>NC_080182.1:26432862-26768695 GCF_950295315.1 Erinaceus europaeus
GCACAGTGCTGTGGCGTTCTGCATTCCCACCTACCCCTGTGGTAGAATAATATATACTTGTGTCCCCCACCCAAACTCTCACAGAAACAGGGAAAGTGGTTCAGCTGTGAGTGTTGGTCTGCTTCTAAATTCTGCTTCTAAGACCCCTTCTGTTTCATTGGTTTAATCTCCCCTGCTTAACACTGTATTCTGTTTACATAACCACTGTGAACTAAGCACCACCCTGCCTCCAGGGCATTGGTTTAATCCTCACTGTTTTGCACGCTCTTTCCTTCTCCCCACCCCCTGTCCTACCTACATCCTCTTTGGACCTGACTCTTCCCGGAGTCAGGATATGTAAGGACAGGATTGTGATTAGAGATAGCTTAGATTGCACTGTGTTCCACATGAATAAAGACTGAACTGCGTACCACTCAGCCATGAGTCCCTGGTCTCTCTCCTGCCCGCGAAGCTAGCCCGACAGTGGAACACATTTCTTCATGTGTGGTGACCTGGGACCCGGGCTGCTTCCAGGCTCCACATATAAATGAGAAGGACAGACACAAATAGAACACCAGAAATAGCTGGGTCCATCTCTGCCACCTTGGTGTGAGGAGGCCAGGCTGCTGGAGAGCCCATTGTTTTAACTTATTCAGTTGCTGTGATTAAGAAATAGTGAGGTCAGGAGTCGGGCGGTAGTGCAGCGGGTTAAGCTCACACGGCGCAAAGCACAAGGACTGGCATAAGGATCTGGGTTCCAGCCACCAGCTCCCCACCTGCAGGGGACTCACTTCACAAGTAGTGAAGCAGGTCTGCAGGTGTCTATCTTTCCCTCCCCCTCTCTGTCTTCCCCTCCTCTCTCCATTTCTCTCTGTCCCATCCAACAACAATGACATCAGTAACAACAGTAATAACAACAACAATAAAACAACAAGGGCAACAAAAGGGAATAAATAAATATTAAAAAAAAAGAACTGGTGAGGTCTGCAGCTCAGGAGATGCCTGCCATTATACAGAGAGCTTGTTAGACTGAGCATGCCCAGGACAGGGGGGCATGTCAGGCCATGCAAAGCCCCCCAGGGAGGAGTAGGAGAAGGGGGAATCATGGCCAGAGACTTTATTGTGGTTTCTATGCAAAGGAACAGGTGGAACAGGTTAAGCAGGTTCAAGATGAGCTGGTTTGAAAGATTTCAAGCCAGGGGTGCAGGGACTGTACCTAGTTGTCTGACTTAGCCATGAGGTGATTGTGGGCAGGGGAATAGTGGCCCAGGGTGTGAGAGCTCCACAGAGGGGGTGGTTGAAGAAAAGTGTTCTGGATTGAATGACTTGCAAATGAGAAATGTGCCCACGGGCAGGTGAATTGTCTGCTCTCTCTAGGACTGAGCTGGCCAAAGGAGGAGACTGTCCTTCCAGAGTCAGGAAGGCTCCAAGACAACAAAACATCAGGGTGCAGTGAAGAATAGAGGGGCCTCGTGGCCAGATGGGTAGAGTACACACATTACCCTGTGTGGGGACCTGAGCTGAAGCCGCAATCCTTATCCACAGAGAGGAAGTTTCAAAAGTGGCAGAGCACCGCTTCGAGTATCTCTCCTTCCCACTTTCTCTTCCCCTCTATCTTTCTCTCGCTCACCTTCTATCAAAATAAAATAACCACTGGGGATGGGGAAGTCATGCAGTAGGAGAGGGGAGGGGGTAGGAGGGGAAGAAAGTGAGAAGAGGAGAGGGGAGAGGAGAGGAGAGGAGAGGAGAGGAGAGGAGAGGAGAGGAGAGGAGAGGAGAGGAGATGGGGCTGGGCTGGCTGAATTCACGCATTACAGTGCACAAGGACACAGGCTGAAGCCTCTGGTCCCCACCCTCTCTATCTCCCCCCTCCCCCTCAATTTCTCTCTGTCATTATCAAACATAAATTAATCTAAAATGAAAAGAAAAGCCCAAATAACCTGATACATAATCCAGCCAGCTGTCCAAAGGTCTCAGCCTATAGCCAGCATTAGCTACAATAGGAACAAGTTAACCTTTGGATGACTGCAGCCCAGGATACACCAGGGAGAGCAGAGACAAGCCATTTCTGCAACATCCTGCCCAAGAAACAGATCAGATTCATATACTTTGATATTATTATTGTCATTATTATTATTTTAACAGAGCACTGTACGGCTCTGGTTTATGGTGGTGTCGGGGACTGAACCTGGGACTTTGGAGCGTCAGGCATAGGAGTTTATTTGCATAACCATTACGCTATCTACCCCACCCTATTTTTTTCTCTGCCTGGGTTATCACTGGAGCTTGGTGCATGCATGAGGAATCCACTGCTCCCAGTAGCCATTTTTTTTCTTTCTTTAAAAAGAATCTTATTAGGGAGTTGGGCGGTAGCACAGCGGGTTAAGCGCAGGTGGTGCAAAGCATAAGGACCGGCATAAGGATCCCAGTTCGAGCCCCCGGCTCCCCACCTGCAGGGGAGTCACTCCACAAGTGGTGAAGCAGGTCTGCAGGTGTCTGTCTTTCTCTCCCTCTCTCTGTCTTCCCCTCCTCTCTCCATTTCTCTCTGTCCTAACAACGACATCAATAACAACAGTAATAACTACAAAAATAAAAAACAAGGGCAACAAAAGGGAAAATAAATAAATATTTTAAAGAGAATCTTATTATTATGATAGACACAGAGAAAAAATATGGTGAAACATAGGGAGAGAGAGAGAGACTTGCAGGCTCTTCCATTACTTGTGATGCTTCCCCACTGCAGGTGGAGACCAGGGTTACAAACTAAGATCTTCAGGCTTGACAACTTGTGTGCTCTAATGGTTGTGTCGTGTCACCATCTCACCCCCAGATGTTCAAAACCTCACTTCCTGAGGCCATCACCAGACTCAGGCCAGAGCAGGTGCTTCCTCTGGCCTAGCCCCTTGGGTACCAGATCACCACCTGCATTTTCCTGTCTGTAAAGGGAGATCCAGAGAGAGGAAGCACTGGCTCCGGGTGCATTTCAGCTGAGAAGGGTCCCCAGGTCCCACACCCCCTCAGTCTCCACCCCTGTACTCAGGCTGCCTCCTCAGGGCCAAGGGCAAGACTGGGTGCAGGGTAGTGTTTCATGGGGTAGGTGGGGGATGCCTAGCTGAGAATGGGTCTTGGCAGTGTCTGTGGGGCAGGTGTGTGTACATGCAGGAGTGGGGGAGAGCATGGGAGAGTGAGGTTAGCAGACAGGCTGACTTACTAAGGTCGTTTCTGGCTTCTTGCCTGTATTCTCCCCTCTCCTGGTTCCAGTGGACATAACCGAACCAACCTTCCTACTGCCCTGCCCATGGGGAGCTGGTGTGAAAAGCATCTGTTGCCTGCAGATGATTCCCTGCTCCCTTGGTGAATACGGATAGGGTGGGTGGAGCATGGAAGGAGACCAGGACTGTTGGAGGTAGTCCCAGGGCAGGGCAGTGCTTGGCAGGGACTGGGCATGGACAGCCAGAGAAGGAAGAGGAGGGAGGGCATGACAAGCAGTGCCAAGGTGGGGGAAACCAGCCTGGGCAGAGCCAACCTTGTCATGTGTGTGCCCCGTGTCCTGACACGTACACAAGCCTGTGTACAAGTGAGCACGCAACTATGTGTGACCAGTGTGGCAATCTGGGCCTGTTCACTCAGGGTGCATAGCCTCTGTGGTCATAGTCAGGGGATAAATGGGGTGTCTATGACTTCATCAGAGCCCAACCTGGGGAGCTTGGGGGAGGGAGACCAGCAGCCCGGCAAGACAAGCTGACCACCCTGGCCAGCTGATACCAGGCGCCGGGACAAAGAGGAGGCATCAAAGAAGTGACCCAGATGGAGGCTATAAGAGCCAGGTCCCCTGCTCAAGTGACTCTGAAGTGAGCACATCAACCTGAGACTGGAACGTGCTGGCCCTGCCGATGGGCTGAGGGCACCCACGGCAGCTCTCTGCCTTCTCGGCTCCAGCAGAAATTCCTGGAGTCACACTCATGTCCTTTCATCACCCCATTCAAGAGTCCCAGAGGGCACCCGAGCCCTGAGCTTTGCCCTCTTATCCCACCCAAGTTCTGGGCGAGGGCAAGACCTGTCAGGAAAAGAGGACAGCAGCTTCCAGGAAAAGCAACTCCTGAAACACAGGCGCCACCAGGGGGCGAGCTACACCTGCCGGACCACTAGCCCTTCAGGGGACTTTATTCTTGGAGGGAGCATACAACTCACAACTGGGGATGGGTGGAAACCATCCCTGGGAACACAGGCAGAGGGACAAGACTACTAGGAAGCTGCAGGTGAATTTAGGCGTTTGGCTGGAGAAACCTACATCTTATGGGGAGAGGGGTCCTGATAGGGCAAAATCAGGATGTTGGGGGAATAGGGGTGTTGAGAACAAAAGGAAGAGCTGGCAGGGAGCCCTTAGGGTGGGTCCTGGGACAACCTGGGAGGGGAAGGAATCTTGGGGCACAGGGAAGCTCCTGGGGGCTCCCTAACAACACCTGGCACTCCATTCTTATATGGTACTCCATACATCCTGGAGTGCATTCTTAAAATCCCTCAACACTTCCAAGAGTCACTGTAACCCCCCTCTACTGCTTATGATAGTTGCTTTTTTAATTTCAGCCTAAAAATTCAGTTTTCTATTTTTTATATAAATGAAAGAGAGAGAGAGAGCGAGAAGGGAGAGGGAGATAGGAAGGAAAGGGGGGAGATAGAAAGAAGAAGAGACCCTAGAATTGAAGCTTTCTTACTTTTCTTTATTTGTAATTATAGTGGGTTACAAGATTATAGGATTACAGTGCACAGTTCCACCATCAAAGTTCTGTTTCCTCATACTCCCACCTCCCAAAGATAACCACCACAGTTCTCACAAGTCCAAGAAAGTTTCCTTGTTTCCTTCCTTCCTTCCTTCCTTCCTTCCTTCCTTCCTTCTTTCCTTTCTTCCTTTTTTCTTCCAAGTTCATGTAGATGAGTGAAACCATCTGGGAGTTGTCGTTCATCTCTTTACTTATTTCACTAAACATAACCACCTCCAGTCCCATCCATTTGATCCCAGAGGACACAATATTGTCTTTTTAGGATGCAGAGTAGCCTTCCATGGAGAAGATCTAGTTTTCTAAATGGTGTGTAGTCATTGCTCAAGAATTATCAGAGGTGCCAGATGACCCACAGGTTCAAATCCAAGTTCAACCTGGCCTTCTAGACCTTTGCCTCTTCCTCCATCTGTCTGTCCTCCAGCTCTTCAGATGCAGCCTTTTTGGTGGATGTTATGGATAGAAAAGTTCTCTTACTTGGCAGGCTGAGGGCTTGAAAAGTAACTGTTAGGGTTATCTCCTCTGTGAGGACTTGCCAGACTACTGCGAGAAAAAAATCATTTCTACCCCGTACCACTCTCTGTTCAGTCCTCTGTCTCCTCCCTCAGGCTCTGAGTCCCTGGAGGGTGTTATGTAGCTACTGCACTTGACCCAACCCTGGCAGCCTGCAGTCACCCCATCTATACCTGGAAGATAAATAAAAGGATCTCTGTGGGTGTGGCTTGTGCTGCCTAAGCTCCAGCAGGCCTTGGAGGAGAGGACTCCAGATTCTGGGCCTGTTTCCCAATAGGAGAGAGGGGCTGCTGCTTGCTGGAACCGTAGTCAGGGGCCCAGGTGTCTTCAAGAGAGAGAGACACCTGGATGCCCTTCAGTTTGTATCCGCTTGACTCTCTGTCCAGTTCCCACCTTGACTCCTTTCCCAGGTGCATGTCTGAGGTCCTGGAAGACGGGCTTGGGAGGGCTGGGCCTGAAAGCTCAAGTCAGCAAAAGAGTGAGCTGCAGGCCAGCATGTGCTGAGGCAGAGGCTGAGTAACAGACACATAAAATCCCAAGACTCAAGTGCGGGAGAGAAGAGACAAAACAAAGCATGAACAGAGCCTGGAGGACAGAACTCCAGATGGAAGCAGGGTGGGGCAGGCTGGGGATGAAAACAGAGCAGCCCAGAGAGCCATCCACTCTGGCCTGGTGCCCCAAGCCAGTGACATGGAGGGCGTTCTTCCTTGCCCATCTCAAGCTTGGACCTCAGTGCCGGCACTATGAGTCTACTACTCCTGGTGGCCATTTCCCCCCTTTTTCTTTGATAGTACAGAGAGAAATTGAGAGGGGATGGGGAGATAGAAAAGGAGAGAGACAGACACTTGCAGTACTTATTTTACCGCTTGTAAAACATCCCCTCTGCAGGTGAGAAGCGCGGGCTCAAACCCAGGTCCTTGCTCATGGTAACATGTTTGCTAAGCCAGGTGCGCCACCACCCACCCTCCGTCCCTCATCTTTTAAGTGCAACTAACAGGCAAGGCTTCTTCCAAAGTGTACATGGGATCTGGTCTCCACCATCCCCACAGCCAGCATCCTCTCTGGATTAATGCAATATCTTCTGTGGGGTTGGTTCATGCTCCTCCTACTTTCCCTGACCTAGTCTATTAATCAAGAGTAAATTTTTATAAAATCTAATATGTCATTCTCACAGCCCCCCAGAATTACATCTATATTTTTCCTTACAAGGCTCTGCTTGATGTGAGCCCAATATGTCACTTAAGCCTTTAGTTGACATACTTCCCAAGAGTTGATTCTGCTCCCCTTCTTCTTCTCCTTCTCCTCCTCCTCCTTCTTTCTTTTTTCTTTTTTTCTTTTTTTTTGCGTCTAGTGTTATTGCTGGGGCTCGGTGCCTGCACTGCAAATCCACTGCTCCTGGAGGACATTTTCCCCATTTTTGTTGCCCGTATTGCCCTTGTTATTGTTGTTACAGCTGTTGTTGTTGGGTAGGACAGAGAGAAATTGAGAGGGAAGGGGAAGACAGAGAGGGGGAGAGAAAGAGACACCTGCAGACCTGCTTCACCGCTTCTGAAGTGACCCCCCTGCAGGTGGGGAGCCGGAAGGTCAAACCAGGATCCTTAGGCTGGTCCTTTTGCTTAGCGCCATGTGTGCTTAACCAGATGCGCCACCACCCAGCCTCCCTGCTTTACTTCTAAGCCTGGGAACATTCAACTGCCCTTGGTTTTTCCTACTAAAGAGAAATAAAACAATAATAATAATAAATTACCATGGTTCTTTTGAATGTTTATGTAATTAAAAAATATTTGATTCATCTTGATATACTACAAGGATGAAGGCAGATTTGTGTTTTATGCTCCTGTTCTAGCAGTAATTTCTCGACTGTTTCCTTCACCAGTAGAACCAAAATACTTTTATCTAGGCTTATTCAGGAAGGTATTACACAATCACATATAATGGTAATAATATTGACTATTTCACCATGAAAAATCCTCAACACAAAATTATAATCATGGTTTTCTCAAAGAGTCATAAAATTGTATCAACATATAGGCAAATACAGGGAGACTTGGAGAGAGATGGATTGGTTTAAAGAGGATAAGAGGACTATGGGGGTATTTTTGCTTTTCATTCCAATTTTTAAGATTAATTAATTAATTAACTAAAGACCCAGCGCCTCACCATTCAGACAGAGAAAGGTGTACCACAGAGCCTAAGCTTCTGTTGGTGCCTTGGTGTCTACCATGTGGTGTTGTGGCTTGAATGTAGGCATGGCACTTACCTGAAGAGCCTGCAGAAATACCTCTCTGGCCCTGGTTCCTATTTAATAGTACTGCTCTGTATAATATTTAGGAGTCTAACATTAATATCTATTCATACTTATAACATATTGAAACCTTAAATGAATGGAATGTGGAGGGGAAGGACTTAAAAAATAGTAAGCTCGGAGCTGGGTGATGGCACACCAGTTGAGAGCACACACCATAACGTGCAAGGACCTCGTCTGAGTCCCCTGTCCCCACCTGCAGAGGTGGACACTTCACGAGTGGTGAAATAGATCTTCAGGTGTCTCTCTCTTTTTCCCTTTATACCTCCCCCACCCCTCTCAATTGCTCTCTGTTTTATCTAATAAAATGAAAGAAACTAGGGGGAAAATGGCTTCTAGGAGTGATGGGTTTGTAGTGCTGGCATGAACCCCAGCAATAATCCTGGTGGCAAAAAAAAAAAAAAAGTAAGCTGTTTTCTTGCTTGAGGCTGAAACAAAGCCTCAGGTAAAGGTAGGTTTTATCTGGGGGGAAAGAGGTGACCTCCAGAAGCTGAAGACAGTGGAGAATGCAGATAAGAGAAATTGTTACTGGAGGGTTCTGAAGAGTCATTATTATAGGAAAGGCCAAAAGGTACTCTCTCTGAAAATTACTTTCTCTGGCCATGTACCCATGAGTTCTGAGCTCCTTCCCAGCCTAAGCTAAGTGATTAGAGCCTCTGGAAGACCCCTATCCAAAAGGAATCAGAATTCAAGCATATGGGTAGGTGAGCTCAAATGCAGTCATCACACTGCCCCGGCTAAAGGGGTGTTTCATCAACCAGGCATCAGGGATGCTGTTGCCTATGGTTATAAATATGAATTGTAGGGGGAAATTAGGTACGTAGCAATCACAAGACACTCCTTCTCTGACCCTGTAGAATTCAGTAGTTATTTATCCCTGGGGCTTGATGCCTATACAACTCTGCCACTCCCAGTGGTCTTCATTCCTTCCTTCCTTTTTTAAATTTTTCTTTTCTTTTCCTTTTTTAATTGCCACCAGGGTTAGCTGTGGCTCGGTGCCTGCACTGTGAATCCACTGCTCCCAGTAGCCTCTCCCCCCTTTTAATTGATAGGACAAAGAGAAATTGAATGAGGAGAGGGAGATAGAGACGAAGAGCAAAAGGCTTGATACCTGTAGACCTGCCTTTCCGTGTGTAGTGTTCCTCCTGCAAGTGGGGAGTGAGGTCTCTAACCTGGGTCCTTACACATGATAACTTGTGCATTTAACCCTGTGCCCTGTTCTTTCTTTTCTTTACTTTTTTTTTTTTTGATAGTGAGTGGCAGAGGGTGAGCAAATAAGAAAAGAGAAGCCAGTAGTACTGCTCCACTCATCATGAAGCTTCCCTCCAACAGGGAGGGACTGGGGGCTTGAACCCAGGTCCTTCTGCACTATAATGTGTGCACTCAACCAGAAGAGGACCTGTGGCTTGAACTCAGGTCCTCGAACTTGGTACCATATGCACACTAGCAGGTGCACTACCACCCAGCCCCCTTGGCAGTCTTTTAAAATTACATTCAGAGAGCATTTTAACATGCCAGTACCTGAGCCAGCCACACCCTTATAACAAATGTAGAGAACATTATAGTGGGGCTAGGAGAGGCTGAAGAAATAGCTTACTGGGTAGGGCAGGTCCCTTGCTAGGTGCCAACCCAAGCTCCACATGGGAAGTCCTATGGCACGAGAGTAATGTCTGGTGCCTTTCCCTCTATCTGACAAATAAAAGCATGCATGCAATGGGGAGATCTCTGGCTCTGTAGGGGTGGGTAGAATTGGAGCAAGGAAAGGCCTGTGCATCACAGACTGAATCTGTTCTGTGTTTGGGAGGGTTAGGTTGGGTGCACTGTGGAGACAGAGTTACACTTGGGCTTGCCTTTCTTTTTTTTTTTTTTTCCTGATTTTTTTTTATTGGGGAATTAATGTTTTACATTCAACAGTAAGTACAATAGTTTGTACATGTATAACATTCCCCAGTTTCCCATATAACAATACAACCCTCACTAGGTCCTCTGAATCCTTCTTGGACCTGTATTCTCCCCACCCACCCACCCACCCCAGAGTCTTTTACTTTAGTGCGATATGCCAATTCCATTTAAGGTTCTACTTGTGTTTTCTCTTCTGATCTTGTTTTTCAACTTCTGCCTGAGAGTGAGAGAATCCCATATTCATCCTTCTGTTTCTGACTTATTTCACTCAACATGATTTTTTCAAGGTCCATCCAAGATCGGCTGAAAACGGTGAAGTCACCATTTTTTACAGCTGAGTAGTATTCCATTGTGTATATATACCACAACTTGCTCAGCCACTCATCTGTTGTTGGACACCTGGGTTGCTTCCAGGTTTTGGCTATTACAAATTGTGCTGCCAAGAACATATGTGTACACCGATCTTTTTGGATGGATGTGTTGGGTTCCTTAGGATATATCCCCAGGAGAGGAATTGCAGGATCATAGGGTAGGTCCATTTCTAGCCTTCTGAGAGTTCTCCAGACTGTTCTCCACACAGGTTGGACCAATTTACATTCCCACCAGCAGTGTAGGAGGGTTCCTTTGATCCCACACCCTCTCCAGCATTTGCTGCTGTTCCCTTTTCTGATGTATGACATTCTCACAGGAGTGAAGTAATATCTCATTGTTGTCTTTATTTTCATTTCTCTGACAATCAGAGACTTGGAGCATTTTTTCATGTGTTTCTCGGCCTTTTGGATCTCTTCTGTGGTGAATATTCTGTCCAAGTCCTCCCCCCATTTTTGGATGGGGTTATTTGTTGTCTTGTTGTTGAGTTTGGCAAGCTCTTTATATATGTTGGTTATTAAACTCTTGTCTGATGTATGGCATGTAAAGATCTTCTCCCATTCTGTGAGGGGTCTCTTGGTTTGGGTAGTGGTTTCTTTTGCTGTGAAGAAGCTTTTTAATTTGATGTAGTCCCATAGGTTTATTCTTGTCTTAGTCTTCTTTGTAATTGGATTCGTTTCATTGAAGATGTCTTTAAAATTTATGCGGAAAAGAGTTCTGCCAATATTTTCTCCTAAGTATCTGATAGTTTGTGGTCTAACATCCAAGTCCTTGATCCACTTGGAATTTACTTTTGTATTTGGTGAAATACAGTGCCTTTCTAACCAAGAGTACTTCTTCCCAACATTCATGGTTGGGCTGCCCAGGCAAAATCCACTGGACCCCCAAAGATGCCTTTGAAGGGTAGCTACTGGTAAGTGAACATACACAAGAAAATTGCCACCAGGACCTACATACATACACACTGAGCAAGGATGCCACCAGAGGTACAGGATTTGGATTTGAGAACAAAACACCTACAGCTTGACTAAAAGCTACATTTTTTTTTAAGTCTAGGCACATCTAACAACTATATTTAGAGCAGCTCTCCTGTGCTGCTTTCCCACATCTTGGCGACAAGAGCACAGTTCCAGGGACCCACATGTGGATCCACCTGGAAGTATCATAATCAGAGTCACTTCCGGAGATGAACTTAAAACTTTGGGGAGGCTCGCTGCTTTCCCCGGAGAGCACACCAGGATGCGACTAGTTCCAGGCTCCAAGGGAAGTGGAGGAGTAAGCCCTACCCCGCTGGCCTCGCCTCCTGGAAGCCACCAAGTAGCTGGACTGTCCCAAAGGCCAGAAGTGCGCGCGCAGTCGGAGGAGGACGGCGGGCACTGTGTGCAGCGGTCCGCCCTCTCAGACCCGCCCACTACGTCACACTCTGAGGGCCCGCCCACCCACTCCTGATTGGTGCAAGGCGCGCACGAGAGCTTTAGCCCCGCCCCAGAACCGCCCCTGCGGCAATGCCCCGCCCCCTCTCTGCCAGTCCTCCTGGGTAGCCTCCAAGTCCAGCGGAGCCGGTGGGCGCGAAAAAGGCTCGCGGCCAGGAACCTGATGGGGTGCTTTCCCCGCCTGCCCGCGCTCTGGATGTCGCCCCGGGCCGGGCAATGACCGGCAGCTCTTCAGGAGTGCAGTACCTGCCTGGCTTGTCCCATCACAAGCCCCTTCCTCTCCAGTTCTCGACGGGCTTCCCCGGTCTCACTGCAGGGCACTCGGAAATGCCCATTGTCTAGGTGCCTCCCGAGAGCCGGGAGGTCGGTCCTCGAGGGCACAGGGCTGATGCCCCTCCCGCCGGCATCCCACGCCCGGGGGCCTCTGCCCACAGGCGCCCCCTCCCCTATTCATTCCTGGGTCCTCACCCCCGGGTCCCCCCAAACTCTGGGACACCCCTCTCATCCTTGCCCAGAGCACCCCTCGGGGCTCTGGGAAGTTTCCTGGAGTCCTCGCAGCAGCATCCTGGGCCCCTGTGCGGACCGCCGGGTATGTAAGGTCCCTGGCCGCTGCCCCGGGTGCTCGGCTGCTGCGCGGGGCTCCCCTTAGCATCTCCCCCAGACCCACGCCTTAGCCCCCGGGTGACCCCCCATCCCCAGGATCATCCTCGTCCCCACGACCCTTCGTGGGGCTCCGGGCCCCCACACTGTACATCCCACCCGTCTCACCCCACTCAGCTGCCAGCCTCCTCCCCGCATCCCTCATTCCACTCCTTTTCCCCGGGACCCCCGGAGCCGCTGTGCACCCCAGTCCAAGCCCTTCACCCCACTGTGCAGCCGCTAACCCCCCCAAGCCCGGCGCCTCCATCCCACACCCCGCTCCGCTCCCCTCTCCCCCCAGGGCTGCAGGCAGCGCCCGCGGCGGCGGAGGCCGGTCCCCGGGCCGGGACACACCCACCCGCCCGCCCTCCGTTTTTCCCTCGCTCCCTCCCTCACTCCCTCCCTCCGCCCGCGCTCCTCGCTCACTCCTTCCCCCTCGCCCGCTCCCGCTTCCCGCGGCGCTCGGCCTCCCGCTCCGCCTCCCAGTGCGCGGCTCTCCCGGGCGCGGCTCCGGGGTTCATGGTGACGAGGCGGCGGCCGCTCCAGCCCATCCGCGGCGGCGGCGGCGGCGGCGAGAGCGGGGGCGCGGGCCCCGGCTGCCTCTCCCGGAGCGCGGGGCCGCGCGGCGGGCGCGCCCAGGCGGCGGCGGCGAGCGCCCCCCGGGCCCGCGGCTCCGCGCGCCCCCCGCGCCGCGCCCCCGCGCGCCAGGCTTGCGGGGGGCCGGGCCGGCGATCGGCCGCCACGCCGCGCACCCATGGACTGCCCGGCCATCATCACCCAGGTGACCAACCCCAAGGAGGACGAAGGCCGGGCGCCCGGCGCGGGCGAGAAAGGTGAGGAGGGGGCGCGAGCGCCCTGGGCGGGAGGGGTGCACCCTTGGGCCGCGGGAGTTTGCTGCCCTGCGCCGCCCGGCCTGGGGGAGGGGTGCGCCGGGCCGAGGGTGCGTGGGTGTGGGGGGCTGAGCAGAGAGACTGCCTGCGCCCGCGGAGAGCGGGACCGCGAGTGGGTGCTTCTCACTGCGGGGGGGGGGCGGTGCGCGGGCCGGAGTGGGGCGTCAGGGGGCGACCCCGGGCGGGGGTGGGGGGAGACAGGCTGTGAGTTTGTGTTTGCCCCCACCCAAGCCAGCAGAGAAGTTGTGAGAGTGTGTGTGTGTTCCTGGCAGATTGTGAGTGTGTGCGCCCTGGTGAGTTTTGTGTGTGCAAGACATGTTGTCAGAGTGTGTCTGCACCTAGCAGAGGTGGTGTGTTGTGCACAGGAGGGCTTGTGTGTGCACTTAGCAGAGGTGGTGTGTTGTGCACGTGAGGGGTTGTTTGTGCATCTAGCAAAGGCGGTGTGTTGTGCACGTGACGCATTGTGTGCCTTTGCATGTTGTGTGTGCACACTCCAACCAAGAGATTGTAAGAATGTGTGTGCACCTAACTGCAGTCGTGCAGGTTGTGTGTGCGTTTTTTTTTTTTTGTTTGTTTGTTTTGCAAGTGAGGGATGCACTTGTGTGTGGACCCAACAGAAGTTGTGAGTGTATGTACCTGATGTAGTCTGGCTGGGTGGGTGGTCGTGGAGTGTGTGTGTGTGTGTGTGTGTGTGTGTGTGTGTGTGTGTCTGAGTGCACACACTTGTGTATGTGGAGAGGATTGTGTGCCTCCACCACCCTGGCAGATTGAACAGGTCGTGATCATCAGCTGGGAGACTGTTTGTGAGTGGGCACTAACACACAGGAAGACTGTATGCCTAATGGTGAAATGGTGTGTGCAGATGTGCAGCAGACAGTGGGGCTGCATGCTTGGGTGTGCTTTGCTGGTTGTATGGGTGCGGAGCCCTCCCATGATTGGCTCTGCTTCCTCAGGGCAGGCAGCCTGTTAGCAGCACCTCAGGGGCCCACCACTAATGGGCACTCCAGCAGCCCTGGGGTTCTAGGTGTGTCCTTCCCTTCCAGGAGAGCTGAACTGAGCTGACAGGTGCTGTAGCACCAGCTTTGATGTCTGTACACATTGGAGTTCCATGGCTCCCCTCTCTTCTGTTCTCTTCTTATTCGTGTTTGCTTCCTTCCCTTTCTGTGACTTAGTGTCCTCTCTCCAGTGCCCTGCTTCCTGTCATGAGGCACTGACCCAAGGAATTTGGCTTGTTTTATTCTGGTAACTAACCCTAAGTTAGCTCTCTCTCTCCTCTTACAATTCTGCAATGAGGCTCTCTCCTCTCTCCAGGCCTGGCCACAGCAGATCTGGGGGTGGGTGGGTTGATTTTTGTTACCCTGGTTGTGCCTGGAGGAGTGAGCTGTGCAGGCTGGGGGGTGGGAGGAACATGCCTCTGTCTCATCTCCAGCAGAGGCCACTTGGTAGAAACTACCAGAAGTAACTTTAGGTTGGCTCTATGACAACCCATTTGTACCTTTGTAGACCATAAACACTGGGAATCTGTCTGCAGAAATTGTGTGTGTGTGTGTGTGTGTGTGTGTGTGTTAATTGGAATTCAACTGCACGAGGGTGCTTCACACAGCACACCCCTGGGAGAGGTCTTCTTAGGGTTCAGGTGTGCAGTACTTAGGCGGCCCAACCTTCCCACCAAAGGGGCTATTGGTCTTGAGATCTTGACCTGGCTGAGCGCTGGATTTTGTCCCCTCTGGGAGAGGGGGTGGGGGGATGTTGTAAGGAGGCATCAAGGGTCTGATGTTGTGCCCCTCACTTGCAGTGGATCAGGTGTTCTGTGTGGTGTTTTGCTCCAGAGAGCACCTTCAGCTCCAGCGGCAGAGGGAAGGCTAAGGAATCGCTGCTACCCCCTCACTCTGAGCCCCAAGAGCCGCCACCTCTTCTTGCCGCTATGCTTTTAAAAACTAAGTCAAGTCAGTTTATCCAGAATCTGAACTGTGGGCTCAGGGATGGCGCTTGTTCTGTTCAGCTTGTTTACATCATTATGTTTTGCACAGCAATCTCTTATGTCTTTAACAGCTTGTTTTGTTGGTTTCCTAGTGTCAGAGTGGCGGACTGTTAACTTAGTCAGGACATTCCTAACCTGTTGCGCTGGGGTGGGGTTGCTAGCTGGCAGACCCTTCTTTGTGAAGCATTAAAATCCTATTCCACATAGTTTTCCATTTGAAAAATGGAAATGAGTTTTGGTCGACTATGGCGTGGCAATAGACATTAGAGCGCCAGTCTGGAACAGCTTCTTCAGATCCACAAGTCACAAAACAGGTTGAGCAGTGTTTCCAGCTTCAGCTTGTTGATGTCTTCAGATAGGCACAGTGCGTTTTACTTTCAGAGAAACATGTAATCATTTGTTTTAAATATTGAGTCTGGAATGTTGTGTGTTTTGTGGTGGGAGAGAGTTTCTTGTGGTTTGAAAGTTGACCTGCGTCACTTACTCTATAAAGTGGGAATCTGCCTCCTCTTGGCTCCACGTGAGGGTTTCATGAAATGGTATACATTCTGTACATTAAAAAGCCTGCCTGACTCACTAGCGTGTCACTCTTCCATAGAAGTCTCTCTTTCAGGCGTAGATTTGCAAAGGAATGGTGAAGCCTGGGCAGTGGCATTTTGCACAGTCTGGGTTCATTTTCTCTAGTTGTGTTTGAGTCCATGGATAGTGTAAATTGCCCATGAGCCTGCCTTGTGATGTGGAATTTGATTCTTCCCAATCAATAAGAAAAATTCAAACAAACAGAAAAAGCAGAAGACAAGAGATCTAAACAAAACGTAATCAGGGAGGGGGCCTGGCAGTAGTGCAGCAGGCTAAGCGCACATGGCACAAAGCGCAAGGAGTGGCTAAGGATCCTGGTTCGAGTACCCAGCTCCCCACCTGCAAGGGGGTCGCTTCACTAGTGGTGAAGCAGGTCTGCAAGTGTCTGTCTTTCTCTCTCCTTCTCTGTTTTCTCCTCCTCTCTCAATTTCTCCGTCCTATCCAACAACAACGACAATAAACAACAAGGGTAACAAAAGGGAAAAAAAAAAAAACAACCAGCCTCCAGGAGCATTGGGAGCCCCAGCGATAACCCTGGAGGCAAAAAAAAGAAAAAAGAAAGAAAAGTAATCGGATGGTCCAGGAGGTGGCACAGTGGATAAAGCATTGGTCTCTCAAGCATGAGGTCCTGAGTTCGATCCCGGGCAGCACATGTACCAGAGTGATGTCTGTCTGTCTGTCTGTCTGTCTCTCTCCTCCTACCCCTCTCATTAATAAATAAATATTTTTTAAAGTAATCAGGGCCAGGTGGTGGTACACCTAGCAGAGCTGATATGTTACGATACATGAGGATCCAGGCTTAACCCCCCTGGTCCCCACCTGCAGGGAGAACATTAGATGAGGGGTGAAGAAGTGTTGCCGATATCTCTTTTTCTCAATCCATCTCTTTCTCTCCCTTCCCCTCTTCATTTCTGTCTCCATCCAATAAATAAATAATTTAAAAAAAAACAGGAAAGTAATCACAGAGGGCATACTAATGGCCAATAAATATATTAAATGATACCACCTATGAAATAGTTTCACATGTCATCCTAGTTAGATATTAAATGGCTCGCGGTATCAAAGAAAATAAGTTTTTTCGAAAGTTGATAAATACTTAGAGACTTTTGTGAACAAGCAAGGTGAGCACAAGCGACTTTCTATGGAGTGATTTACTCCACAATCAGTTAAGAACTCACTTGAGGGCAGGGAGGTAGTGTAGGGTAAGTAGCACTCCAGAGTTTCTTGTCTGAGGACCCAGGGATTCCAGGTTCAATTCTGGTACTACCTTAAACCAGAGCAAAGAAGCCATCTCTCATGAAAATACAAACTTTATTTATTCCTCCAGAGTTATCACTGGGGCTCGGTTCCAGCACTACAAATCCACTACTCCTGGTGGCCATTTTATTTTTTTTTGGGGGGGGGGCGATAGGACAGAGAGAAATTGGGAGGGCAGAGGGAGATAGGGAGAGAGAAAGACAGACAGACACCTGCAGACCTGCTTCACCGCTGGTGAGGCTAACCCCTTGTCTGAACCCTTTTTTATTATTTAATTTTAATTTTTTTTGCCGCCAGGGTTATAACTGGGAGAGCTCTGTGCCTGCATTACGAATCCACCGTGCTACCCATGACCATTTTTTCCATTTTTTTTTTTATATTTTAATTTGACAGAACAGAGTGAAATTGAGAAGGGAAGAGGAGATAGTCAGGGAGAGAAAAAGATAAGACACCTGCAGGCCTGCTTCACCGCTCATGAAGCATCCCCCTGCAGGTAGGGAGTAGGGGCTCGAACCTAGGTTCTTGTGCACTTAACCAGATGTGCCATGAGCTCTTTTTAAAATTCATTTTTGGGGGCCGGGTGGCTGCACACCCATTTAAGCACACACTATGTGCAAAGACCCGTGCCAGGACCTGGCAGGGTTCAGACAAGGGGTAAGTAACAGAAAGTCAGACTTACACCATGGCTTAAACCATTAGGCATTTCTTCTTTCCAATAAGCAGTCTAGGGGTAGGCTGTGACTGGCTGGTACCAGAACTGACATCACTGTGGTTCTCTTGGTGTGCTTTCACATTGGAAAGTAGCCACCACCCCTCCAAACCCACTGCACCTCCAGACCAGGGAAAAAGGACAATGACTGCCATGCCTGCTACCCCTTTTCCCTGGAAAGCAGCAAACATTCCTACTGGGTTGCCCAGCAAACTTGTGCTGATATGTCATTGGCCAGAGCTGGGTCACATGGCCACTCCAACTGCAAGCAGAGTTTCTTGCCTTCTTAACCATTACTGGGGGGAGGTTGGAGAGGGAAATAGCCTAGTTTGTGCTCAGAAAAATATGTGCAAGAATTTTCACTGATGGCTACATTGCTTGCAGTAGCAAAAATTGGAACTTTCCTGTGTGTCAGCAGGCCAACAGACTATGATTCATCAATGTACGGCAGAATTCAGGGCAGTTGGAAAGAATAAGTGAAATTAGATGTAAACGTATTTAACATGTAGATTTCCGAGACATTTGAAAGGGATGGAAAGGAACCTGAAGAACAATTCAAATAAGAATGATCCTGTTTATATAAGACACACAACTGTGTGCACGTCTAGAAATACACAAAAATAATCTGTGAGGAAATGCTTCAAATGGATGACGTGATAATTATCTCAGAGGAGAAGAGACTGGAATGGGATGTGATGAAACTTTATCTTTCCGAAAATGCTTTCATGTTGTCCAGATGAGTTTTGTTTAAATAAAGAAGTTTCTCATAGCTGGAAGAGAATAAATAAGTGAATTGAACACTAATTAGAAAATCTTCCATTTTTACGCAGTATTAGCAAGAACATTTCAACTCTCACTAAACAGTTTATTTATTTTATTTTTTTGTATCTAATGCACATCCCTTGATAAGGTTTCTGTAGGGAAACCTTTGTTTGGCTAGACATTTTGGCCTCAGATGCTAGGTATGTTCCCACCAAGTGCTTGCAACACGTAAGCTCAACTCAGAAACCTTTAACCTTTGTGCTGCTAACAAAATCATGGCAAACAGAAGACCCTTGGAAGCAGTTGTCATTTTAGATGCCAAAAGCAATCTGAAGTCTAGTGAGACTAGTTCACTTTTGCAAAATGAACATTTTATTTGAAGATAAGTGTACAATGTAATGCAATTATAAGCAATCACACAAAGATCCTCTATTCCCTCTACCCAACTACCCTACACCCCCGTCTCCCATGTTAACATTTTGCAAAAACCGTGGTTCCCAGTCAGGACATTGACCTTGGTATAGTTAGAAAGACAAAGTTCCATTCCTAAGAGGACCCCTCAAAAGGCTCCTTCATACACGTATGATTTCCCTCCTGTCCTCAACCCCCTTGAGACCATGGGCAACTTCTAGTCTACTCTTAATTTCTAAACTCTTTAGCTGTTACCATTTTAGACACATATATTTATACACAGATATGTGTATATATATGAATCAATGATATATATATATATATATATATATATATATATATATATATATATTTAACACAATTCTCTGGAGCTTCTTCCATGTTGTTGCTGCCTTTAGTAGTTTGATTCTGTTTACAAAGTAGTATTCCATGGCATAAGGATACCACAGTTTGCCTAGCCCTCTCTGAAGGACATCTGGATTGTTTCTGGCTTGGGATGTTAACAAATAAAGCTGCTACAAACATCAGTGTACAGGTTTTTGTATAAACATAGCTCTTCAGGCCTCTGGATAAATACTCAGGAATGCAGTCGCTGGGTCATGTGGTAGTTACATATTTACTTTTCCAAGAAACTGCCAGTTTTCCAGAGTAAATGTGCCTTTTTACATTCCCACCAACAATGTGTGAGTGATCGAGTGTCTCCGTATCTTTGCCAGCATTCTCAATGCTGTCATTACATTTTATGTTAGCCATTTTGACAAAAGTGTGACGGCATCTCATTGTGGCTTGTATTTGCATTTCCCTGATGGTCAGTAATGTTGGACATCTTTTCATATGCTTTTTTCCCTCTCTGTTTATCTTCAGTGAGATGCTACTTCATCTCTTTTATTTTGAATGAAGGTTTACCTCTCTGTCTGATCTTTCTCGCCTATTTTTTAAAGACTCATTTGTTTATTTACATACGAAGAGCCTCAGGCTTGCACGGCATGTGCGGTACCCACGGAACCATCTCCCTAGGCTTTGAAGATTTGTTTACTGTTGAATTTTGAGAAGTCTGCATATTTTACATATTAGTCTTGGTTGATAGATATTTTCTTCTTGTCTGTAGTTTGTCTCTTCTCTCTTCTAACAGGTTCATTTACAAAGCAACCGTTTTGACCTTTTACCAAGTGTAATATATCAGTTTCTTCTGTGACTCATGTTATCAGTGTGACCCACATAGTCAACGACTGCTACCTCTCCAGATTCAAAGGAGCTCTCGAAACTTTACATCAGGCTCAACCTGACGCTGACGCTGTTGACTGGCTACGGAAGAAGGGCAAACGCTAGAGGAAGAAGTGTCAACTTGAAGAAATTATTTGCCTAACACTGGATATCAGAGATTTCCTCCTAGATTTTTTCCCAAAATGTTCTGTAGTTTTATGTTTTGCACTTAAGGTCATGATATCATTCTAAGTTAACATTTTGTAGAAAGTAAAGACTTAGGGTTTTGGGAGTCAGGCAGTAGCGCAGCGGGTTAAGTGCATGTGGTGCAAAGCGCAAGGACCAGCATAAGGATTGCTGTTCGAGCCCCGCCCCCCTGCAGGGGAGTAGCTTCACAGGTCTGCAGGTGTCTGTCTTTCTCTCCCCCTCTCTGTCTTCCCCTCCTCTCTCCATTTTTCTCTCTGTCCTATCCAACAACAGTAACAACAACAATAATAACCACAACAATAAAAGCAACAAGGGCAACAAAAGGGAATAAATAAATATTTTTTTTAAATCTTTAAAAAAAAAGACTTAGGGTTTTGTATGTGTTCTGTGTGTGTTTGTGGTTTGCCTTTCATTGTTCATTTGAAAGACCATCCTTCCTCTTGAATTGCTTTTGCATTTCTATCAAATATCAGTTTGGCATATTTATATAGATCCATTTCTGGTTCTTTATTTTATTCCATTGATCTATGTGTCTGTGCCTCTGCCTATACAATGGTCTTGATTACTGTACTTTTATATTAATCTTGAAATAGGCTGGACAAATTTCTCCAACCTTTTGTTCTTTTTCATATATATATATATATATATATATATATATATTGTTTTAGCTATTCTGGTTTTGTTGTTTACTGTATAATTTTACAGCAATCTTGGCCGCAATGGATATCCTTGCTTTGTTCCCAATGGGAGAAAAATCTTTAACAAAAAATTTAATTGTCATCTGTATGTTTTCTTTTTCTTTTTTAAATAATGTATGCATGTATGTATGTATGGTGGATAGAGACTGAGAGAAATTGAGAGAAGAGGTAAGGTGGGAGTGTGAGACACCTGCAGCCCTACTTCACCACTTGTGAAGTTTTCCTCTGCAGGTGGGGACCTGGTGCTCGAAACCAGGCCCTTGTGCATTGTGTGTGCTTAACGAAGTGCACCACCACCCAACCTCAGCTGTGATTTCTTGTAGATATCGTTATCAGATTGAGGAGATTCCCCTTAATGTTCCATTTTTTCCTAATATTTTATTAAGGATGAATGTTGAATTTCACAGCGTACTTCTGCAATTGGCTTGGTTGTGGGATTTTCTTTTCTTTAGTATGGTGGTCTGGTCAATTACATTGATGACTACATCTCCCTTGGTTAAGTCAATTCCTTTCTTTTTTTTTGAGGCAGTTATTCAACATGTCTCTGAATTCATGGGGAGAACAATGTGGAAAGGCTCCCACAGTACAGCCCCACTTCCAGACCATAGAGAAGTATGTCTTCAAAGTATGTCTTCTCTTCACTCAGGAGTGTATGTCTTCTCCTGAGTTGCCCATCAGGTCTTTCCTGCCCCAGCCCCCATGTCAGCACAGGGCCTCCTGGGGGTGCCGCTCCAGCCTCCAAGGGACAGTAGCAGTGGAGACTCACAGCTGCATTGGTGAGCCTTAGGGATCCTCTGCTCCCTTCAGCCATCTATTTGTTGCTAAAACTCTGTCTGGAGGTGTCATCTCAACTGGTAGTCGCTTCTGAGGAGGTACTGGGCTTTTAGCCTTGGGAATCTCCTTAGGCTCCTCTCTGTCTAGAGCCACACGTGTTTGCACTCACCGGTGATTTAGTGGATTCCCAAAGTAATCCTAGTTTTATTTTATTTTATTTTATTGCGTTCTCAGATGATCCTCTTTGATATTCCTAGTTGAACAGGAAAAGGAGAGGAGAGAAGGGGAGGGGAGGGGAGAGGAGGGGAGAGGAAAGAGAAGGGGAGGAAAGAAGAGGGGAGGGGAGGAGAGAGGAGAGACACAGCTGCTGCTACTCTTTTGCCCCACCTCCCAATACTTATTTTCCGTACTGGTGAATTCTGTCTACTAGTATTATGTTCAGGATTTTTTTTCCCCCTCCAGGCTTATTGCTGGGGCTCACTCAGTACCTGCACTACAAATCCACTGCTCCTGGAGGCCATCTTTTTTCCATTGTTGTTGCTGCTGTTATTGTTGCTGTTGTTGTTGGATAAGTCAGAAATCGAGAGAGGAGGGGAAGATAGAGGGGAGAGAGAAAGATAGACATCTGCAGACCTGCTTCACTGTTTTTGAGGTGACCCTCCTGCAGGTGAGGAGCGAAGGGCTCAAACTCCCATCTTTGAGCCAGTCTTTGTGTTTCGCACTATGTACCCTTAACCCAGTCTGCTACCACGCAGCCCCTATGTTCAGGACTTTTATATATTTATTCATCAGATATTAGTCTATAGTTTATCTTTCTTTTGCATTTTCTTTTTTTAAATATTTATTTTATTTATTTATTCCCTTTTGTTGCCCTTGTTGTTTTATTGTTGTAGTTATTATTGTTGTTGTCGTTGTTGGATAGGACAGAGAGAAATGGAGAGAGGAGGGGAAGACAGAGACGGAGAGAGAAAGATAGACACCTGCAGACCTGCTTGCCCGCCTGTGAAGCGACTCCCCTGCAGGTGGGGAGCTGGGGTTTGAACTGGGATCCTTATGCCGGTCCTTGTGCTTTGCGCCACCTGCGCTTAACCCGCTGCGCTACAGCCCGACGCCCTCTTTTGCATTTTCTATGTGGCTTTATATCCTCTTGATAAAAGAAATTGGGAGGTTTTCACTCATGTTTGACTGTGTAAAATTGCTGTTCATTCTCTTAGGAAACCACTTGGTTCTGGAGATTCTTTGGGGGGGGGGGGGTTATTTTAAAGTACACATTCAGTTTCCTCAAGAGTTGTAGAGTTAATCAAATTATCACTTTGGTATTTGGTAATTGATTACAGTTTTTGTTTTTCACGATTGGATCCATCAAAGTTGTCAATGTTGTGATAGGTGTATTCACAAGTATTAGTTCCTTTAATGTCTGCAGTCTTTGAAGCGATACCTGTTTCAGTCTAGATACTGATAGTTTGAGAGGTGGGAATAGTTTCAGCTCCCGCGTGGTCTCACCACCACTTGGCAATGGTGAAGACCCTGATTCTTCCATTGCCTCTTCTGATACCAGCCCAGGGTGAGGGGAGGAAGTGATTACTGTCTGGTTTAAAGAATGAGATTTAAGATGACCATGTGGTTTCCAGTGGTACAGTTGGAAGAGGAGGGGGCCCAAGGGTGGGCACACCTGGTTAAGCACACACACACATTACAGTGGATACAGATCCAGGTTCAAGTCCGTGGTCCCCCCCCCGCAGGGGGAAAGCTTCACTAGTGGTGAAACAGAGCTGCAGGGGCTTCTCTGTCTTTTTTTCCTCTCTACCTCCCTTTCTCCTGTGTTTCTCTCTGTCTCTATCCAATAGTAAATAAATAAATAAATATGTATTTAATTACAGATGGAAGAGGAGGGAACTTATTATTAACTGCCAGGGCTGAAGCGCCCTGCTCTCTACTTGGCTTTCTCTGGCACTGCCCAGCAGGAACAGTGGAGTGCCCGATGAGGATGGAATTCTCTGTGCCCGGCAGATTTTGCTGACCAGAGAGAGAGAGAGAATCTTGAGCAGAGCAGTATCATCTGAAAGTTTTCTCTCTTGCATACAGAGCTCTTTTTGCAGTTCTTTGTTAACACATATTAAGTTTTTGACAGGGACTTTTTTTTTTCTGCCTTGTATTGTTGACTTCTCCCCAGCATCTTCAGCTCCAAGTCTGGATAATAAGAGACTAAAAGAAAACTTGGAGAATTACTGCCATGCGGTTTCAGATCCCAAAGTCCCTAGCTAATCTACTTTCTTCTCTTCACCTTCCAGCAGTGTCTTCTGTTTGCTTTAGAAATAATATCCAGGGGTTTTAATGGCACTTAGTGGAAAGAATGGGAAGAAGGTCAGTGCCTCCCATCTTCCTGGAAGCCCAAGTACCCACATTAACTTCTAGACCTATTCCAACGAAATATTTTACAGAAGACTTGTAAAGTTGGCCTTTTTTTTAAGGTGGATTTCAACATTGTGCTAATGGTCAGTGTAAAAGTCAAGTTGAGTTAGCGTTTTGAGAGTTTTACTTGGCTCCTAAGGAAAGAATGATAACAAATTCAGTGTGACAGTTCGGTTTATTGACAGCTGGTCTTAACACCAACATGTAAGGTCAGAGTTCTTGAGTACCCTGATTTAAATAAATTTTAATGTAATCTTCTGTGTGACTGGCAAGCATGGTTCACCTCACATCCTTCTTTTTATTTAAAAAAGTAAATGCTTTGGGGGGGGTGACAAAAGGTGCTTATCTCTGAACGTGCTTCTTTTTAAATTTTATTATTTATTTCTTGCTACCAGAGTTCTCACTGGGGCTTGGTACCTGAACAGTTAGCTCCCTGTGGCCATTTTCCCCCATTTGCTTTATTTTATTTGATAGGAAAAAAGAGAATATGGAAGCGGGGAGAGAGAAAGAGAGACATTATTTCACTGCTCTTGAAGTATCCTCCCTGCAGGTGGGGGCTGGGGACTTGAACCTGAGTCCTTGCACATGGTAACATGCTCTCAACCGGTTGAGCCACTGCCTACCCCAGATTCAGTACTCTTGGCAGCCAGGCAGGACTCACTGAGCAGTGACAAACAGAGTCTGCTTCCACCTTGTCTACCTTGGAAATATGTCTGAGGGCTTCAGAAACCTACCCCATGCTCAGCCTGATTGCAAAGCTTCAAGCTGAAAAGGACCCTCACTGGGACTCACAGGTCAGTTTTAGGAGGGGTGCTGAAGCTTCTCGATTAAAGTGGAAGTGATATTGGGGCAGAGAAAGAAGGACACATCATGGCCTTAAGTCAGTCAGGAATGGTCCAAGGTCAGGAAACTATGGCCACAGGTGAGTCCTGATTTAAATTACACACACGTGCGCGCGTGCGCACGCGCACACACACACACACACACACACACACACACACACACACACCTTTGACATTGCTATATGATGCTGAGGTCAGCAGCATATAGCTACAAAAAAAAAAAAAAGACTGTAAGGACTGCCTTAGAATATTAAAGGTATAAGCAACACCTTGAGAACTTGTTTCTAAATCATAAAGCTTGATTTATGAGACATTTATAGTTTTTATTTTTTTTTGCTTCCAGGGTTATCTCTGGGTCTTGGTGCCTGCACTACCCCCCCCCCTTTTTGTTGTTGTTGCCCTTGTTGCTACTACTGTTGTTATTGCTGTTGCTGTTGTTGGATAGGACAGAGAGAAATGGAGAGAGGAGGGGAAAAGAGAGAGGAAGAAAGATAGACACCTGCAGACCTGCTTCACCGCTTGTGAAGCAACTCCTCTGCAGGTGGGGAGCTGAGGTCTCAAACTGGAATCCTTACACTGGTCCCTGCACTTCGTGCCATGTGCACTTAACCCACTGTGCTGCCACCTAGCCCCCTATAGTTTAGTATTTTAATGTTATCTTTAAAAAAAATCTAATTTCTAGAGGGTCAGGTGGTGGTGCACTGGGTTGAGAACACACATTATCATGTAGGGTCTTGAGTTCAAGCTCCAATCCCCACCTGCAGGGGGAAAGCTTCGTGAGTGGTAAAACAGGTTTGCAAGGGTATCTCTTTCTCTCTCTCTCTCTTCATCCCTATATCTCCTTCCCCTCTCAGTTTCTCTCTGTCCTATCAGAATAAATAAATATAAAGGAAAGTAAAGGTACCTAAAATAAAAATCAAGAAATGACTTGCCTTTATGATTCTGAAATAGCATCACATGATGGAGTAAGGGCTTAGGAACTGCTTGTAGCACTTGGCTGAGACATGAAGATGTTTGTATTTGGGATCAAGACTCAAAACACTACTGGCATAGTTCTCTGAAACCAGGGCCTAATAAACAGTGGTCTTTATGGCTATTACGGATTATGTAATCACCTCAGTAATAGCACATTTTGATTCTGAATAACTGCTTCCAAAACTCAAGAGTTTCTTTGTGATTATGATTTGTATGAAGGCTTTTTGCCAAAATGCTTTTAAAATCCTGGTACTTCATGCTTTTTAAAAAACTGAAGAGAATTGGCTTAACATTTAGATGACTGATAGTTTTCTTACCTGTCAGAATTAGTATTTAACACAGGTTCTCAGTATTCCCCAGCATCCTGAAGAAAAACTGTACCACCTTGTCAACATGGTTTGAATAAATGTAGCCTTTTAGTAGCAGAGAGAAGCCAGTAATCCAGTAAGAATTCATACTGGACTTTAACTGTATATACCGTCTTTGCATTCTGATTAGACTCAATTTTCATGCTCATCTTATCATAACCTCATTCTTAGTATTTAGCTCACTTATGTTCTAGTCTGGAACAGCCTTTAATTCCATAGACCAGTGAAAGCTGTATTTTCTTCTCCCCCTTTGAGGAAGCAATTCAGCATATTCATTTTGGTTTTGGTTAGAACGACTGCATTTCATAACGGTGTGCAGTTTGAGCTATGAACACAGTCAATTGTATAAACATTTATTTATGAGCATTAAGTTTTGTTTTGTTTTTACTCCACTATCTATCCTGTACTGCTACCCTTAGCTGATTTCTTTCCTTGACTTGTTTAAAGTTGAACTTTAGGGAGGGCAGTTTGCATACAGTAACATCTTTTTGGTGTAATCCAAAGTTAGCAAGTTCTGTGAGGCTTTGGCAAATTCATACTTCTCTGTAACCACTAGCACAGTCAAGAACATTTCTGTCATCCTTAAATATATCTTGTGCCTATTTGCAGTAAGTCCTCTCTCAACACCTCACATAACAACGACAGGCCTATTTGTTCTCTCTCCTGTGTTTTGTTTTGTTTTGTCTTTTCCGGAATGTTATATAGATGGCTTCTTTTACTTATCGTAATGTTTCTGAAATTCACCCTAATGGTTGCATGTATTAAAGCTTGTTCCTTTTTTGATGCTGAATACAGTGTTCAAGTATGTGGATGTGCTACAATTTGAAAATATGTTTAACTTTGTAAAAAAAAAAAAAAAAAGCTACCAAACCGTTTTCCAAAGTGGTGGCACCATTGTATTCTGCCATCAATATATGACCATTAGAGCTGTTCTGTATCCTTGCCAGTATTTAACAATGCCATTTTTTTTAAACCAGTCTGGTGGATACTTAGTGGACACTTAGATTATCTTCCTACTGACTGATAACACTGAGAATCAGTTATATGCTTTTTTGCCATATAAACAGTTTCTCCAGTGAAGTGTCTGTTCATATTACTGCCCAACTTATAAAAATTGGGTCTTTTGATTTCTCACTGAGTTTGATGGTTATTCTTATATTACGGATACAAGCACTTTGTTGAATATGTGTTTTGAAAACATTTTCTTTCAGTCTGTGGTTTTGTGTTTTTATCCTCCCATAACAACATCTTCTGTTTTCCAGTTTTTATTGTGAAATAAACATATCATAAAATTGACCATTTCAACCATTTTTTTTTTTTTGTCTCCAGGGTTATTGCTGGGGCTTGGTGCCAGCACTACGAATCCACTGCTCCTGGAGGCCATTTTTCCCCCTTTGTTGCACTTGTTTATTGTTGTTGTTGTTACTGTTATTGTTGTCATTGTTGTTGAATAGGAAAGAGAGAAATGGAGGGAGGAGGGGAAGACAGAGAGGGGGAGAGAAAGACAGACACCCGCAGACCTGCTTCACTGCCTGTGAAGCGACTCCCCTGCAGTTGGGGAGCCTGGGGTTTGAACTGGTATCCCTCCGCGGGTCCCTGCGCTTTGTGCCACATGAGCTTAACCCGATGCGCAACCCCCCAGCCCCCCATTTTTACCATTTTAAGTCTACTCATGGTTATTGTCTCCCATCCAAGTACTAAACAGGTCCGACCCTGCTTAGCTTCCGAGATCAGACGAGATGGGGCGTGTTCAGGGTGGTATGGCCGTAGACTCATGGTATTGTATGCTGTTGAACCTGAGTGTATAAACATGTTGGAGCCCCTGCTCTGTTTTTTTTTTTTAAAGTATATCCCAGGAGTAGAGTTGATGCATTATAGTATAATTGTATGCGATTTTATTTATTTATGTATTTATGTATTTATTTATTTATTGTTGAACAGCCACAGCCCTTTACAGTCCTATCAGTTGCACCTGGGTCCTGTGTTTTACACATTCTCACCTATACTTGCTATTTTCTGTCTTTTGATAGTAGCCTCCCCATGAGTGAGACATTAGTGATATTCTTGTAAAGAATAGAACTTGAGGTTTATTTCATTGCATCTTCATGTCCAGTTGTTTCTGTGTCATGTATTGAAAAGACTCTTCTTTCTCTATTATACTGCCTTTATACCTCTATTAAAAATCGATTGACTATATACATGTGGTCTATTTCTGTACTCTGTTCTCTCCTTAAATTTTGATCAGCTTCCTTAATATGAAGCAGCTTTGGCTTAATATAGTACCAGTCCTTCCTCAGAAGTAAAAGCTGATCATGATTTCGGCAGAACAGAGAGCCAAGACATTTTACAGTCTGCTAGGACAGATATTCTCTGTCTTTTGCAGTGAGCAGGGCTTTGAAACCCAAGACCTATTACTAGTTCTACTTTTTTTTATTATCTTTATTTATTTATTTATTGGATAAAAACAGCCAGAAATCGAGAGGGAATGGGGGGATAGAAAGAAAGAGAGACAGAGAGACACCTGCAGCACTACTTCACCATTCGTGAAGCTTTCCTCCTACAGGTGGGGACTGGGGACTCGAACCTGGGTCCTCATGCATTGTATCATGTGCAGTCAGCCAAGTGCACCACCACCCAGCCTGTAGTTCTACTCTTAAAAAAGGAAAAAAAAAACTTACTCAGATGTATTTTGTACAGCTTGTTTTAAAATTTGGCATTAAGAGTTTCTTAAAACCTTGAGTATCCTTCTGTAGAAAGTTAATATAAGGGAGTCCGGCGGTAGTGCAGCAGGTTAAATGCAGGTGGCACAAAGTGCAAGGACCAGCTAAGGATCCCAGTTCAAGCCACCTGCCGGAGAGTCGCTTCACAGGCGATGAAGCAGGTCTGTGGGTATCTATCTTTCTCTCCCCCTCTCTGTCTTCCCCTTTTCTCTCTCCATTTCTCTCTGTCCTATCCAACAACGATGACATCAATAACAACAACAGTAGTGACTACAACAATAAAACAACAAGAACAACAAGAGGGAATAAAGAAAGAAAGAAAGAAAGAAAGTTAATATAAAAGTGTGAGATAAGATAAATAAGCATTCCACTTTAAAACCTTACTTCCCAGGTATACAGTAGTATAAAAATTACAAGTAATTTGATAAAGAACAAAAGATTCAAGCTGCACTGCCTTCCAGCTAGAATAGACTATAGGCTCTGTTCTGTAGACAGGGTATGTCCTCTCGAGTGTGGGGGACAACTCCCAGGCTCTCCACAAATGCCTGCAACTGACAGGAAGTGCCACACTACCTTAAATGAGTGAGAAGAGCTGGCTTTATTTATTTCAGTGACTTGAGTTCTTCTGCTAGCAAATAAATAGAGCCGGGGAAATAATCCTGAGAATAACTGTGATCCAGTTTATATAGAGGTTACCATTCTGTTCATCGGCAGTGTTAAAGCGCCCCTTAGAAGACAGTCGGGATACTCAGAGTCCCAGATGTACGGAAGATGAAACAATGGCTGTAATTAATTTTTTAATTAATTAATTAATTAATTTTATCTACTAGGGCTTCATGGCTTTGGGCTGGCATTTTCAGATAGACACACACGCACAAACACACAGAGAGAGAAAGGAGAAAGAGAGATATACATACACACACAGAGAGACAGACGCAAAGAGAGAAACCACAGCACCAAAGCTGCCTTCAGTGTGGTAGGGGCCAGGCTCAAACCTTGGTTGCACACATGACAAAGCATGTGAGTTATTTCACCTGCTGGAGCTGTCATTCTCTTCTGTCCATACTTCTGTCTGTGTTCTATTAACTGTTCTTCTTCTTCTTCTTCTTCTTCTTCTTCTTCTTCTTCTTTTTTTTTTTTTGCCTCCAGGGTTATTGCTGGGGTTCAGTGTCACGAATCCACTGTTCCTGGAGGGCATTTCCCCCCCTTTTGTTGCCCTTGTTGTTTTATTGTTGTTGTGGTTATTATTGTTGTTGTTATTGATGTCATTGTTGTTGGATAGGGCAGAGAGAAATGGAGAGAGGACGGGAAGACAGAGAGGGAAAGAAAGATAGACACCTGCAGACCTGCTTCACTGCTTGTGAGGTGACCCCCCTGCAGGTGGGGAGTCGGGGGCTCGAATCAGGATTCTTACTTCAGTCTTTGCACTTTGTGCCATGTGCACTTAACCCGCTGGCTAGCACCTGATCCCTTCACCGTTCTTCTTTTATGGGGCTACTGGATATAAGTTTCTTTTTTGTCATTTTTATTATTTATTTTATTTATATAAAGGAAACACTGACAAAACCATAGGGTAAGAGGGGTACAACTCCACACAATTCACACCACCAGAACTCCGTATCCCATCCCCTCCCCTGATAGCTTTTCTATTCTTTATTCCTCTGGGAGTATGGACCCAACAAAGTCATTGTGGGATGCAGAAGGTGGAAGGTCTGGCTTCTGTAATTGCTTCCCTGCTGAACATGGGCATTGGCAGGTCGATCCATACTCCCAGTCTGCCTCTCTCTCTTTCCCTAGTGGGGTGGGGTTCTGGGTAATCAGAGCTCCAGGACACATTGTTGGGGTTGACTGTCCAGGAAAGTCTGGCTGGCATCCTGCTAGTGGATGTAAATTTCTTTTTTTAAATATTTATTTATTTATTTTCCCTTTTGTTGCCCTTGTTGTTTTTCATTGTTGTTACAGTTATTATTGCAGTTGTTATTGATGTTGTCATTGTTGGATAGGTCAAAGAGAAATGGAGAGAGGAGGGGAAGACAGAGAGGAGGAGAGAAAGACAGCACCTTCAGACCTGCTTCACCTCTTTTGAAAAGCAACTCCCCTGCAGGTGGGGAGCCGGGGGCTTGAATGGGGATCCTTAGGCCAGTCCTTGTGCTTTGCACCACCTGCACTTAACCCGCTGCGCTACCACCCGACTCCTGGATGTAAATTTCTAAAGCACAGCTCTGCTATCTGATATTGCAGCTGCCATATTCTTTTTTCCATTTATTTATTTAGGTTGAAATTTCCTTAAAACAACAAGAGCAAGATCAGTTTACTTGTGAAAGAAAGAAAGAGCAAGAGGAGGAGACAGAGAGAGAGAGAGATGGAGAGAACTAGAGTGCCATCTGTGGCATATGCAGAGCCAGGGATCAAACTATGGAGCTCATACTTGAGAGTCCCATGTTTTCATCCACAGGCTGCCCTGATCTGTGTTTTCAAGGTTCTCTTGTTGACCCCAAGCTAAACGCAGCTATAGCACTGCACAGACCAGCCCTCGACCACTTGTGAGTGCTGCCTGGGGATACTTTTCCCTTGGATGATCACTTGCTGAGCCCAGACTTGTGCTTTTTCTTTTTATTTTTTTTAAGTTTTTTTTTAATATTTATTTTATTTATTCCCTTTTGTTGTCCTTGTTGTTTTATTGTTGTAGTTATTATTGTTGTTGTCGTTGTTGGATAGGACAGAGAGAAATGGAGAGAGGAGGGGAAGACAGAGAGGAGGAGAGAAAGACAGACACCTGCAGACCTGCTTCACCGCCTGTGAAGCGACTCCCCTGCAGGTGGGGAGCCAGGGTTCGAACCGGGATCCTTATGCTGGTCCTTGTGCTTTGCGCCACCTGCGCTTAACCCGTTGCACTACAGCCCGACTCCCCGTCTTGTGCTTTTTCATGCCACGCTGGGCGTGCTGGTTGCTCTTGCTGGGATGCCTTTTCCCTGTGCACCTGGTGGGTTTGTAATCATCCTCTAAGTTCCAGCTCTCATGTCACCTGTCCTTGACTCCTTCCTGCAGTGCCTAAACAGGATGCAGTGTATAACAGGATGATGATTAAGCATGTAGGCTTTGGCTTCAATCCCATCTGTGAGTTGTGAATTCTGTCACGCTACTTAATTTCTCTGAACCTTGATTTCACAGTGGTGAATATTTTATAGGGTATTTATGAAGACTGAATACGTACATCAGGACAAAGTATATGTTTAGTAAAATTAATAAAAATTTCTTTTAAAAAATATTTATTTGTTCCCTTTTGTTGCCCTTATTTTATTGTAGTAGTTATTGATGTCATCGTTGTTAGATAGGACAGGGAGAAACAGAGAGAGGAGGGGAAGACAGAGAGGGGGAGAGAAAGATAGACTCCTGCAGACCTGCTTCACCGCCTGTGAAGTGACTCCCCTGCAGATGGGGAGCCGGGGGCTCGAACTGGGATCCTCATGCTGGTCTTTGTGCTTTGCACCACCTGCGCTTACCCCAAAAATTATTTTTAATAAAATTTCTTAGTGTAGTTAATATCACCTCAGTTCATGTATTCAGTGAACATGTATTGAGCACCTACTGTGTATTTTTGGTGTGTCCACACAAGGTGCTTGGTAGGCACAGATTAATGTGACCTGACCATGCAGTTGAGGCGCCAGGCCCAGTGTTTTCAGAAAAGGATATGCAGAATGGCCTAGGAGCTGCCATTTACTTAATGACCATGGTGTGTCCTTTGCATGTGAGTCTCATTGCATCTTCCAACAACCCTGGGAAGAAGGTGTTATGACCCTCTTTTTTCATCTATGGAACCTGAGTCTCAGAGAGCTGTTACCTATCTGACACAAATACATACCTATTGAATGGTAGTGTCAAGAGTTAAGTTTGTTTTTGACTTCCTTTAAAGAGAACTTGGGAAATATTTGGGAGCTATCATAAGCTCTTTGAGATTTGCATCTTGAGAGCCAGCAACCAGATTTTTCTAAAAGATGCTTTCAGCTTCTGCCAGAGGCAGCATATTTAGCAGGGTAAATTCTAGAGCTCTCCACATTTTCTTACAGTTCATGCTCTGTTATTTATATAACAAATCCTGTTTCTTGGAGCTCTGTTATTAACTCTTAACCCGCATCCTTTTCACAGCTATGCTGTGAATAGTGAAAATGAGGGTGCTTAGTCTGTGGGAAAGGTCAAGAATCCAGTAGCACCTCAAAAATTTTGGAAGAAGTGACACCCATCATTCTTGTAACTTGCACACTCTTTCTAGGTGTGGAAGAAAAGTGGGGCCTTATGGTGTTTTTAAAAGGACAGGATACCACAGAATTTCTTTTTTTCTTTTTTGCCTCCAGTGTTATTGCTGGGGCTCAGTGCCTGCACCATGAATCCACTGCTCCTGGAGGCCATTTTTCCCCCTTTTGTTGCCCTTGTTGTTGTATCATTGTTGTGGTTATTATGGTTGTTGTTATTGGATAAGACCGAAAGAAATAGAGAGAGGAGGAGAGAAAGACAGACACCTGCAGATCTGCTTTACTGCCTGTGAAGCAACCCCTCCTTGCAGGTTCGGGGGCTCGAACCGGGATCCTTACGCTGGTCTTTGTGCTTTGCGGCATGTGCAGTTAACCTGCTGTGCTACTGCCTGATCCCCCAGAATTTCTTAAAAGATGTTTGAGTACCATTGTATTAGTCAGAGTTCTTTGTTGCAAACCACTGAACACAGTTAATCTGTTGTAGACAGAAAGAGGTTTGTCAAAAGATTTCAGTTACCTATATAACGCAGGTATGTTCCTATTGAATGGTAGTGTCAAGAGTTCAGTTGGTGGTGACTTTGCTGCTCCCACTTGCCAGTGATTCAGTTAGCAGCATTACCCGAACTGTACTTGCTCTCCCTCAAACTTGGTGCTTGTTTTCTAGCAACTACTAGAAGTTAAAAATATATATGTATTTATTTACTCCCTTTTGTTGCCCTTGTTTCTTTTTATTGTTGTAGTTATTATTGTTGTAGTTATTGATGTCACTGTTGGATAGGACAGAGAGAAATAGAGAGAGGAGGGGAAGACCGAGAGGGGGAGAGAAAGATAGACACCTGCAGACCTGCTTCACTGCCTGTGAAGCGACTCCCCCTATAGGTAGGGAGCCAGAGGCTAGAACCGGGATCGTTACGCTGATCCTTGTGTTATGTGTCACCTGTGTTTAACCTGCTGTATTACCTCCCGACTACCTAGAATTTTTTTTTTAAAAAAAAGCTAGTTATTGCAGGTCTAGTTGATTCTCCTCAGGTATGCTTTTATTCGAGGAGCTGGACTGAGACCTACCAATAGTTCAAAAGATCTTGCAAAAAAAAAAATAAAATAAAAAACCTAGATAAATATATCGAAGCATATTGGATGAATGAAAACATACACAGCTGTCAAACATAATAAAGTAGAGCCACATCTTTTTTATTTTCATTACTTTTTATTATCTTTATTTATTGGATAGAAACAGCCAGAAATCAAGAGGGTGATAGAGAGGGAGAGAGACAGAGAGACACCTGCAGCCCTGCTTCACCGCTCACAAGAGCCACATCTTTTAACACAGATTAAAAATATACTGTTCAGGGGCCAGATGGTGGCGTACCTGGTTAAGCACACACATTACAGTGTGCAAGGACACAGGTTCAAGCCCCTGGTCCCCATCAGCAGGGGGAAAGCTTCACGAGTAGCGAAGCAGGGCTGCAGGTGTCTCTTTGTCTCTCTCCTTATCTCCCCTCCTCTCTCAACTTCTCTCTGTCTCTATCCAGTATTCTATAAATATATAAATAAATAAACTTAAAAAATTGTCATTTATGAGAAAAAAAGTACTGTTGAACCCAAACAGGTGGCATGATAACATATGCAATATGATGCTATGCATATACAATTTGAAAGCAGGCAAAAATTGCTTTTATGTAGTAGTATAGGGATATGTGCATATATGGTGAAATTACCAAAGCGTGGTCAGACATGTGAATAGCAAATGCATGATAGTGATTATTTCCGGAGAGGGAGAAAAGGAGTTGGGTCTCGGAAAGGCTTACAGGGAGCTTGAGTGGTATTTTTATTTTAATTAATTTATCTTTTACCACCAGGCTAATCACTGAGGCTTGATGCCTATATGAAGAATCTACTGCTTCTAGTAGCCATCGCTTTTCCTTCTTCTCTTTTTCTTCTTTATAAAAACAGGGAAATTGAGAGGGAAAGGATGGTGGGCTAGAGAGAGAGAGAGAGAGAGAAACCTTCAGCTCTATTGCACTGTCACTCTTGAAGCTTCTCTCCACAGGTGGGAACCAGAGCCTTGAACCTGGGTCTTTGCACATGGTAATGTGTACACACTACTGGGTGTGCCACTACCAAGCCCCAGTTGCATTTTTAACATCTTGATTTTTATTGACTATTTTTTGAGAAAAAATACAACAAAATATTAAGAAGTGCTAGGTTTGGAAATTTGGGTAGTCTCTCTCGTGTATATAATAATTGTCTGTAATATTTATTCTCAGTACTTCCCGGTATATTTAAATATCTTGTAAGGTAAAATAATGACATTGGACTTAAGTATAAAGATATATTTTTAAAAAACTGATGGTGCAAAGCACTAGGACCAGCTTAAGGATCCCAGTTCGAGCCCCTGGCTCCCCACCTGCAGGGGGGAGTCACTTCACAGGTGGTGAAGCAGGTCTGCAGGTGTCTGTCTTTCTCTCCCCCTCTCTGTCTCCCCTCCTCTCTCCATTTCTCTCTGTCCTATCTAACAACAACATCATCAATAGCAACAATAACAAGGACGACAACAAGGGCAACAAAATGGGGAGAAAAAGGCCTCCAGGAGCAGTGGATTCGTAGTGTAGGCACCGAGCCCCAGCAATAACCCTGGAGGCAAAAAAACCCCAAAAAACAAACAAAAAAAAAACTGATATCCTTTACATAAAGATAGACTCAAAAGCAGTGGTAAAAATGCACTCATTACTTGGACTGGAATTGGTGTATTGCACCGAAGTAGAAGATTTTGGGGTGGTTGGTGGGGGAGAGTTCAGGTGCCAGAACAGGATGGCAGAGGACCTAGAGGGGGTTGTATTGTTATGTGGAAAACTGAGAAATGTTACGCATGTACAAACTATTGTATGTACTGTCGACTGTAAAACATTAATCCCCCAATAGAGAAATAAAAAATAAATACAGTGATTGAGTTGAGATGACTCTTTTCTCAAAGGGAGAGTGTGAGGGAAGATATCCAAAAAGGTTACAATGATCCCCAGTGCTAACTAGTTCAGGCTGGGCCAGGTATACTGGCTGGAGCCTGGTCACACCCAAGCCCCATGATATTTTTCTTAAGTGGCCTCCCAAAGGGTGTGAATGCTTGGTCTGGAGCCTCCTTAACTTTGTGCAGAGTGCTGGCCACAAAAAACCATGTTGGTTTACAATGTTCTGTTTACAAATTTGTAGTCAAATGGGCCTGGGTGTCATGTCATGAAAGGGATGCTTTGCTTGATTTGCCATCTCTACTCTGTTAACAGGGGAATTATTTAGTCAAGCAAAGTAAAATCATACTACCAGAGAACAAGGAAATGTGTGAAATTCAAAATCAAGGGGAATCATCTAAAAAAAAAATCAGCAGACATGTATTTAATATATGAAGACCAGTGGTCTTTACCAAGACCCTCACTAAGATATTAAATAACTGGGATTTTAATATGTGAAGATCAGTGGTCTTTACCAAGACCCTCAGTAAGACATTAATAACTGGGATTTTAATATGTGAAGATCAGTGGTCTTTACCAAGACCCTCAGTAAGACATTAATAACTGGGATTTTAATATGTGAAGATCTGTGGTTTTTACCAAGACCCTCACTAAGACATTAATAACTGGGATTTCTCTTTGAACTAGAGTTCTGGTTGTTCAGTAGTCTACAACACTGTTATGTTAAAGCAGGGACTTAAGACTTGGAGTCTGTGGTTCCTGGGGGGAGTCCTGGAATAGAACTAAGGAATCCATCAACTTGATCAGGAAAATATGTTATACCTTAATTTTCACTGATCTTTAAAACTTAGCATTTGTGCATGTTACCATGGGTTCAAGACCCCATTGCACACCTGCAGGGAGGATGTTTCACGAATCGTGAAGCAGGTGAGAAAGTGTCTGTCTTACTCTCTCTCCCTCTCTATATCCCCTTTCTCTCTCCATTTCTCTCTGTCCTATCAAATAAAGTGGAAAGAAAAAAAAAAAAGGAAAAATTGGCCACTGGGAGCAGTTGATTCATAGTGCTGTCACCAAACCCCAGCAGTAACCCTGGTGGTAATAAAAGCAAGCAAACAAACAAATAAATAAGTTTCAGCATTTGTCTCAGTTATAAAGAGGAAAAACAGTCCCGTTACATCTATGATAACTTTGTCACTAAGTCCAGCCGTGCCTGTGACTTTCTTCTCTTTACATGTCCTTTGTGAAGTTTTGGTGTTGAAGTTATTTGAGTCTCAAAACATAAACTGAAAATTTTTACTCTTGAAGACAATTTTAAAAAATTTCTTTATTGGGGGATTAATGGTTTACAGTCACTTGAAGACTATTTATAAGGTTGGTGGTATTTCTCTCAGATATTTAGTAGAATATATTGGAGAAGACCTTTGAGGCCTGGCATTTCTTTTTTTTCTTTTTTTTTTCTTGTTGTCTTTATTTGCATTTCTCTGACAATCAAAGACTTGGAGCATTTTTTTCATGTGTTTCTCGGCCTTTTGGATTTCTTCTGTGGTGAATATTCTGTCCATGTCCTCTCCCCATTTTTGGATGGGGTTATTTGTTTTCTTGTTGTTGAGTTTGGCAAGCTCTTTATATATTTTGGTTATTAGCCTCTTGTCTGATGTATGGCATGTAAAGAGATTCTCCCATTCTGTGAGGGGGTCTCTTGGTTTGGGTAGTGGTTTCTTTTGCTGTGCAGAAGCTTTTTCATTTGATGTTGTCTCATAGGTTTATATTTGTCTTAGTGAGACCTGGCATTTCTTTGTGAAGAGGTATTTTAGTTTTTTATATATATATATATATTGAGGAAGATACATCAATCCATCTCTACATCATTTTATGTGTTTTCAGGGATTGAATCCAGGGCTTCATGCATGAAAGGCATGTAATTTACATTAAGCCAGTTTCCTGGTGGCTTTGTAGTCCCTGGACCCTAAAAATCTTTTAAAACATAGATTTATTTTAATTTTAATTTTTTTTTGGTGTATTGCACCAAAGCAAAGGACTCAGGGGTGGGGGAGAACTTTCAGGTCCTGATGCGTGATAGTGGAAGAGGTCTTAGACTGGGGGTGACAGTGTTTTGCAAAAACAGAAATGTTAACACATGTATCAACAACTATGTTTATAGTAAACTATTAATCTGCCAAGAAAAGAAAAGTAAAAACATAGATTTGATTGATTTAACAGATACAGGACTGTTGAGATACCATATTTCTTCTTGCATAATTACTAGCAAGTTTTTCCCCCTAAGAATTTGTCTGTTTCCTTTGTTGTCAAAATATAGGTATTCCTCAATTTGTACGAATAGGTTCTGAGAAAGTGCAACTTAAGTGAAGCAACATATATAACAAAACGAATTTTGATACAGGCCAATTGATATAAACAAGAATTACATTCCTGCAGCTTATTTCTGATCACAAAACATCACCAAACTTCTAAATGATGCCCCCAAACTTCTAACTGTAAACAACAATTTACATTTATCTGTTCATCTCAGCCTGTTATTCCAGAGCTCAGGGTTGCAGGTAGATGACTGATATCTGCCTTAGAAGCCAGGCAAGGACTAGTCCTGGACAGGACACTTTTTTTTTTTTGATTGTACAAGACAGAACTTTAATAATACTGTTCTAACACAAATGCCTTATTTTTTTAATGAAAGTGAGGGATTATGTACCGAACTACCATGCATGGTTTCCAGCTATGACCATGGACTCTGAATACAGACTGACAGGAATTCAGAAACTATACAGTTTCCTGTGTGAGTTATGGGTTTGGGGTCAGATTGATATGGTAAATAGTTAATTGTCTTAATATATTTTCTTGAAGTTTGAGAGCTACTCTCTGCCCTGATCCAGCTTTCTAGTCCTGTTCTCAACTCTGACACCATTTTCCCAGACAATACTCTCTAAAAGGAGGCTGGGCTACCCTACTCTGCCAGAGGAAGACGGGTCCTGAAATGAGTGCAGCCTAAAATGTTCCCAGCTGTGGCCATGAACTTCGAGCTCAGACTGACAGGGACTCAGAGATTACACAGGCTCCTGTGCTAAATATAAATAGACATGGGCCCTAGGTCAGATCGATGGGGTTTACAGTTAATTGTATTTATATATTTCCTTCAAGTTTGGGAGCTCCTCTCTGCCCTGATTCAGCTTTCTAGTCCTGTTCACAACTCTGACACCATCTTCCCAGACAGTATTTTTAGTCCACCTCCATGTTAGCTATCAAGTTCAAGCAAATATTACTAAAAGTCATGGGCCCCTGGGAACAGACCTAAAATGACTTCTTAGCTTCTTTCCACCCTAAGGTCCCTATTCTCATCTGCTCTATTCCTACTTTTCTGTACATTAACCATTTTCTCCTGCTTTATATCTTGCCACCTTTCAGCCACCGAGTTGCAGATGCTACTGTGATTCCATCCTGAACTCCCTGGATGGACAACCTCACCAATGTGTCCAGAACCTCGCCTCCCCCAGGGCCCTGCCCCACTAGGGAAAGACAGAAACAGGCTGGGGGTGTGGATCCACCTGCCAACACCCATATCCTGCAGAGAAGCAGTTACAGAACCCAGACTCCCACCTTGTACCCATAAAGAGTTTTGTCCATATTCCCAGAGGGGTAAATGTTAGGAGAAGATGACCAGAGGGCTCTGAACCCCAATTCCATCAGGAGCCAGAGAGAAAAGGGAGGACAAAGAAGAACACTCATAAGTGGCAGGTGTGACTTATAAAGGAAGAGAAGACAGAACCATAGAAAAGATAGGCAACCAGGGTTCAAGGCCCAGCTCCCTACCTGTAGTCCGCTCCATGAGAGGTGAAGCAGGTCTGCAGGGGTCTGTTTTTCCTCTCTCTCCCTATCTTCCCTTCTCAGTGTCTCTCTGGCCTGTCAAATAAAACTAGAAAGGAAAAACAAACAAAAATGAAAAATGACTGCTGGAAATGGTAGATTTATAGTGCCAGCCCTGAGCCCCAGCAATAACCTTGGTGGCAAAAATAAAGAAAAGATGGGCAAATATATATAAGTATAGATATTTATAGCAGTAAATCAGCCCATATGGTGACCTTGGGAGAACTAGTGCAGTTTCCACTGGAGAGAATGGGGACATAGAACCCTGGTGGTGGGAAAGGTGTGGAATTATAGCCCTATTAGTTTATGATTTTGTCCATCTAAATTTTATTTTCTTTATTTATTTTTTGCCTCCAGGGTTATTTGCTGGGGCTCAGTGCCTGCACCACAAATCCACTGCTCCCAGAGGCTATTTTTTACCCTTTTGTTGCCCTTGTTTTATCATTGTGTTATTATTATTGTTGTAGTTATTGCTGTCATCGTTGTTGGATAGGACAGAGAGAAATGGAGAGAGGAGGGGAAGACAGAGATGGGGAGAGAAAGAGAGACACCTGCAGACGTACTTCACCGCTTGTGAAGCCACCCCCCTGCAGGTTGGGAGCCAGGGGCTCGAACTGGGATCCTTACCCTGGTCCCTGCACTTTGCCACTTAGTGCCATGTGTGCTTAACCCGCTACACTACCACCTGACCCTTGTATAATTTTGTAAATCACTATTAAATCACTAATGAATTTTTAAAAAGAAAGACCATGCATACTTTTTAGGAGAAAAGAAGCACTCCTGTTTTGTGTAATGTTAAGAGAATAAGGAGCGGGCAGGGGTAGATAGCATATGGTTATGCAAAAAGACCCTCATAGCTGAGGCTCCAAAGTTCCAGGCTTAATCCCCCCCCCACCATAAACTAAACTAGAGCCAAGCAGTGCTCTGGCGAAAATAGATAAGTAAATAAATAACGTTAAAAATAAAAAAGAGAATAAGGAGCACAAAGGGGAGTCGGGAGGTAGTGCAACGGGTTAAGCTCACGTGGCGCGAAGTGCAAGGACCGGGAGAAGGATCCTGGTTCGAGCCCCTGGCTCCCCACCTGCAGGGGAGTTGCTTCACAGGTGGTGAAGCAGGTCTGCAGGTGTCTATCTTTCTCTCCCCCACTCTGTCTTTCCCTCCTCTCTCGATTTCTCTCTGTCCTATCCAACAATGAATGACATCAACAACAATAATAACCACAACAAGGCTACAACAACAAGGGCAACAAAAGGGAATAAATAGATAATTTTTTTTTTTAAAAAAGGAGCAAAAAGAATTTGTAGAAGGCTCAAAAGTGGGGAAGAAATTCCTAAAGGTTATCCTTTTTTTAAACTCCTGTATCTTTTTGCCAGTGTTTAATTCCCTCTTCATAAGCAGAATTCCAGTAGTTTTCACTACTCTTACCAGCCACATTTCTTTTCTTCTTTTTTTTTTAACACAATGCTACAGTGCTACTCAACTTTGGCTCTTGGTAGTTGGATGGAAGGGGTTTGAACCCGGGACCTCAAAGCCTCAGGCATAAGAGTCTGTTTTACATAGCCATTATGCTGTCTCCCCTGCCCTTTTTAAAATTATTATTTTTATTACTACTGATTTAATAATTGGTTTACAAAATGACAAGATAATAGGAATAATCCACACTCTCTTCACTGGAAACTGCAGTGGTTCTCCCAAGGTCACAGATATGGGTTAACTATTATTTCTATAACTATCTGTCTATATTTATATAAATCTGCGCCCCCCCCCCTTTTTTTCTGTGGCAGGACACCTTTTCATTATAGGATGCTTTCACACTCAGGCAGACACCCACAGTCACTCTAACCAGGATAAGTTAGACATGCCAGTGGGCCTCTTATGCACACCTTTGGGATGTGGGAAGAAACTAAAATGCCTAGGGGAAACCCACACAGATGTGGAGAGGATATACCAACACCACAGACAGTGACCTCCCGCCAAGAACTTGTGTTTTCTTATAAACGTTATAATGCTGTAACGAAGCAGTGTTGAATCAAAGTATGTTTTGTGAAGACCCACTGTAATGGATGAAGATTGTCAGGAGTATTTTCTTGTCTTTTTTTTTTTTTTATGCCTGTGGAATCTGGATGCTGTCTTCATTTTAGTTGTCATTTAGGTATTGGGTAAAAATTTTGAACACAAAAGTTGGGGTTTAGGGAAATAATCACTGGTGATAGATGTTAGTACAAACAACCTTCCTGGAGGACTATTTTCAGTACATTGTCAGATATAAAATAGAAGTATGTTTTGTCCACAACCTGTTTAAGAAATTTGCCATATGCAGCAGATGACTGGCTAAAGTTATATATCCATCCATCCATCCATCCATCCATCTATCCCATGGACATTATTTTGTAATCAAAAAAGATGAAATTATGCCCTTTGAGACAAAAGTGGATGTAACTGAAGGTGATGATGCTTAGTGAAATAAAAGTAAAGAGATGAAAGACAGCTTCCGGATGGTATCACTCAGATGTGGAATCTAAAGATACGTGATTTACATGAACTTGCCAAAAAAAAAAAAATCCAAACAAAACAGAAACATGCAAACTCTAAGACTAGTGAGAACTATGGTTCTATCTTTGGGAGGTGGGAGGGTGGGGATTTGGAACTTCTGTGATGGGTGTGGTGGGGAATTATACACTGTAATCTTACAATCTTGTAACATGCTATTAGTAGTAAAAATTATTTAAAAAAATGAAATGTGCCATAATTACTCAAGACTCAGAAAGAAAAAAAAAAAAAGAAACTAGAAACAAACCAACAGGGGGTCAGGAAAGTAATTGTTATTTATTACTCACATTCAATAGAATGTCTTTTATAGATACAGAACATAAGCTATTGGTATGGAAGGGTGCTAAGAAGGTATTGTTAGTTACAAAGAGTTAGTCACAGAAGAGTTTGTAGTTTATAGCCTCTTCCATGCTGAGTCCATGACTTTATATGTGACTGTGTATATTAAGGATAGTTGGAAACCTTGGTCACCAGCTTTCTCACCACGGTTTATCTGTGGATGGTGGGATGCTGGATAATAATTATTTTCTTATTTTCTCTTCTGTATTGTTTAAAACCATTTGCATGAGTATGCATCATTTCTACAAAAATAGCAAAACTTTCTAAAGAGCTTGCCAGTAGTGAGAAGATGAGAGGGTGGCTGGGGAGGGGAGTGTCAAAAAAAAATTTTTTTTTTTGCTCTGATGAAAAAAAACAGCCAGGGAAGAAGGAGAATGTGAATCTATAAGAAATAGGGCAGAATCAATTGAGTAAATCCCTTAGAAAGACAGGAGAATCTGAACTCAGATGCAATGTTAGCCATAAAGGGGCAGGATATTTCTGCCCAGAAAAAAAAAAAGGGGGGGGGAGAAAACTGAAAATATGGAGAAGTCCAAAGCTAAAGAGATAGAAAACTGGGAGTCGGGCGGTAGCACAGCGGGTTAAGTGCATGTTGCGCAAAGCACAAGGACCGGTGTAGGGATCCCGGTTCGAGCCCCCAGCTCCCCACCTGCAGGGGAGTCGCTTCACAGGCGGTGAAGCAGGTCTGCAGGTGTCTGTCTTTCTCTCCCCCTCTCTGTCTTCCCCTCCTCTCTCCATGTCTCTCTATCCTATCCAACAACAATGACATCAATAGCAACAACAATAAGTACAACAACAATGAGAAACAAGGGCAACAAAAGGGAAAATAAATATGAAAAAAAGAGAAAACTAGCTCATGGACACCTTTTCTTTCTTTTCTTGTTTTAAATTTTATTTATTTATTGGACAGAGACAGAGAAATTGAGAGGGAGGGAAGTTACAGAGAGGGAGAGAGAAAGACACCTACAGACCTGCCTCACTACTCCAGAAGCTTTCCCCTCTAGATGGGGACTAGGAGCTTGAACCTGCATCCTCACACACTGTAACATGTGCTCAACTGGTGTGCTGCTGCCTGGCCCCCATGGCCACTATTTAAAAAAAATAATTAATGGCTTAACTAATTAATTTAATTTTTGCCACCGGAATTATTGATGGCAACTGGTGCCTGCACCACAACTCCACCATTCCCAGTGGCATTTTTTTTTCATTTTTCTTTCCTCTTGCTTGCTTCCTCCCCACCCCCCTAGTTAAGAGACAGAATGAGAGAGGATAAGAGAGAGGGAGAGAGAAAGAGAAGCATGTGTAGCACTACTTCACCACTTGTGAAGTTTTCCTCGCTGCAGGTAGAAAGGGGGCATGGAGAAGGCTTGAACCCGTGTCCTCACACAAGGAGGAAAGTGGTGAGGGTGTCTGAACTGAGAGGGAGAGAACAGCTGAACTGACCAGAGCCCTTACTGAAACGTTCGTAAAGATGCTGCTGGGCAGTTTTTCTCTTATGCTACAGAGTAGTTGGTACCAGGTCAGAGGGTAGCTCCCTAGACTTAGCAGAGTGAATGTCTGAGGATGAGAGAATTCAAGATTCTCATGAGGGCACTTTAAATAATTTAACCTTCAATCCAGAGTGTTGGAAGTAAAGTGCATTTGTGTGTCAAGACTGGATATTTCCCTGCAACATGGAAATATTACTAAGAAGTCTGAGGACTGGTGTTTGTGGCCACAGGCGAGGGTGGGATGGGGGGTGGGCTCAGAGTGTGCTAAGTTGCAGGTATTCTGGGGGGACATGCCATTCTGCTTGGTGGCCCGGAGCATGCAGGAGTGGACACAGCAGCAGGGACAGAGACAGGGCTGGGCTCAGTGATAGCTTTCTTCACGAATGGGAGCATTTCCCGGAATTATTCTAGAGAAGAAGATTTGGAGGCTGGGTATTGGTCTCAAGTATAGAAGGAAGGCTGACTCCTCAGTGCAGGCTGAAGAAGAGGGTAGGTGGGGTCCTAATCAGGAGCCATTATGGAACAGAAGGAAGTTTTTTAAAAGCCTTCTCATTAAAAAAAGAAAGAAAAAAGAAAGAAGCCTTCTCGTTTAAACCTTATTTTTACCCCGAGGGTTATCGTGGGGCTCAGTGCCAGCACAAAGAACCCACCGCTCCAGGAGGCCATTTTCCCCCCTTTCCATTTGTTTTACTTTGATAGGACAGAGAGAAATTGAAAAGGGAGGGAAGATAGAGGGGGAGAGAGAAACAGAGACATTTGCTGACCTGCTTCACCGCTTCTGAAGTGTCCATTCTACAGTGAGGACTTGGGGCTTGAACCTGGGTCCTTGTGCATGGTAACATGCACATTCAACCAGGTGTGCTATTGCCCAGTCCCAAAACATTTATTTACCTATTGGTTTGTTTGTTTGTTTATTTTTACCAGAGTACTGCTCAGCTCTGGCTTAAAGTGATGTAGTGGCATGGGGGATTGGACCTGGGACTTTGGAGCCTCAGGCATGAGAGTCTCTTTGTTTTATTCATTTATATTTATTTTGTTGTTGTCTTTACTTATTTCTTGGCTAGAAACAGCCAGAAACCAAGAGAGAAGGGGGTGATAGGGAGGGAGAGAGACAGAGAGACACCTGCAACACTGCTTCACCACTCGCTAAAGCTTTCCCCCTGCACGTGGGAATGGGGGTTCAAACCCAGGTCCTTGTGCATTGTGACATGTGCACCACCACCCAGCACCATGAGAGTCTCTTTGCATAACCATTATGCTAGTTATCCTCTTCCACAGCTTTCCTAAGAACTAGGGCCCTGGGCTTCAGAATTGTCTTCTGGAGGCCGAGGGGCAAAGCCAGGTTTGCGGTACAGGAAGCTGGTAGGAAGGATGGTTCCGAAAAGGAGGGAGGCTTTGCCCTGGGGGGTGGCGTGTGCAGTAGAGCTCTGGTCTTGGCAACGTTAGAGGTCAAGAATGCGAACCCTGGCACAGTGTATGCCAGATGTCTCTCTGTCTTCTCCTTTCCCTTCCTATAAATAAAGTTAATCTTTTTCAAAATAAATAAATTAATTAATTAAATAAAATAAAAAGGCAAAGGAGTGCTCTGCAGAAGCCTTTGAGGAGAGGGACAAGGGATGTGAGATGCAAACGTGGGCTTAAAAAGGTGTGAGAACGAGTTCTCAGGACACACTAGTCAGAGAAAGGACTGAGTCCTAAAGGGTTGGAGGTTGGTTTGCTGGTCTCTTAGAGGAAATGCTGAACTGTCTGTTTCTTTTCTTGTATATCAGAGCATTATCTACTCACTTCAGAAAGAACAGAAACTACAGATAAGCAAAAACAGAAACAAACAAACACAAAGGGCTCCCCATGATCCCAGGGGCCAGCTTTTCCCACTGGCATGCTCTTCCTCTCTGATTCCCACTGCCACAAGTCCAGGTCAAGGCCACGTGTCCCTTAAATAAACTTGTCCTCTCGGTTACAGATGTCTTCCCCTCACTGAGCCCCTGGGCCTACCCAAGTCCCTCCTACTCTTCCCATCCGGCAAAGGTCACCACGGTCATCCTCCCAAAGCACCACTTTCCTGTGTTGCTTCTCTCCTTGGGTTCTATCATCTCTTAAACCCCATCCCTGGTTCTCAAGCTTGCTGCAACTTGGGGTGACCTTGCTCCCCATCCTGGTTTCCAAGCCTTTCCTGTAGCTTTATTTCCCTCTCAACTCACCCTTTCTCCTATCATCTCATCTGGGTCTCTGTCCCCTTCCTCTGATGCCTGCCCTGTTAGGATGGTCACCCAGTCCAGATTCGCCCAGTGTGTCATTTTTAGCCCGTACAAGCTGGCCTTTGCTCTGCCAGGTTCTCACCTGACCGACCACTCGTCTTAAGACCTCATCAGTTTAGGAAACAGCTACCGTTGTAGGAAACACAGGACTTTGTGCTGTGAGGAGCCTCTTCCCACCCTTCCTCCTCTCCCTTTCCCTTGGGTTTTACCTGTGGAACAACCCAAGATTGAGATATGCCAATGGGCAGCCCTAAAGTCAACTAGCAAGCTGTGAGGAAAGCTGAAACCAGCACCCTCATTCTCAGATATGAAAGCTGAATTGCATCGTGAAAAATAAAAACTTCTGCTGGGCTTTTACTCGGGGTTTATCAAAACTCAGGTTTTTTAGGTGCATAAAAGCCATGATGGGAAAATAGGCAGGAGCCATTAGTCCTTAAACTTAGTTCACTGGTGTTTAGCTACAACATGTGCAGGTCCTAAGAACGGCGTTGCTTGGGTCTAGGGAGAAGATCAAACAAGGATGGGAGCAGTGGAAGGGAGGTGAGAAGAGGCCGAAAAAGCTCAACTTCTGCCAGTGGCTTGCTTAAGTAAACTCCTATACCCACAGTCCCTCGTGAATTCACATACATCTGCCATATGCTCTTCATGGCAGCCGTATGCTAATTATGTTCATGTCCCATAATTCCCTTTGCTCACCGTCACTAATACAGTGTTCCCAACAGGACTGAATGTTATTTTTCTGGAAATGATTTACTTTTTTTAAAAAAATACATATATATTATCTTTTATTTATTTGATAGAGACAGCCAGAAATTGAGAGGAAGGGAAAGATAGAGAGGGAGACAGAGAGACACCTGCAGCACTGCTTCACCACTTGTGAAGCTTTCCCCCTGCAGGTGGGGACCAGGGGCTTGAACCCAGGTCCTTGTGCATTGTAACACGTGAGCTCAATCAGGTGTACCACCACCCGGCCCTTTGGAAATGATTTACTTTTAATTTGTTGATTTTTTTTTTTGTGTAGTTGGGACATTATACTTGTGTGGTTTTACCATTCCAGGATGGTGGGTTTTTTTTTTTTTTTTTTTATATCACCACCACCACCATCATTTACCAGAGCACTGCTCAATTCTGGCCTATGGTGGTGCTGTGAGTTGAGCCTGGGACTTTGAAACCTCTGTCCTGAGGGTCACACCCATTCAGCTACCCCCCACACCCATTCAGCTACCCCCCCACACACCCTCCAGGCTGTTTTTTACTCACAGAAAGGGACTGGCACCAAGCACCAGTGTTGGTATGCATGAGACCCCTTCTGTTTCATTTGGTTTAAATCTCCCCTGCTTAACACTATTCTATTTACATAACCACTTCATTCTATTTACATAACCGCTATTAACAAGCACCACCCTCCCTCCAGGGCATTGGTTCAATCCCCACTGTTTCATGATATGTTTTTGCTCCACCCCCTCTCCTTGTCACACCGTGATCCTCTCCTTGTCACACTCTGATTGTCACCGGTCACTTCTCTCCACCCTCTCTATGTCACATCCTATTTCCACCCTACTTGGCAAGTATATATAAAGACAGCATTGTGAGTTTTATAGTACCTTTAGTTTAGCTTAGCTCGGCTTAGATTGTGCTGCGTCCTGCATGAATAAAGAGATACTGCCTACAGCTCAACCATGAGTCCCTGGTCATCTGTTACCCGCCCGTGAAGCCAGCCCGGCGAAAACAACATAACCCGTCGAAAACAACACACCAGAGCTTCTTTCAGTGCCATCACTTCTCCCATATGATCCCAGGGCTCAAACCTAAGCCACATAGATCCTACCCAGTGAGATTCAATATCTTCAATACTCTCCAGCTGTCATCATTGCCTTCAAATCAACAGCGTTCCCACCTATTGACAGAATGTGAGAGCAACTTCTCAGTCAGTATAGGAACCCTGGTGCCCTCTCAGGCAACACTGGTCTAGATCCAAGCTGCTCTCGCCCTGTAGGCTTGACCATTTGACCCCAGGAGCCAAATGGATTTCCAGAACACCTTTAGGTGTACCTGAGCAAAATACTGCGTGCGGTGGAATTCTCGTTGGTCAACTACACTTGCCAAGACATGTCTGATCACTTTCTGAAGTATGGATGTCCAGTTCCAGCCAACTCTTTGTGCCATAGGACGCCCAGGTAAACCAGGCCCAAACATGTGCCTGGAACGTTACAAGTCCTACCCAGCTGCTCCAGGCTGGGGTGGCAGCAAGGAAAAGCCTTTTGTGCAGTGATGAGGGTGAGATTCTGGGCATGCTGCCTACCTGGTCGTGTGGTCTTTGGCAGCTTTGCCTCTGTTCCTCATCTATAAAGTGAAGTAAAAATTACAAAAATTATTATAATTATTTTATTAAAATAAAAACCATTCCTGTCTTGGAGGATGATTAGGATAGCAAATTAATGCATGCCAAAAAAAAAAAAAAAGCATTTGAGCTAGTGTCTGGCACACAGGAAAGGTTCAGTACGAGATTCCCATTATTCTGACTCATGAAAACTGTGAAGAAACAGTGGAAGCTCAAGGGAGAGCTCACTGCTCCGCCGTTATAAATCTTGGAATTATCTGTCCCTCCTTGTGTGTGAGTGTAGATCAGAGCAATGACAACTAGTGTGGTACTAGCAGTTCTCAACGCTTCCTGGTCCTCTGAAGACAGTCACAGTGCACTAGGCATTTCCTAACAGTGAGGCCACGTGTTGCATAATTTAAGAAATATACGCATTTCAGCACGCCGACGCTTTGATAAATTGACGGTTACACAAGCGGCTGCAAGCACACAGATGAGTAGATTCAAAGGTGAGGAAGGGGGCCGGGAAGAGATGTGTTAGTGCTGGGGTGACGGGGGTGAGAGAGAAAGGGCATGGCAGCTTTACAACATGCAGAAAGTTTGGGTCCAGGAGACGATGCATCTATTCCCATTGCTGTTCTGTGGCACATGCTGGCTTGACAAAACATGGCAGGAAAAAAACATGTCTTGACATTTACTGTGAGGCTGACACCAAAGGGAGTTCAAAAAGGTTTATCTTACATTTGCCGTATCGCCAGTGTTCTCTGGCTGTTTTGTCATTAATTTTTTTTTAAAGCTAAAAGCGAATGTTTCAAGCTAAAAGCTCCAGTGACAGAAAGCTCTCCAAACTCATGTCTTAATATATTTCTCATCTGTGATGCATCAGTAGTTCCTCCTGCTTTCCTGTAAAAATCCCAGCTTATACAATAATTCCCTGTTTCACACTGCTGTGATGTACCTTGGTGCTTCAGACTTAGTGGGTCCATGTTCAGCAGAGGCCAGGAAGGGTGCTAGAAATGAGGTTCCAAGGGCTAGGCAGTGGTGCACCCAGCAGAGAACATGTTACCAAGCACAAGGACCCAGGTTCAAGCCCCCAGTCACAAGTGGTGGAGCAGTGCTATGGGTCTCTCTCCTTTCTATCTCCCCTCCCTCAATCTCTCTTTGTTTCTATCCAATAAAATAAGAATGAGAGAGAGAGAGAGAGAGAGCAGGTTCCAGTAATTTCTGTCTGTATTGTGAGGGAGATGCTAGTTCACAGGTGTCGGGCTACGCCGCTGAGGAGAGAGAGGAGATCGGAGTGGCGCGTGAAGCAGGAACACAAATCTTTATTCATGTGGATACCTCAGAGTTGGGTGAGAGCACAGCGGTTTGGGCCACATGGAGCTAGCAGAATGGCAGCCTCCCACTATGCGCAACAACCCTTCCCTGCATCAGGTCACCCAGATGAAAAGCAGGCAAGAGAGAGAGGCAGAAGCAGGAGGGCTTTATAGGGCAAAAACCGGAAGTGACGAGTCAGGACAGGATTGGCTAGGAAACAAGGCACTCTGGGAATAGGGTTTCTTTCGGGAATTGACAATACCCTGAGGGGACAACATGGTGGATGTGACCACATCTGCACAATTTCCCAACACACAGGCAATCATTAAGGAAAGGCTCTTATGTGCTGAAGTACTTCTTAGATAGCCCTGTTGGGTCGTACAATTTTTCTTTCAAAAGGGGACCGACAGATTTAAATACCCTGCTATGGTGTCTCGCCACATAAGGATAAAATTTCTAGAGGCCAGAATTCTAGCCTGCTTGTTTCTGGAATCCCCTAGAGGCCAAGACTCCTCTTTGCAGGAGGAGCCGGGATAATTCATATGGTGCCCAGACATTCTGGAGATTTTGCTCAAACCAGGACTTATTAGACCTAGGATAGGAATGGTGCTGGGGGCAGGCTGGCAGCCAGGCCAGACCAAGAACCTTGACTGTGCCTCTGCATTGGGGAGCCTACACAGCCTTCACAAGAGGCTGCTGTGGACTGAGTCCCTGGGAACAACAAGGCCCAGGAAAGCCTTGCTGGATGTGAATCTGTAATCATACCTCAAGACCTTCTAAGATAAATGTTTAATATTTACAAATAGGGGCAAGATGAGATACGAATACATTTGTTCTCATTGCTGCCTGTCTGAGCAGTGTGGAGGGACCAGAATGTTCTGTTAGCTTTTTGGGTGGGTGGCAGTAGGTCTTAGCTAACTAGGACTTTAACTTATTCGCATAATGTCTGCTCTCTTTCTAGACTGATTGATTTATTAGCATGAGAGATAGGTAGATAGAGGAATAGATAGAAAGAAAGGGAGAAAGAAAGAAAGAAAGGATGAATGAAAGTAGAGCATCACTGTGGCAGATGCGACACTGGGATCAAACCCAGGACCTCATCTTGCAAGTGTAGCGCTCTACCCACTGTGCCACCTCCTGGGCAGCTCACATAATACCTTGTGAGTACGCTAAAGCCAGTGACTGTAAAGTCTCCCTGAGCACATATTTGGAAGATATTGTTTTACTTAGTTAGTTAGTTATGATGCTGAGGTCTCCCACACATGAAATTTTACCACCTCCTACAAGTTGACTTTTTTCATTCTTTTTATTTTAGAGTCAGAGAGAGGGAGAGACATCATGGCACTGCTCTCCCATCTATAACATCCCCTGGTGTTTCCACGTGGCACTAGGACTCAAATCCAGGGCCTGACAGACATTAAGGCAGTTGCTTTACCTGCTGAGCTGTCTGTCACCCAATCCTTATGGAAGGTGCTGCTTTGCATACAGTACTATTATGATTTTTTTTTCTAGGCAAACTAGCGTATTTGAGAATAACTAGATCTTGAAAAACAAAATCATAACTAACTTAAGCATAAAAAAAGAGCTACTAGACCAAGTTGGCAGTTTCAGAAAGGGTAAAATGAAAAGGTGAAGAGAGTAAACATAGGAGAGAAATAATAATTATATATCATTATATATAAAATGTATCATAATAACAAAAATTAAAGTGAGGAGACCATTTCTAAATGACGTGTCCAGAAATTTCAGTAAATGGGAGTTCCAGAGAACACACGAAAATAAATGGAGACTATCAAAGAAGTAATGTAAGACAGAATTGCAAAACAAATGTCAAGGTGCTCTTAGTTGAAAAGTGCTCTCTAGAGTAAAAGTATAACGAGTAAAAAACAAAACAAACAAGCAAAAATATCCATCCATGGCTTCATTGTCATTGACACTGAAAATTCCAGAAATGGTGAGTCATGAAATCTTTGAAAGGGGTAACCTTGTCACAAGTGAGTGAAAATCAGGATGCTCTCAGATTTCTTAACATCAATACTGAAAACTAGATGACAGACAGCAGAAGAAAATCAATACAGTTTAGAAGAAACATTATTTTTCATCGATGATTTTAAAGACTCATTTAGAACTTTCAGTCAAGTGTAAGGTTAAACAATGACATTTTTAAATCCGCAAAAACTCACAATTTTGCTTCCTATGGGTCCTTTCTAAGAAAGTAACCAGACTAAGTACTTCAGCAAAAATGAGGAAATAAACTGTAAAGAAAAAAAAAAAGGTAGAGAAACAGAACTGAGGAGCAGGAAACCAACACAGGAACTATGTCCAGGGAAGCCCAAAGTTTATAAAATAGGTCCAACCATTTTGAAATTCACAAATTATCTGATATACTTGATCATTTAGAAGTGTGTGTGTGTGCGCGCAGCTCAAGTAGTGTTTGAAAAAAACTGAATGTAAGTACAGGAAATCAAGCATATTAAATAGACATGTTAATGCTAAGGAGTTAAATTATACAAGGTGGGCAAATCACAATAAGCTCTTTGGCTTTTCAGTGAACAATTCTTTATCATAGTACTGTAAGGGAAAGGAAAATTATGGAAGGTAAGTAGGTGGTTTGATAGAGCCAATATGTAAACTTTTTATAATAAGAAGTTAATAGGTGAAGAATCAAAGGCATAGACAAAGAAATGGTAATAGTAGTTTATCAGACTAGACAAAGGTAAAAACCATTGAAAGTGTTTGTTTCAGGGTAGTGTTTCCTAATTCCAATATTTTTGACCAAATTGATTTAAACTCAGTTTTTTTTCTGCTCAGATAAAATGAAAAGTGGAAGCTAGGTGATGGCTCACCTAGTAGAGCCCACATACTGGCATGCGTAAGGACGCAGGTTCAAGTCCCTGCTCTCCACCTACAGTGGTGGAGCAGTGCTGCGGGTTTCTCTGCTCTTTTTATCTCTCTCCCTCACTCTATCTCTCTGCTTCTCACCCTCTATAAAGGAGAAAAATTGACCACTGGGAACAGTGGAGTCATGCAGGCATCAAGCCTAATGGTAGCCCTGGTGTGAAATAATTTAAAAATCTGAGTTATGTTTTTACCACTAGAGTTATTGCTGGAAGGAGCCAATTCTTTTCCTTTTTAAAATCTTTCATTTTATTGATAGGACAGAGAAATTGAGAGGGAAGGGGAAGATAGGGAAAGACTCACTCACTCACTCACTCACTCACTCACTCACTCACCCACTCACTCACAGCCCTGCTTTACCAATCATGAAGCTTCAACTAGGATACTACGTGGATACTAGGACCTTGAACCCAGGTCCTTGTGTATGATAATGCTTGATTAACCAAGTGTACCACCACCACACAGCCCCAATAATAATTTTGTCTTTTCATTTTAATTTTTCTTTTTGTTTAATAGAACAGAGAGAAATTGAAGGGGAGGGAGAGACTGAGAAGGGGAGAGAGAAAGCGACACCAGCAGCACTGCCCCAACACTTGTGAAGCTTCCTCCAGCAGGTGGAGACTGGGAACTTAAACCCAGGTCCTTGCGCATGGCAACATGTGACACAACCTGGTGCACCACCCCCTAGCCCCTTATTATTTCTTTTTAATTTTTAATAATTTAAAAACAATAAAAGGTCAACAGGACCATCAGTGGGAAACTCGGGCCTGCATCATCCAACAGCCTTTTGCCACCACCAGCATCAGCAGTGCAGTATGTGACAGCAGTGCAAGTCTTCGTCTGAGCTCCAAATTCTTTGTCACAGGATATCCTCCGTGCCCATTGGCAGGTGACTCCTTGTCACAGGATATCCTCCGTGCCCATTGGCAGGTGACCGGGCTGTTGCCTTCCAGAGTCATACCAAGTTTCATAAGGGGTTATAAGGTTGAATGGGGTTCTGTGCCTAATGGCAGGAAGGGAAGAAAGAGGGAGGAAGGAAGGAGACTGTCCCCTTCACAGATGGATTCAGGAAACAATCTGACACTTGCTATTGAGAGAGCTTCAGGGAAATTCTATCCAAAATGCACTAAGCAGCTGACTATGGCATCAGATGACCGTTCCCCTTCTTTACCACCTGAAGCTTACACAGCAGTGTATCTCTAGGCAAACCTCAAGGAAAAGAGTTAACCTTTAAGCCACTAGGCAACTGCATTCCCATCCCTGCTCCAGGTTGCAGCTGGAATGTTGTTCTCAAGAGTTCTAAGCTAGGCTGACTGAGAGATCTAGAAAACAGGCAGGACTACATTCCCTTCCCTCTCCATCCTTCTCCCAAGGGGAGAGTCTTTCTTTCTTCCCTTCCTTTCTTTCTTTTTCTGCTTTTTTTCCATTGAGGGAGACTAATGGTCTACAGTAAATACAGTTGTTGATACATGTGTAAAATTTTCTGCAAACACTCTGACCCTCAGTCTAAGTCTTCCTCCACCATCATGCACCAGGACCTGAAAGCCTCTCTATCTATCTCTCCCTCCTCTCTCAAATTCTCTATGTCCTACCCAATAAAGAAAAAAAAAAATGGCCACCAGGAACAGTGGATTGTTCATCATGTATATAAAATATTTTTAAATGGATTCCTCCCAGGACCCAGCAGGTGACTCAGTGGTGGAATCACGTCTTCCATGCTTGAGGCCCTAGGTTCTGTCTCTGGCACCATATAGGAACACCATGAACCACACCAAAGACAAAATTTTACAGTGGTGCTTTGTGGGTGGTGGAGTGGTGCCTTGATGTCTCTTTTCTTCTTCATTTCCCTCTCTGTCTCTCTGTTGCTAAAAATGCAGAATGAAAACTGGGCTGAGGAATTGACTCAGTGGCTTCGTCTATGAGCAAAGCCCTGGATTTGTTTGCTGGTACTACACAGAAGGAATGAAACATCCTTCGTAGACTGAAAACATCAGTAGAGAAGGATGTGTGTATATTTGTACAACTTTTTCTGACACGTATCTATGTATGAGTGTTTGAATAAATGTGCATAACATACACACAGCATACACATATCTTTACAATCCCCTATGGCTAGACACATTATGGTTCACAAAAATGATGTCTTACATAGGCAATGCACTTTGTTTTTCTTCTTTTCTTGAGAGATATCATAGATGACATAACTCTGCCTCATTCTCAGGAGTATTCTGTATAGAGATACACCTGGATTGATCTGAGTCCCCTGTGGATAACCATTTAGATTCTCCCAGATGTTTGATATTACTGTAGTATTATGATATCAAATATATACTGCTATTGCTATAACAGCACCTTTAACATTGAAGTCACACATAGTCCTAGTTCACATTCCAATAATCCACTTACTTAATAATCTTCTGATCTTGGGTAAGTGGTTTCAACCCTATCTCAATTACCTGACCTATAAAATGGGAGTTAAATTGACCTCACAATTACCTACCAAAAAAAAAAAAAGCCACAGAGGTAATGCACATTATATACCTAAGCTGTTATAACAGTGATAGCTCACATTTATTGAGTACTTACAGTCACCTGGGCACTATGTGAGTAAACAGATACCAGGGTGTTTGTTTGTTTTTCAAATCATTTTTTGGGTTAATGGTTTACAGTACAGTTGTTGACACATGGGTACAACTTCCCATCTTCCTGTGACAGGCATCTGAAAAATATCCCCACTCCCTGCCTTAAGTCCTTCTCTGACATTGTGCATTGGGCCAAAAGTCCTTCTCCACCCCCTGCCCTCCCTTCCTCTCCCAGAGTCCTTTGCTTTGGTGTAGTACGTCACCCAGTCCAAGTTTCACCTTGTTTTCCTTTTCTAGTTCTTAAGTTCCAACTGTAAGTGGTTACCATTGTTTTATATGTGATCCTTATAACATTTGTAATATCTACAGAATCAAGTTCTACATTATTATTAATAAAATGCCATTAGCTATTCCTATGCATTTACTTCTACAGGTAAGTTTTTAAATAAACTCTCCAACATTTCACCAACATGACAAGTTCCCTTGAAATAAATCCAGTTGGAATTCTGAAGGGCATCTCTACTTTTGAAGGTTGCCAGAGTAGAAAGTCCCTTGGACTTGAGTCAGAGAATTGGATGCTCTTGTGCTCACTCTCTGAAGTCTCATGGCCATGGGCAGCTTATCTAAATACTCATAGAAACTGCTGTAAAATGGGACCAGTGATCCTTTTAAAAGTGGAGAGGTGGTAAGAAGGCACTGGAACAGAGACTGACACTTAATTTAGTACATTAACAAATGTGCTGACTGTTGAAGCAGGTACCACTTTAGTACCACTTTCAGGTTCATCCTTAAGATGACGTCCATTGCAAAAACAGCTGTCCAAAGATATCTCTGTACACCTGTGTTCACAGCAGTACAAACAGTTAAGAGCCCAAACATGGAAGCAACCCAGATGCCCAACAACAGATAAGTGACTAAGAAAGTTGTGAGGTATATATATATATATGATATTACCCAGTAGTTAAAAATGATGAAGTCGTCTCCTTTGCCTTGTCTTGAATGGAATGAGAAGCAGTCATATTGAGTGAGATAAGCCAAAAAAAAAAAAAAAAAGACACAAAGGGAAAACACAATGTGAAACTAGGACTTGGTGTGGCATATTTCACCAAAGTAAAGGACTCTGGAGAAGGTGTGAATGTTCAGGCAGATGGAGAGGGCTTTGGAATCCTGCTTCATGATGGTGGAAAAGGACCTAAATGGGGGTTTTGCAGACGCTTGTCATAGGGAGGGAAGAAATTGTACCCATGTGTCAGCAAGTGTACTGTAAACCATTATCCCCCCCATAAAAGTGTGTGTGTGTGTGTGTGTGTGTGTGTGTGTGTAGATGTTCAGTGTTCAGTGAAGAATGTAAGAGCAGGATGAGGGGTAGGGCCCCCCACTTCCTGTGCAAGGTGAGCTGAACATTATGACTAGTAAAGACCAGCCAAGTGCAAGGAAAAGGCATTGGGATAAACAGAGGCTGTGCTGTGGTGCCAGCCTGTGCTACCAAGCATGGAGTGGACTTCCTGCTGACCTTTGGAGAGTCCCTGTCTGGGTGAAACTGCCCTTTAGCAGAACAGAGCCCAGCTGTTGTTTAGATGTCAGAGGCTAGTTAATAACTGTGTTTGGCAGTCACCTTGGGATGTTAACAGTTCAGAAAAACAGTCCACTTTTCGGTTTAAGGAGGCCAGCATGAAGGGCATCTTTGTGTTACCAACAGGCTGTTTGGTCATCTCTCTTTGAGCAAAAAATTAACACTCAGCAGCAGCTTTCAAAAGCATTAAGAGAACTCATAAAAGTCACAGCAGATGTGCAGAGGGTCACACTTCCAGAGCTCCATTGGGAACTTTTTCTAGACTAACAATTCCAACAAACGTGTTGATTCAGGTTGAGATTGCTAATGCAAATATTGACCCAGTCTCAAGCTTTGCAGTTAATTCTCTTAACTTGAATGAGTCTGTTCAGGATACCTCTGCCTGTCTGTTTTCGTTCCTTGTGCCTCCACGTTTGCCCACCCTTCCTTTTGAAATCCGAGGTGAGTTTTTGATAGTAGTTCTCTACATGCTGTCTCTAGGTATGAATAATGTTTAGAGGAGTCAGTGTAACTTTTCCTTCATCTCCCTAATGGTATAATTATGAGAGAAGAGGGAAGAGAGAGTTTAGACTGAGAAATGTTGGCAGAATGTTAGTGTTTACCAATCCTTGAACAGATTACATAAAGATGAGTTCTTAAGCCAAAATTCAGTATTAAAGGGAAAACTGAAAGCAGGCTGTTTTGTTGATCTCCCTGTCCCTTGGTTTACATGGCATTTAAAAAAAAAAATATTTATTTACTTATTTCCTTTTGTTGTCCTTGTTGTTTTATTGTTGTAGTTATTATTGTTGTTGATATCGTTGTTGTTGGATAGGACAGAGAGAAATGGAGAGAAGAGGGGAGACAGTGAGGGGGAGAGAAAGATAGACACCTGCAGACCTGCAGGTGGGGAGCTGGGGGCTTAAACCAGGATCCTTAGGCCAGTCCTTGTGCTTTGCACCACCTGTGCTTAATTCGATGCGCTACTGCCTGACTCCCTACATGACATTTTTAAGTATTAAGTTTTAAACCTAGATTTTATGCTTGCTTGAATCAGTATGCAAGCTGCAACGTACCTAAGCAACCTTTGGTCTTTAAAAAAAAAAGTTTTGACTACAAGAAAATCAAATTTAGTCCACTTTTAGTCTCAAAGGATGTTTGCACTGGTGTAGATCTCTGGGTTGAAGTTTTTTGTTTTTTTTTTTCCCCCTAGATGCTGTTCTTCAAACTTCCTTGCTTTCTTATTTATTTATTACTTTTTTATTGCCATCTGGGTTATTACTGGGGCTTGGTGCCTGCACGATGAATCCACCATTCACAGTAACCATGTATTCCTTTTTTTTTTTTTCCCACTTAGTAGGACAAAGAGAAATTGAGAAGAGACAGAGAGGGAGAGAGAAAGAAGGCACCTGTATCACTGCTTCACCACTTTTGAAGTTTTCCCCTGTGAGGTAGGTGGGCACCAGGGGTTGGAACCCAGGTTCTTGCACATGATAACATATATGCTCAAACCAGTGCTCCCCTGCCCAGCCCCGTTTCCTTGGTTTCTGATCAGAAAGCCACTGGTCACCAGGTCATTGTTAACTCTGTATATAGAATATGTCATTTTTCTCTGGCTGCGTCCAGGAATTTCTTCTCTTTTTCTTTGGGATTTGTTGAGTTTCTTGAATCTGTAAGTTTAATGCCAGATCTTAAAAGCATATTTAGACATTATTAATTCAAGTATTTCCTCACCCCATTATTTTTTTATCTGGACTGCAATTTCATCTATAGTATAGACTTGTTAATTTTGTACTACAGGTCTGCGATTCTGTTCATTTTACTGTCTTCTCTCTCTCTCCTACTCTGTTCTTTAAGATTTATGGAATCTTTCCTATATCATTTCCTTGCTATTAAGCTTATCCAGTGATTTGTGTTTTAAATTTTACATACTGTATTTTTTTAATCTGGAGCTTCCTGTTGACTCTCTTATCTCTTATCGTTTCTATTTCTTTGCTGAGCTTTCCTATTTATCTCATTTATGTTAATGATGATCATAATAAGTGCTTTAAAATCGTATCTGCTAATTACTGCATGCAGACCGCTTTGGGACCACTATAAGTCCTCTTTTTCTTTTTTTTCTTTTTTCTTGATCATAGGTTGCATTTCCTTTTTTTTTTGTATGATTAATTACTTTTGGGTTGTATTTTGAACATTGTGCTGTGATGTTATATTCTGGATTATATTCTTTTTTATTATATATTTTTAAAATTTCTTTATTTTGAAATTAATGCTTTACATTCAACAGTAAATACAATAGTTTGTACATGCATAACATTTCCCAGATTTCCACATAACAATACAACCCCCACTAGGTCCTCTGTTATCCTTTTTGGATCTGTACTCTCCCCCACACTCACCCCAGAGTCTTTTACCTGGATTATATTCTTATGAAGGTGTCTGTTTTGTTTTGTACCTTAGCCAGCCATTATTTTAGTTGAAAACCACAAAACTCTGTCACCTGAATGGTGCTTCAGTTCATGGCTCACTTATTTTTATCCTTAACTAAGACTCTGCTCCATGCATGAATAATTGAGGAGGGAGCAAGACATGCTAGTATACTTTGGGTCACTCTTTCTTTGCTCTTTACTTCTCAGTTCACTTCCTAGTGGTTGTGATTGTCCTAAAATCTATCCCTGAAGTTTTGCATGTTTTCTATGACGTTTCAGGAACCCAACACAGCACTGTGCCTAATGGCAACTTGAACCAGGCTGAAAGTCATAACAGCACTGAGACAGCTCCAGAGCTGCTCCTTCTCATAACAGCACTGAGACAGCTCCAGAGCTGCTCCTTCTCATAACAGCACCGAGACAGCTCCAGAGCTGCTCCTTCTCATAACAGCACTGAGACAGCTCCAGAGCTGCTCCTTCTCATAACAGCACCGAGACAGCTCCAGAGCTGCTCCTTCTCATAACAGCACTGAGACAGCTCCAGAGCTGCTCCTTCTCATAACAGCACCGAGACAGCTCTAGAGCTGCTCCTTCTCATAACAGCTCTGAGACAGCTCTAGAGCTGCTCCTTCTCATAACAGCACTGAGACAGCTCCAGAGCTGCTCCTTCTCCTTCATGCAGTGTCAGTTCTTCTTCAGAGTCCACCGGCTTTTCATCCTATAGTATCTTCAGATAGTTGTATTTTTTTTAATTATTTATTTATTTTCCCTTTTTGTTGCCCTTGTCTTTTTTTGTTTTTGTTTTAAATGCTTATTTATTTATTCCCTTTTGTTGCCCTTGTTGTTTTATTGTTGTCGTCCACCTGTGAAGAGACTCCCCTGCAGGTGGGGAGCTGGGGCTCGAACCAGGATCCTTACGCCGGTCCTTGAGCTTTGCACCACGTGTGCTTAACGTGTGTGTGTGTGTGTGTGTGTGTGTGTGTGTGTGTGTGTGTGTGTGTGTGTTTTCTTGGAGTGTCAGAGTGTCGACCCAGGATGGGGAGATAGCATGATGGCTATGCAAAAGGACTTTGTAGTCCCAGGTTCAGTCCCCAGCACCACCCCTATAAGCTAGAGCTGAGCAGTGCTCTAATTAAGAGAGGGAGGAGGGGGCAAGGGAGAATATCAATTTAGTGGGAACTTACTAAGTTATACTGGAAGCGGAAAAAAAAAAACACTTTTAAGAAAACATTTAAAATGTGATCTGTTTCTCCCTGTAAGTAATTCAGATTAGTAAATTTTTTTTCCAATTTTTTTTTTTTTTTTTTTACCAGAGCACTGCTCAGCTCAGGTTTGTGGTGGTGCAGGGGATTGAACCTGGGACTTTAGAGCCTCAGGCATGAGAGTCTCTTTGCATAGCCACTATGCTATCTACCCCTGCCCAGATTAGTAAGTTTTTAAAGTGTCTCTAGAGGTAGTAAAGATACTGAATGTGAGCGATCTAGAGGAAACTTGTTTTTAGAGTATTGGGAAATAACAATACAAGGTTCATTGTATATGTTGGATTTTAATGAGAACCTAAAAGCTTCTTTGTCAACATTTTTTATTTCTTAGGAGGCTGGTTGACATTATTCATGTAGCTATGTCTATGCCAGTTCACAGAAATAGAGGGAGACAAAAAATTGCTACATCAGAATTTGAGATTTTTCTACTCTGAGTGATTGATAGGATAATTATTTTTAAAAAGTTAATAATGCCATCAGTAAAGACATAAACCAAATTATAGAACACTACATTCAGCACAGTAGGATACACATTCTTTTTGAATGCACAGTATGCATAACACTTTAGTTCAAATGCTGGACCACAAGATAAGTCTCAGTAAGGCTTAAAAATGTGAAGTTTAGGGGCTTGGGCGGTAGCGCAGCGTGTTAAGCACACATGGTGCAAAGCACCAAGGGCCAGCGTAAGGATCCGGGTTCCAGCCTCTGGCTTCTCACCTGCGGGGGGGGGGGGGTCACTTCACAAGCAGTGAAGCAGGTCTGCAGGCGTCTATCTTTCTCTCCCCCCCCTCTGTCTTCCTCTCCTCTCTCGATTTCTCTCTGTCCTATCCAACAATAACATCAGTGGCAACAATAACAACAAAGGTAACAAAATGGGAAAAAATAGCCTCCAGGAGCAGTAGATTCATAGTGCAGGCACCAAACCCTAGCAATAATCCTGGAGGTAAAAAAAAAAAAGTGAAGTATATTAGAGAACATACGATAGTCTCTGGCCATCATGGAATTAAGTTAGAAATCAATAGAAATATATGTTGGGAAATACAAGGTTTAGAAACTGGACAGCACACAAACATGCAAATCTGTGACTCAAAGAATTCAAAAGCGACTTTAAATGTTTCTCTCTTTTTAAAAATGTTTCTCTTTTTTAATATTTTACTTATTTTACCTTACTGAGAGAGTGATATAGAAAGAGAAGGACAGAGTGAGACCAGAGCGCTGACCAGCGCTGGTGGTAAGGGCACTGAGCCTGGGCCCTCAGAACACCAGGCATGACAGCCTTTTGCATAGTCATTATGCTGTCTCCCCAGACCTATAAAGTATTTTCAAATAAGTGATCATGAAATACCATATATCAAAACAAGATGAGGTGTAGCTAAAGCAGTATTTAGTGGAAATTTTGTAGCTTTAAATGTTTGTATTGGGAGGGGGAAGAAAGTCCTTAAAAGTTCTGATGAAACCTCATGATGGCAGAAATGTTCTGTATCTGGTTTTGTCCAATGTGATAGCCAGGGGTCACTTAGTTAAAACTTAGATGCACATACATGGTTACTGGTTGTCATATCACACAACATGGGTCTAAAATAAGTGACATGGGGCTGGGCAGTGACTGGGTGCACATGTTACACAATGCACAAGGACCCAGGTTCAAGCCTTCTGTTCCCATGTTTTCTTAAAAGTGTTCTTTTTGGGGAGGAGTCGGGCGGTAGCACAGCGGGTTAAGCGCACGTGGTGCGAAGCGCACCGACTGGTTTAAGGATCCCGGTTGAAGCCCCTTGGCTCCCCACCTGCAGGGGAGTCCCTTCACAGGCGGTGAAGCAGGTCTGCAGGTGTCTACCTTTCTCTCTTCTCTGTCTTCCCCTCCTCTCTCCATTTCTCTCTGTCCTATCCAACGACGATGACAAGAATAACTACAACAATAAAATAACAAGGGCAACAAAAGGGAATAAATAAATAAATAAATAATAAATAAATAATAATAAAAAAGCCTCCGGGAGCAGTGGATTCATGGTGCAGGCACTGGGCTCCTGCAATAACCCTGGAGGCAAAAAAAAAAAAGTGTTCTTTTTGGTTCTGCTTCTAGTATAACTTAGAAGTTCCCACTGGACTGACTTTCTCCCTCGCCCCTATCTCTCTCTCTCTCTCTCTCTTTCCTTCTCTCTCTCTCTCTTCTCTCTGTCTCTCTCTGATCTCCCTCTCAATTTCTGTCTCTATCCAGTAAATAAATAAACTATAAAATAAAGAAAGTGACTAAAGGTTTCTTCTTAAGAAAATAGGAAACGAATATATAGCAAGAAAGATATGATGATAAAAACATAAGTCAGTGCCCTGGAAATCAGAGATAAACATAGAGAAAATCCATAAATTCAAATGATGGATAAATTTAATCAAGTCAATAGCACACAAATTTCCAATATTCATTATCAAAAGCGGTTACCAATCCAACAGACATTAAAAGAGTAATAGAGGGATATTATGAATAATTTTATGCATAAAAATATCAGCAACTCAGATGAAATATAAATTCCCTGAAAGATAGAATGTATTTACACGAACACATGGACATACATGTTAAGAAACATGGGAAGCTTGGATGTCCCCATCCACAGAAAGCAGATCAGCAAGCAACAGTATATTCATACAGTAGAATACTATTCAGGAATGTTAAGGAGGAAATTATTAATGCAGCAATGTGTGAAATCAAGGATGCTAAGCAAAAGAAACATTCTGTAAAGAGCATATACTAGGTGATTCTATTTATATGAAATTCTAGAACAGAGAAAACTAGTCTATCGTAGGGGGAAAATCAAAATAATGATTCTCTATTGGGAAGTAAGTGATTTTCAAAAAATATTTATTTATGGGAGAGAGACTGAGGGAAATTAAGAGGTAAGGAGGAGATAGGGAGAGAGAGACAGAGAGAGAGAGAGAGAGAGAGAGAGAGAGACTTGCAGCACTGCTTTGTCACTTGTGAAACTCCCCTTCTTCACCCACTAGTGGGGGCTGGGGGGCTTGAACCCACTTCAATGTGGTACTGTCTGGGTGCACCACCATCAGGCCCCTGTCAGTGATTTTCAAACTTAGGAGTATATATTGATCTAGTCTACTTAATACACATGTAAAATCGGGGCACCTCACTGTAAATTTTACCTTGAAAGACCATGCATGAATGAATGAACTGTATAGGTATGCTGAACTGAGAGGCAGAGTATGCTAGCAGTAGTTTAATTTGAAATAATAAAATTGATGAGATGGATTGAGAGATTGAAAAAAAAGAATTCTGAACCAACACAGTGGCTCCCGTGGATAGTGCTCTTGCTTTGCCTGGTCCCCACTGCATTGAAAGAAATTTCAGTGGGTGGGGTGATGGCACAGCAGCTCTGCAGGTGTCTCTGTTTCTTCCTCCCTCTCCATCTCCTGGTCCCCTCTCAATTTCTTTCTTTCCTGTGCAGGTGGCGGGGTGTGTGTGTGTGTGTTTGGGGAGGGCGAGTGTGGAGGAAATGGCTGCCCAAAGCAGTGGATTCCTAGTGCTGGCACAGCACTGAATTCCAGTGATAATCCTGGTAGCAATAACCTGGATTAATAATTCCAATGATAACCCTGGTGGGGGGGGGGCAGAATCGGGAGAGACAGAAAAAGAGAGAGAGAGAGAGAGACCCTCAGCACTGAAGCTTCTCCAGTACAGTGGGGGCCAGGCTTGATCTTGTCTCATGCATAATGGAGCAGGCACCCTCCTGGGTGAGCAACCTCAGCAATACCCAGATCTTGGCTTTAATTTGAAGGAGATGAGTAAGAGCTGAAAGACCTTCCAGCTCCAGCATTCTGTGATCTAAAGACTGTTTGCAAACGTCATTGCTCAAACAAATTGAATGATATCCTTTTGCAATGTTGTTTTATTGTATTAGCCAACTCTTTCTTCACTAAGCCTGGGTTGTACTGTTAGATTCCATGTTCACAGTGTCAGAGTTTCTGAGCTGCTGTGTGTGGTAATGCTACTTTGCTTATTCTTGTTGTTGTTGACAGAGTTATATATATATATATATATATAGAGAGAGAGAGAGAGAGGACATTTCGAAATACTGTATTGGTAAGCCAGATGATGGTTCTTGGGGAAGGCTTGTCATGCATCTCTCTCTCTCTCTCTCTTCCCCCCCCCTCTTTCTCTCTCGCTGGAGGGTCTACTGGTTCTGCACATGTCACTTAGGAGTCTGAGTAATCCAAATTTACAGCTCTTCAGATGATGAAAGGAAATAGGATCTTAAAGTCAAAATTTCTTTTGTTGAAAAAAAAATCTGGGGCTAGAAGGTGACACATTGGTTGAGTGCACATGCTATTATACATAAGGACCTGGGTTCAAGCCCCTGGTCCTCACCTGTAGGGGTGAAGCTTCACAGGTCTCTCTCTCTCTCTCTCTCTCCTATTTTTCCCACCCCTCTCAAGTTCTATCTCTTCCAATAAATAAATCATTGTTTTAAAAAAATTAAAAAAGGACAAAAATGTATTACCCCATGAAATTGTATTAATATTCATAATGTGGCAGAAAAAAAATTTTTTTTTATCTTGGCCCAGAAGGAAAAGTCCCAAACAATTTATTAAATCACTGGATAGTTGATGAAAAAAGTACATTTTGATCTCTAAGCATTCAGGTTTGTTTTCCATAAGCTGTGTTCTGGGTAGTTCTGCAGAAGAGCATCCGCCTTGCATGCATGAGACTCTGAGCTCTTCATTGGCTCCATATGAGAACTACAAAGGCAAGACTCACAGAAAGCATCTCTCTTGTTAATACAATAAAATATAGTATCAAGGAAGTGACTCAGAACCTAGTTTGATCCTTGGCACTGCATTTAAAAAAAAAAAAGAGTAGAGGCAAGAAGCTAGAAATGTTCTTTGTTTTCAGATTGCTGGGCTCAAATATTTAATATGAGTAAAGGAATGATATAATGGAAAAGACATTAAGATGTTGGGACAAGAAGGGGTGGGAGGCAGGTTGGTGATGGCATACCTCAAAGAGCACACATTACCGTGTGCAAGGACCCAGGTTCAAGTCCCAGGTCCCCACCTGTAGAGAGGAAGCTTCATGAGTGGTGAAGCAGGGCTGCAGGTGTCTCTTTTTCTCTCTCCCTCTCCATCTCCCCTCCCTTCTCAATTTCTGTGTTTCTATCAACAAAAACAACAAAATAAAGTGAGAAAAGAATTGAATTTTTAAAAAAATGATGTTGGGACACCATTTTGAGGGGAGACAAGATGGAAAGGTAGCCCAGAATAGTTCCAGTAATTAGTGTTTATTGCTGCAGTGGTTTAGTGATTGGCTTACACTCAGTTTCAAAGCTCAGTCCTTTATGGACAGCCGGGTACATGCAGAGCACTGCTGCAGAGAACATAGGTTTCTCGGTATTTATTTGCTTTTCTCAGGAGAGGAAATTCTGCCCTGAACTCATCAAAGCTATTTGAACTCTGCAGGTGTCTCAACTTGTTTGTATTCTGTCAACCAGGCAAAGATGGTCCCTGCCTGAAAGGGAAAACCTGTACAAGCCGTGGGGCATTGCTGCAAGTGCCTCTCCTCCTCTCTGTCTCTCTTGCTCTCTTCCTATTTATTTCTTTTACCTTTATCTAAAAAAGGGGGGGAGGGAGGGAAAGTATCTGCCTGGAACAGGGGGCTGTACAGACAACAAGCCCCAGCAATAACCCTCGTGGCTGGAAAAGTAATAACAAAGAAAAAAAAAAAAGCTGGAGGCTAGGACAAGGCAAATGGCAGGTGGTCTGATCACTGACATTTTGGAGAAGGACGATGTTACCTCCACCCTTCATTCCAAGCTGCTGCTCAAGGCTCAGGGCAGTTGTCAGAACGGATGAGGGAGTGTATGTGCACGTGCTTTGAGACAGTGACTCCCCCAAGAGGACTCCATGTTGCTGTTATTACAGCTGCTGGTGCAAAACAACTTTGAACCCTGAAGTGTGAGCCCCACCCTTGGAGTTAGGGACAGCGGGGTGAGGGAATTGGCTGCCAACACAGGACATGAGAGCCTGCTTCCAGTAGATGGGGGAGGAGGAGGGACCGGAGGATTAAGGTCCCTCCGTGTGAATCATGGCTGTAAGCAATCCGTGTAGTCCTTGAGGCAGACACAGATAGAGCACATCTGGGCCTTTGGGGTCAAGAGCAAGAGGCAGGCAGGAATGTCTTTGTTGCCATAGGCTGTGCAGGTGAACAGCCAGCAATGGGTAGATCACGCACCTACCAGCTCTTCTCACCTGGGGCTGTGCGGTGACTTTAGTACAAGCCTGAGGTGTGCTCGGAGCGTCATGGGACAGAGAAACAGTAGCCTGTCTTCTCTTACCCACCCTGCATTTATACTCTCTTCCCAGAGGAGCTAGAGTAAGTCAGGCTGCTACCCCTGCTAGCCAGCCTTCCACTACCATAGCCCCTGGGAAACTGGTTTATTCAACTGGTTTATTTAGCATGTGCCTACCCTCTTAATAATTTAAAAGATAACTAGACTGCCCTGCCTCCTTGCAATATAGCTGCCACACCCTCTTGATGGTTTCAAGACCTTCTCCTGCAGCCTGCGCAGACCTGGAGAGTTATGTGACCTTAACATGAACAACTCTACAGAATCAAGTCGGCCCCATGGGCTCTCTGCCTATTATATGGCCACCAAAACAAACCTTCGCTGAAACTTCCAACTTGCTTCTGCGGCACTTGCATCTTACGCAGAGACGTAAGTCAGATTGCGAAGCAGAACTAAGCTGCTGGGGATTCTCTGGGCAGCTGTTTAGGGGGTAGGTCTTCAGATGAGCCCTTGTTAGAAACCCTGGAGAAGAGGCAGTTGTGCTGTATGTCAAACTTCAGAAGGAAGGACCCACTGTGGGGCCAGGTGGTGCACATGCTATGATGCTCAAGGACCCAGGTTAGAGCCCCCAGTCCCCACCTGCTGGGGGAAAGCTTCCTAAGTGGTGAAGCAGGGCTGCAGGTCTCTCTCTCTCTCTCTCTCTCTCTTTCTCTCTCTCTATTTTTTTCTTCCCTCTCTATTTTTGGCTGTCTCTATCTAATAAATAAAGATTTAAAAAAAAAAAAAACACTCACTGTCATGGATGAAAGGGCCAGGCAGACTATTCTCACCCAGGCTGAGAAAGAATCTCACTGTGGGCATACCTGTGCAGAGGGGAGCAGGCTGGCTCACCCCAACAGGCTTTGGAGATGCCCCAGCTCACCTTTATGCTCACTCAGCCTGCAGCTGTTGGCTCAGCCTGCTTCTCACAGAGAAAACTGCCCTGTGGCCACCAGTCTCTTTCCTTGTCCCCACTCCCAGGACATCTCTCTGCCCCATCATACAGACCTGATCCAAACCTCTGCTGCTTGTTTCTGTGTCTCTGATCTGGGGAAAGTGTCGTTCAGCCATCTCATTTTACATCTTATCTGTGACATTCTAACAGCTTCCTAACTAGACTTCCTGCTTCTCACTCACCCGTACGTCATCGTTCTGTATGCCTTTCCAGCATCACTTGCCAAAACATGACGCAGTCTAATCAGTCCTCTTTTCAGAAGCTTTCGGTGCCACCTCGCTGCCTACAATAGACAGAAGGTGGGAGAACCTTCCTTTGTGATCGGGCTCCCACCTGCCTCTTCTGAGCCTTGTTATGCTTTGTTCTGCCCACACCTCTAAACACAGGGGGGACTCAGGAAATATTTACAGATGGAGCATGAATGAGTATAAGAATCAAGAAGACTAAAAGAAGTTCTCTGGTGGTTTAAATTTGCGGTCGGTGAGCTGACATGTTCATATCTGAGTGAGATTAATCATTAATGTCTTTTCATAGTCTTTTCCCCCCTCCCTCTGGTGATACAGACCTGCTAACCAAAGGATTGAAAATCCTGTACTCATAAAAGGGACAAGGACTATTGAATGTGTAAGGAAGTTGATGTGCACAAAAAGAATCTCAAGAATTTGCTCAGAGGAGATAGCATAGTGTTTAGGCAAAGAGACTCACACAACTGAAACTCCAGAGTCTCATGTTTAATTCCCGGTGCCACCAGAAGCCAGAGCTGAGCAGTGCTGTGGTAAAAAAATAATAATAATAAAATAAAAATAATATGCTCTTTTAGCCAGTCTTTTCTCTAGCCAAGTTGAAAGAAAGAACATCTAATTTGTAAATATCCTGGAGGATATTTTTTCCAGGCCTGGACAACTTGTGGGTCAGTGCACAGCTATTTCTGTTCGTCAGTGGAGTGGGAGAATGTTCGCTTAGTTCTCTGAGGGCCAGCGTCATGGTTATCTGAACTGAGATACCTAGTGGAAGGACTTCTTTCTTTCTCCCCTCGTAGTTGCTGGACTCTGCAGCAGAACAGCAGACTTGCTCCCCTTCCCCATTTCTGTTTCCAGGCTTCTAGTGTTTTATTCCAGGCTGCTCCCTTTTCAATGTGGGAGCCTTGACTGCCTTGTCAAAGGTAGAGCACTCAGGTGTGAAGGAAGGATCAATGGTTCCCAGGTAGTGCAGACTCTGCTGTTGGAGTATGCAGCTCAGTAATGAGAAACAGTTTCCAGACAACTTGAAGGTCTTTTTTTTTTAAACCTCTATTTTATTTTATTTTATTTATTTATTCCATTTTGTTGCCCTTATTGTTTTTTTATTGTTGTAGTTATTATTGTTGTTGTCCGATAGGACAGAGAGAAATGGAGAGAGGAGGGGAAGACAGAGAGGAGGAGAGAAAGATAGACCCCTGCAGACCTGCTTCACCGCCTGTGAAGCGACTCCCCTGCAGGTGGGGAGCCGGGGTTCGAACCGGGATTTGAAGGTCTTTTTAAAAAATATATTTATTTATTTATTCATTCCTTTTTGTTGCCCTTGTTGTTTTATTGTTATAGTTATGATTGTTGTTGTTATTGATGTTGCTGTCATTGTTGGATAGGACAGAGAGAAATGGAGAGAGGAGGGGAAGACAAAGAGGGGGAGAGAAAGTCGCTTGTGAAGCAACTGCCCTGCAGGTGGGGAGCCGGGAGCTGGAACCGGGATCCTTATGCCAGTCCTTGCGCTTTGTGTCACATGTACTGAACCTGCTGCACTACCGCCCGACTCCATAAAGGTCTTCCCCCCCCCCCAGGTTTAACTCGTGCTTATCGGAAGCAAACATACTCACCCACAGAGATCTAGGTGCCTATCTATTCACAGCAACACAATTTGTGATACCCCAAACTTGGAAGCAACCCAGATGCCCAACAACAGATGAGTAGCTAAAAAAGTTGTGACACACACACACACACACTGGAATACTACTCAGCTGTTTAAAAAATGAAATCATCTCCTTTGCTTCATCTTGGATGGAGCTTGAAGGAATCGTGTTAAGTGAGGTAAGTCAGAAAGAGAACACCTGATGATCTCACTCATAGGTAGAACTTTAAAAAGGAGGGACAGAAAGGGCAAACACAAAGTAAGCTTGAACTTTGGCACTGGGTGTATTGTACCAAAACAGAGGACTCTGGGAAAGAGGGGATGGACTCGGCTGGGAGAAGGGGTCCCCTGGTGTCCTGGTGCATGCTGGTTGAAAATGGCCTAAATTGGGGGTGAGAATGTTTTACAGACACCTATCACAGGAGATGAGGAATGGTGTCTATGTGCCAACAACTGAGCTTTAAACCACAACCCCCCCCCAGAAAATGTAAATGAATAAATCAATTAGTTTTCTAAGGGAAAACTAAAAAAGACAGAAAAGAAAAGGAATCCTTGAGTCATGGAGAGCAAAGGGGTATTGGCTGGCACCCAGGGATTAAATTCCCAGCCTAGCTCTACAACTCATCCATTGATTTATGGGCCAGGCTTTTGCCCAGAGGCCTTTTATGTCAGTGGCCAGATTAGTTAGGTCTTGTCCCCATGTTTCTGCTTGCCTCTCCAGAACCGCTCTCACCCTTCCCCAGACTGTCCTGCTCTGGAAAGTAACCAGGGGAGACTGGCCACCCTTGCTCCCTGGCCCCGAGTGTAGTCCTTGCCCTCTTGAGGTCCAAGTATTGGTTCTGCAGGCTCTTCCCTGTGGCACCTCCAGGTCTCGCTCCTGGCTGGCAGCCCATAGGATGGATGCTCTGTCTCAGGGCCTCAGTGCCTTCTCCTCCTTCACCATTTTTTTAATAATTTTTATTTATAAAAAGGAAACACAAAAACCACAGGATAAGAGGGGTACAACTCCACACAGTTCCCACCACCAGAACTCCGTATCTCGCCCCCTCCCCTGATAGCTTTCCTATTTTTTAACCGTCTGGGAGCATGGACCCAGGGTCATTATGGGGTGCAGAAGGTGGAAGGTCTGACTTCTGTAATAGCTTCCCCACGGAACATGGGCGTTGACAGGTCGACCCATACTCCCAGCCTGTCTCTCTCTTTCCCTAGTGGGGCAAGGCGTGGGGAAGCGAGGCTCCAGGACATATTGGTGGGGTCATCTGCCCAGGGAAGTCTGGTTGGCATCACGGTAGCATCTGGAACCTGGTGGCACCGATGGTCAGAAATCCTTCCCTCTCCCGAGAATCCCAGGGTGAAAGCTGCTTTTCTCTGGAGCTCACACCAGGTGTTGTCTCCAGTTCACCATCTTGGCTCCGCCTCCTCTCCTTCACCTTTTTTGTTCTAAGGGTGTAAGTGTAGCCGTGGGGCCCAGGTGGTGGCTCATCTGGTACAGCACACACATCTCAGTGCACAAGGATCCAACTCAAGCCCCCAGCTCCCACTGCATCAGAGAAGCTTCATGAGTGGTGAATCAATGCTACAAGTCTCTCTCTCTTTCTCTGTCTCTTCCTTCCCCTCCCCCCCCCAACTTCTCCATCTCTGTCCAAAATAAATAAATATTTTAAAAAGAAGAGAAAAGAGGGTGCTGGGTGGTGCTGCACCTGGTGAAGCACACATCCTACTGCCATGTGCAAGCACCTGGGCCGAGAGCCCGTTCCCCACCTGCGGGGCAGATACTTCAGGAGTGGTGAAGCAGGCCCACAGGTGTCAGTCATTCTCCGTATCTTTCCTCTCTCAATTTTTCTCTGTCCTACTCAATACAAAAAAAAAGTGGTGGTGCAGAGAATAAAGCATTGGACTCTCAAGCGTGAGGTCCTGAGTTCAGTCCCTAGCAGCACGTATACATAGTGATGTCTGGTTCTTTCTCTCCTCCTAATTTCTCATTAATAAATAAAATCTTTTAAAAAAAGAAAAGAAAAAAGTAGAAAGGAAAAAATAAATAAAGGAAAGAATGGCCACCAGGAGTGGTGGATGTGTAGTGCTGCCACTGAGCCCCAGTAACAGGATTGTAGTCAAAACAAACAAATAAATAAATAAGCAACAATTTTTTTAAAAATGTAGCACTGCTGCTGGTTCTATCCTCCCTACCCTTTCTTTGTTAGTGATCTCATCATCAGACTCTCCTGCCCACTTAGAAAGCGCCATCTATTTCCTGCCAGAATCCTGAAGGATACAGTCCCTAGAAAGAAGATGCCCATCGACAGAGGAGGGGCCAACCCTCTGGGGCTCCCTTTCTTTACTCATGGCTCCCCCGTGGTTCACCAGGATCACAGGTGGTGGAGACTGGTGCAGAGGGTCTCTGAAACACTGATCAGACTCCCAGGATGAGAGTCAGCTCCATGGTAGGCACCAACTATCAGAGCCCCGATTTCCAAAATGTTCATGGGGGTGTTGCCCCACGAGGGCGGAGGGAAGAGAGGAAAGGATGAGCACACTGGTGTACGAGGACCCGGGTTCAAGCTCCTGGCCCCATCTGCAGGGGGAAGCTTCACAGATGGTGAAGCAAGGCTGCAGGTGTCTCTCTCTCTCCCCCTTGATTCCCCCCTCTCAATTTCTCTCTGTGGGTATCCAATAATAAATAAAATAAAAAGATTTTTAAAATAAGGATGAACATACCAGCTGAGGCCAGACTGTCTCCCCTTGGCATAACTGCACGTCCTTTTGAGCCTTGAATTCTCCCTCTCCAAGCCAGAGCTGACAAGACCTCCCCTGCCCCCCCCCCCCACACACAGTTGTCATGAGGTAGAAAGGAGAGAGTCGGCACAAACACTTTGGTAAATGGTGCAGAACTAAAGAGAGTTACAGTCAGAAACAGCTTTTACTGTGGGGGTCACGGGCAGGGCTCAGAACTCAGTAGGTACATTACCCTTGCCCCTGCCCAGGCTAAAAGCCTGCTGCCTTTCACTCTCCTCCTCTGCTCTGGCCACTTGCTGAGGATATATCTCTGCCTGAGTGTTGACTTGAGGCTCAGAGCAGCACCTCAGAGACACTAGGTTATAGGATCACACCACCAAACAACAGTGGCTGCTTTCTGATGTTGCTGGAATTCAGACCTTGGCCTTGAAGGTCTCTGGTGGCCACTTGTAGCCCTTCTGAAAGTTGCTTCAGAATTGGTCTGAGAGGATGAGAAAATAATTTCTTAATGTATACATTCCTTAATTGTTAAAGTTATCACAGAGACTTCACATTTCTGAAAACCGCATGTGTCCACTGCAGTTTGTCTTTAAGAAGGCTAAAGGACTTCAAGAATTTTTTTTTTGACAGAGACAGAGGCAAAGAGAGAGCAACAGAGACCACAGCACTGAAGCTTCCTTTAATGCGGTAGAGGCCAGGCTCGTATCTGCCCTGTCTTCCCCCTTAGCCCTCAGTGCAGCCCCTGAACCACACATGGTTGATGGAGCAAACGTGAGCTTTGCGGAGTCAGGACACAACACAGTACAAACGTGGACTAGAAACCACATGAAAGAAGGGATGCAGGGTGAACCGGCCTCTGTCTCGCTCTTAGGAACAGACCCACCTGGTAGTGCCCACCAGGAGGACAAGTGACTGTCATAATAGTCACAAAAGACTCTTTGCGTTTGTTAAAAAACAAACAAAACAAAAATCTGTCATTAAGTAGAAGATAGAGCCTATCTTATGTGTATAAACCATCATCAGAAGAGCCTGTTTATAATTTTTCTCACTGGAATGTTGTCTTTTAGTCCTCCATCATCTATAACAGTTTTACCAAAGTGGTGCCAGTCAGTCTGCAAACCTCATTTTAGCACTGGCGTCCAAGCAGTCTTTCCTTAATTCTGTGTTTGACATATTCTCCCTTTCCCCCCTCTACATAGATTGTATCATCATCATCATCACTTTTTTTCTTTTTTTAATAGATGAAGAGAGGTAAAGACACACACACACACACACACACACACACACACACACAGGATGAAAGAGTCCACAGCACCAGTGACCTGGGGGCTGCTGGGCTCGAACCTGGGCCGTGCTCATGGCAAAGCAGCACACTATCCAACTAAGCTATTTCACCACCACCCCCTTTTTGTTCCTTCTTTTCTTTCTCCTTATCAGAGGTTTGTGGTCGTGCTGGGGACTGAACCTGGCACCTCCAGTACCTTAGGCCTGGACATCTGCTACTATGTAAACCATTGTGCTATCTCTCCAGCCCCATCATTGTGTTTAATGGCTGAGTGATGTTTTATTGATTATAAAGACATCAAAATATCTTACAGACATTTAGGCTGCTCTCTACTTAACCCCCATTTCTAAGTATTACAGAAAAGGAAGTATTCGTACACATATAGCTCCTTCGTGTTTGAAATCAATCCTTAGGTTAAACTCAGGAAATGAAATTATTATAGGCAGAAGTGTACAAAACTATCTGTGACTCTTGGTTCAAATGACTAAATTGCTTTTTAAAAGTTTATGTTCTTGTACAACACTGTGCCCTTTAAGTTCTTAGTCGCCACTTTAATAGCTAGCGTACTTCCATTTTGCTTTTACATTTCTTTTATTAATAGTGAGGTAGATACCTTTCCAAATTGTTAGATATGATTATTTCTGTTTACATTACTATTGGAGATGGTCTTGGGATTCTCTTATCAATTTGTATGTGGTCTTCACCCAGTATTGACATTTAATCTTTTTAAAAGCAATTTAATTGAATGGAGAGAGGGACAGAGAGTGGGAGAAAGACTTAGAGCAGAGCAGAGTTCAGCTCTGACTTATGTTGGTGCCAGGAACTGAACCTGAGTCCCCGGAGCCTCAGGTATGAAGGCCTTTTGCAAAACCATTATGCTATCTCTCCAGCCCTATTTAATCTTTCTCAGAATTCCCCAATTATATTGTTTCCCTTTAATCTTTTTAAAATGGTACATAAAATTTTTTTCTTTAAAGAAATTGATACTGATTCATTGATAGTTTTGTTAACTTATTTTTTTAAAGACTTTTCTTATTAAAGACATAAAAGAGGAATGAAAGCCAGAGCATCACTCTGGTATGTATGTTGTCAGGGATCAAACTCAAGGCTTCTTGGTCGTGGGCCCAACGCTTTATACCTCTGTACCACTTCCCAGGCCACATAGGTCTTGGTAATTTTGTTGACTCATTAAAAATCAGGATAGCCAGTACTGGGGAGACATAATAAAGTCTATGCAGAAGACTTTCATGCCCGAGGCTCTGAGGTCTCGGGTTCAATCCCCAGCACCACTATAAGCCAGTGCTGAGCAGTGCTCTGGTCTCTCTCTGCGTCTTTCTCTTTTCTCTCCCTTTCTTCTCCCATTAAAAAAAAATTAAATTAAAAAAAATTTTTTTAATCAAGACAACCTGGTGGTTAACTTTGAAAAAGAAATTCGACAGCTTGTCTTTCTGAAGCAAAGGCATTAAACTGAGAGCTTTGGAGGTTGGCAGAAACTAGATTCCAGGCCCCGTCTATGATGTTCTAGACGAGCAGATCAGTCTAAGCCTCGCCATCTTGATTTGTGTTGTGGTACTCAGGATATTCACTCCCCCGCGGAGCTGGGGTCATAAGCAAACATGCCTGCTAGGCACCCTGTGAACGTGGATCCTCTCCTCACATCTGGCCCACCAGACCCTCAGGCCAAGGAAGCTGCTCAGGGCTGACTGGGTAGGAGAAACAAGCCACAGAGCTGACCCAGGACAGACAGCCTGTGGCATGCCCAGCACTGCTCTGAGGCTGACTCTTCCCTTCCAGGCAGGAGGCCCAGGGACAGGCAGTGACTCTGCTTCTTGCCAGCAGCTCCACACACTAGCGTTGTTGTCCTGGTGTATCTGGTAACCAGCTTCCTGTTTTTCCTGGTGTGGTGTTGTTCTCTGAGCCAGCAGCAGCAGGAGGGAACAAAACGGTCCTGCATGGACAGCCTCAGTTCTTTTAACTCCTCCTACAGTGAGAAAGTCTCAGAGGCTCAGGGGTCATGATCACGGGACTGTGTGACCTGGAGCAGGGCCACGCTGGCAAATCTCTGGTGTGGGGCAGAGAGTGGGGACAGCAAGTCACCATTGCTTGGAATTCAGGATTGTGGTGCTCATGACTGACGCTAATGGGTTTTAAACATAGGCTGATTAAATATTTAACTTTTATTTCCCACAAAGTGAATATGTCACACATTCCCATTCTCTTCATGTTCTGGGAAGAATGGTTAAGACGGGAGCGCTGGAGCCAGACTGCTTGCATTTAGATGCCAGTGCCTACCACTTACTTATACAGCCCTGTGACCAGGTGGGTGCCACAGCCTCTCCGTGCCGTCTCCTCATCCATAACACAACAGCAACTTCTTCCTGGGGGGTGGCTGTGAAGGTTAAGTGGGCTAGTGAGAGGATTCACATAATTCTGGGCTACACAGGAGTCATGTGACAGTTAGCCTGAGGTTCTAGGGTTTTACTTGCTGCATGTGACTTGAATCTGTGGCTCTCAGAGGCTGGGCTGCATTCTTTATATCAGAGGTCTGGGAATTCCACTTAAAGGTAATTTGACATTTCTCAGCTCAGTCAGTGTAGATATGTGATCACTGATGTCTGGAGTGGCAGCAAGTTGAGTTCTAGCTCCTGCCGCTCCTGCCGCTCCTGCCCTGTGCGCAAAGTTCTGCCTTTCTGCCTCATTTTTTAACTGTAAGCAGGTTTGTTGGCAATGTTGCCCTGTGTCTTTCAAGCCTGTGACAACAGCTGCAGAGTTTAGAGTGAGCGCGCCTGATAATTTCAAGCACTCAGTGCCCTTGGCTCCCGTCAGAACAGTTTATCCTTGAAGACTAACCGGGTTTATGACTCAGGAAATCAAAGCAGAGGGTGAGCCCTGGGTGTCGTGAGCTCCACAGTGTGGTTTGCTAAGGCTGTGTAGGACTATTTGAGTTTTATAGATTGAAGGCAGTCACTACTTGTGGTGACAATTTGCGGTGCATTTTAGGACTCCAGATTTGGGTGTAGGGTACACAGAGTCAAGGCACCAGGTTCATGAGTTTGAGTTCACTGGTATGAATTCAGAGAAAACCAGCAAGACATGGGAGGGAAGGTCTTTGAGGGTAGTAGAACTGTGAAGTTGAACAGAGAGGCTAAGCGAGGAAGAAAGAATGAAGGTTCTTGATGTGGGATACAGATTAGGTGTTTCTGGTTCAACTGAACACCCAACAAGGCAAACAACTGTGTTTCTTTGGAGAAGAGTGCTTTATAATATCTTAGTGGATTTCCAAGACAGTTTTCCAATTCTCTTGCCGAGAAAAGCAAGAAGAAAGGTAGCGGCAAGAATCAGGCAACTTTCCCATCGCCTGGTGGCAGGTGTCTGGGGAGAGAGGAGCAGGATTCTGGTATGCTTGCACACTTAAAACTGCCGATAAGAAAACCTCTTGAGTTCCTTATAGTTTGGCATGTTCTGTGGCTTGAAAAGCAACTTCATTTATGTTTTCTTACACGTCAGGAAGGCAGGGGACAGGGAACTTGATCTATCTACCCTGTCCCCCGTGGGGAGGCCCAGATGTGACGTAACTGTCCCAGCAGGGAATGACCAGATGATTATGCTACACCTAGGAGGGAAGGAGGCCAACTCCCTCCTGCAGTCAGCTCTGGCCATTCCTCCCTTCCAGGCAGATGTCTGTAGACCCACAGTGTGAATTCTGCAGTAGAGTTTTGTTGTACCCAACCTCTAGTGAGTAAAATATGTCCTTCTTACGTGGTTTTGTATAAAGAGTCTCTGGGTAAAGTAAATCAAGTAGGAATTATCCATTGTGTAGGCTATGCAAGTACAAGCTGACCACAGAAACAGACCGGACCTCCATCTGTGTGTGTGTGTGTGTGTGTGTGTGTGTGTGTGTGTGTGTGTGTACATACAACAAGCCCAGTCCTTAGTAATAATGGAAATAGAAGGCAGAAGTGTGCTAGGAATTCATTTATCATCTCAAAGGAGGTGTGACATTTAACTATAAGGATCTGTAACCCGGGTGAGTTTGTCACTTCTGTATCCCACCAAGGCCAGAACATTCAGCCTTAGTGTCTTTTCTTTCTTCTTCTTCTCCTTCTCCTTCTCCTTCTCCTTCTCCTTCTCCTTCTCCTTCTCCTTCTCCTTCTCCTTCTCCTTCCTCTTCCTCTTCCTCTTCTTCTTCTTCTTCTTCTTCTTCTCCTCCTCCTCCTTCTCCTCCTCCTCCTCCTCCTCCTTCTTTTTTTAATTGTTTAGTCAACAGTAAAATAAAGTAGTTTGTACATGTGTGACATTTCCCAGTTTCCCACATAACAATTCAACTGTCTCTAGGTCCTCCTCTGCCATCATGTTCCAGGACCTGAACCCTCCCCCCACCACCCACCCCAGAGTCTTTGACTTTGTTGTAATATACCAACTCTAGTCCACGTTCTGCTGTGTTTTTCAACTTTTGTCTATGAGTGGGATCATCCCAAATTCATCCTTCTCTTTCTGACTTACCTCCTTATTGTCTTTTCAGTAGTAATGTTTTTGGAGGGTTGGGGGGGTGTCAACTTTTTCTTTTCTTTTTAAATTTTATTTCTTTATTTATTTTAGTATAGTCTTTTCTTCTTTTACCACTCCTGTCACCAAAAGTCCGTGTCCTCATGCCCACCCCCATAGAGAACCACTATAGAATGACATTTTTTCCTCACATTCCTGTGTTCAATTTTCTGTATCCTGTATGAGTGAAACCATTCTGTAGTTGTCCTTCCCCTCGTGACTTGCTTCACTAAGCATCATCTTCTCCAATTCCATCCACTTTATCCCAAAGGACACAGTATCATCTTTTTTTTATTGCTGAATAAGACCTCATTGAGTATATGTCCCATAACTTTTTTAATCCATCTGTTGAAGGGCATTTTGCTTGTTTCCAGCATTTTGCTGTTGTGAATAAAGCCACCATAAACATGGCGGTGCATATATCCCTCCAGATCCATATTCTTACATCCTTTGGGTGTATGTCTAATAGTGAAATTTTTGAATCATCAGGTGCTTCCATTTGTATTTGTACAAGGAGATCTCCATACTGACTTCTGCTCTCCACACTATCCTAAGTGTTTTACAAGCATTAGTCAATTTAATCTCCAAAACAGAGGTACTTTCACAGATAAGTTAAAAGGAGACTCAGAGAGATTAGTTTGATTAGAAACTTTTTTTTCTTAGAAACTTGATAGGTGTTACTAACAGGTAGTATTTTTTTTTACTTTATAATTCTATAGACTATGTTAGGAAAATGCCAATTTTATACAGCTTCTTTATACAATTTTTTTAAATTTCTCTATTGGGGAATTAATGTTTCATATTTGACAGTAAATACAATAGTTTGTACATGCATAACATTTCCCAGTTTCCCACATAACAATACAACCCCCACTAGGTCCTCTGTCATCCTTTTTGGACCTGTATTCTTCCCCCGGCCCACCCCAGAGTCTTTTACTTTGGTGTAATATGCCAATTCCAGTTCAGGTTCTACTTGTGTTTTCTCTTCTTGTTTCTCAACTTCTGCCTGAGAGTGAGATCATCCCATATTCATCTTTCTATTTCTAACTTATTTCGCTTAACATGATTTTTTCAAGCTCCATGTAAGAATGGTTGAAAATGGTGATGTCACCATTTTTAACAGCTGAGTAGTATTCCATTGTGTATATAGACCACAACTTTCTCAGCTACTCATCTGCTGTTGGACATCTGGGTTGCTTCCAGGTTTTGGCTATTAAAAATTGTGCTACTAAGAACATATGTGTACACAGATCTTTTTGGATGGCTGTGTTGGGTTCCTTAGGAAATATATCCAGGAGAGGAATTGCAGGATCATAGGGTAGGTCCATTTCTAGCCTTCTGAGGGTTCTCCAGACTGCTCTCCACAGAGGTTGGACCAATTTACATTCCCACCAGCAGTGCAGGAGGGTTCCTTTGATCCCACACCCTCTCCAGCATTTGCTGCTGTTACCTTTAACAGACGGTAATTTAACACCAAGGTCTACACATCTTACCCACTACTACTTCACAATCCCCTTAATGAGCAAATAGTGCCAGACTCAATAGGCCAAATACCCTTGAAACTCAGACTGCATAGAATATTTGGGACTAAAATTTGGAAAAGGAACAACAAAAGTCATAGAGCCCTGCTTTCCTTTTTTTTCTCCCCTAGAAAACAAGGGGTGGAGGAATGTTTTCTGGGGAAATAGAAGTGAAAACTGGGGAGACCCCCACAAACTAGAAATGTTCATTATTCTGTTCACTTTCATTTAACAACAGAATTTTGTGACTTAGTCTAAACTGTAGAAGGTATGAGGTAAAGAAACTGAAGTCTAGTGAGGGCCAGAGCCCTGCCCATGATGGCACAGCATGTAAAATAGCTGTTCCAATATATATTTTTTTAATTTTTATTTATAAAAAGGAAACACCAACAAAAAACACAGGATATGAGGAGTACAACTACACACAGTTCCCACCACCAGAACTCCATATCCCATCCCCTCCCCTGATAGCTTTCCTTTTCTTTAACCCTCTAGGAGTATGGACCCAGGGTCATTATGGGGTGCAGAAGGTGAACGGTCTGGCTTCTGTAATTGCTTCCCTGCTAACATAGGCGTTGACAGGTCGATCCATATTCCCAGCCTGTCTCTCTCTTTCCCTAGTGGGGCAGGGCTCTGAGGAAATGGAACTCAAGGACACATTGGTGGGGTTATCTGCCCAAGGAAGTCTGGTTGGCATCATCTTAGCATCTGGAACCTGGTGGCTGAAAAAAGAGTTAACATATAAGGATAAATTGTTGACGAAACATGAACCTAAAGGCTGGAATAGTTCAGTTGATGAGTTGGGGGGAGGGGGATCTCCATTTTGTTAGATAGTTATAGGTCTATTTTAGTTATATTCCAAAGGGCCCATGACTATACTAGTTTTTTTTCTGTTTTGCTTTGTTTTTGTTTTTGTTATTTTTCTGAGCCTGATATCTGATATGCAGGTGGATCCAAGTTATTGTCTGGGGAGATGATGTCATGGCTGGAAAAAGGACCAGAAAGCTGGATCAAGGAAGAGAGTAGCTCCCTAATATGGGAAAGGTGTATAAATATTGTTGACTGTAAACCCCATCAATCTGATGTGATCTGGGGCCAGTATTCTGCTTAGGAGTCTATGTGACCTCTGCATCCCTGCAGATCTGAGCTCACATTTTGTGGTCATGAGTAGGAACGTTCCAAGCTGCCCCAGTTTCAAGACTCGTCTTCCTCAGGTGGAACATAGAGTATGCTGTCCAGCCTCCCTTTGGAGGATGGAACATTCTCTGCCGTTGTTGATACACATTGAGTGCAGGGTGCTATGGGGGCCCACAAAGAGGTCTGTTGTGTTGTTCCTGATAGAGATGACCGATAACAATGGAGAGAGGGATTTATTTAAGGTCTAAGCCTATCATGTCTGTTTGGGAATCTCAGGACTCCCCGAATAGGGCCCCAGCTGATGGGATGGCCTGATAGTGACTAAAGAGTCATCATTAAAGAATGCCAGTCTCTTGCCGTTATTCAGCTTTTGCTGTCCTTGCTTTGATAAGGTTAGCTTTGGAGTGACCTAGGGAAGTATAATAGGAAGTAGGTGAGGAGGGTATCTAAGTCTAGGTAGACACTATTTCACTATGAACTTTATGGTGTCTTTTTAGGTCTTTCTACTTGCTTGCTGCATATACTGACTCACTGCAGACTATTGTGCACTTTTGCTTTCAGGTATATATTTTGACCTAATTTATGTATACATGTGAACATATGCCCTATCTCATGGGACCTGGTCTATATCTAGGTTTTGGGACTTCATTAGGAAGTAAACTACCTGAAATGGAATTAAAGAATCCTATGAAGGGAAAGGTCTCACCCGAGTAATGAAGCTGAAAGGTTGACATTCCACACTTGACGTCTCTGGATACAGTCTGAAATGAAGCATGCTGAGGTGGTACTTGATGCATTGATTATGTTGGGATCAGTGGATGCCATATCATTTGGTATGAATTGAGAGAAGCATGCAGGAAAGTGAGCCCCACCCTAGAGGTTCCAGGACTGGGGGAAATACAGGCTCTATAAAGGAATTGGGATGTTCCTGCTGTCTTAGGGTTTAAGAAGGCAATGAATAGTTATTGCTGTACAAATTATTTGGCAATTGGGTTAACTTTGAAAATCCCATTGTTAGGATTTTCTGTATCATACACGTCACCATAATTTATGTCATTTGATTCATATATAGCTGTGTCTTATAGAGTAATGCCATTGGTTGCTTCTGTTCTCCCTGGTCTAAGCTTTTAAGAGAGTCAACATTTCAAAGACTCAGCCTATGTGCATTAGAAAGTTTGAAACATTCAGTCAAATTTTCCCCTCTCATATTATTTAAGTAGTGATTTATATGACTACAATAGGTGTGTACATAAACACCATTCCCACCACCAAATACTGTGTCCCATCCTCCCCCACCCCTTCCCAACCCCAGTGAAGCCGAACATCCGCCCTCATCCTCAACCCAGAGATTTTTCTTTGTTGCCCTACTCCGTGTTCCAGGAATCTTAACATCAGTCTCTCTGTATGCAAATATACGTGTGCCTGAGGCTATTCCTGAGCTTCCTAGTCTATCACACTGGTCTACTTGTATATTCGTCTGCCAAAATGACTCTTAATTGTTGTTGCTCTGTAAAAAAGTTTCATTATCCAGTGGAGCAAGTCTGTGATTTTTGCATTTCCCTATAAATCTTAGAATCAGCATATCTATTTCTAGTTTCCACAAAACAAATAGAAAGTGCTGTGACTCTCAGTGAGATTGCACAGAGACTAGTCTAGGAAGAATTTACATCTTACAACATTGAATTTTCAAAACTATGAGCATACTGTGCCACTTCATTTTTTTTTGAACTTTTGTAGTTACCCCAGATAAGATTTTTTTAATTTTCTGTGTATTGGTCTGCTCTTGCCTATCATTCTCTTTATTCCTATATGTTTTTGCATTTGAATGAATGTTAACATAAATTATGATTTTCTTCTTTTCTAAAATGTTTATTCTAGGAGGTTGGGCAGTAGCTGCTGCTCTTGTTGGATAGCACAGAGAGAAATTGAGAGAGGAGGGGAAAACAGAGGGGGGAGAGAAAGATAGACACCTACAGACCTGCTTCACTGCTTATGAAGCGACCCCCATGCAGGTGGGGAGCTAGGAGCTCAAACTCTGGGATCCTTGTACCAGTCCTTGCACTTCGCGCTATGTGTGTTTAGCTCGGTGCACTGTTGTGACCCCAACAGGATTTTGGGACTATTAGCATACGAATGATGTCAGCCTGAGGCGGGACACACAAAGAAGGAAATGTATAAAGCATGGGAGGCTTGGAGCAGGTCAGTCTTTTTGGCTGCTGCTTCTTTTCCTGGTCAGAAGCATCTTGGTGGAGGTGTTCCAGGTATCTGCCATGACTGCTTCTCCTGGGAACTGTACATGTGTGACTCTGCTAGCTGGTAAACTTTTAGACCCCTCTACAGCTATGAGCAACCTTTACCAGAGCTGATAATTATCTTATGGGGCTAAACTTTCAATAACTATATTCAGACTTTATGGACCTAGCATACTCTTAACCCTTGATGATAATTGCTTATTTTGCCTTTTACCTGTTTCATGCTAATAAACCTTGTAGTGTTTGAACCAGTTGCCAGATCCCCGCTGTGAATCCTTTTACATCCCGCAACAGCCCCACAAACCTATTTTTAAGTTAAATAACAACAAATGGCGCCCAACGTGGGGCACAAACCCACAACCCCGAGATTAAGAGTCTCATGTTCTACTGACTGAGCTAGCCGGGCCTGCTCCAAGTATTCCATTGTGTATCTAAACCACAACTTACTCAGCCTCTCATCTGTTGTTGGACACTTGGACTGCTTCTTGGTTTTGGCTATTACAAATCGTGCTGCTATGAACATAGGTATACACAGATCTTTTTGGATGGGTGTGTTTGCTCCCTTAGGATATATCCCCAGGAGAGGGATTGCAGGGGCATAGTGTAGGTCCACTTTTAGCCTTCTGAGAGTTCTTCAGACTGTTCTCCATAGGTATTGGATAAATTTGCATTTCCACCAACAGTGCAAGAGGGTTCCTTTGTCCCCACAACCTTTCCAGCATTTTTAGCTGCTACCTTTCCTGATGTATGACATTCTCAGAAGAGTGAAGTAATATCTCATTGTTGTCTTTATTTGCATTTCTCTGAAAATCAATGACTTGGAGCACTTTTTCATATGTCTATTGGCTTTTTGGGTCTCTTTTATGGTGAATATTCTGTTCATATCCTCTCCCCATTTTTGGATGTGGTCATTTGTTTTCTAGCTGCTGAGTTTGGTGAGCTCTTTGTATATTTTGGTTATTAGCCTCATGTCTGATGTGATATTTTTATATGCTGCCAGATTGATTTTTTAAAAATATTTTGTTTAGATTTTTTACATATGTATTAATGACAAGGACTGCCTCATTATAAGATTTTTATGTCATGGAGTTTTTTTTAATCATAAAATGAATTGGAAGGTGCCTTTTTTATTGCTGTTTTCCAGAAGAATTTGTGTACGCTTGGTGTCATTTCTTCATTTAAGAATGTATTTATGAAAAAAAATGTGTTTATGATTGGTCTTCTTTTTTACTCCAGGTTTATCATTGGGGCTCGGTGCAGGCACTGTGAACCAACTGCTCCTGGAGGCCATTTTTTTTTTCTATTGAAGGGGATAGAGAAACTGAGAGAGATGGGGAAGATAGAGAGGGTGAGAGACAGATAAACACCTGCAGACCTGCTTTACCACTTGTGAAGCCTTCCTCCTGCATGTTGGGAGCCAGGGCTACTGGGATACTTACATGGATACTTGTACTTTGTGCTGTGTGTGCTTACCTCAGTACACTATTGCCTGCCCCCCTGGTGTGATTCTTTAAACATCTATCTAGATCACTGTAACTCTGACAGCAATAAAAAGTCATGTTATCTGACTTTTCATATTTAAATTGAGAAATCACTTGTCAACCTTACTGCTACCACTTTAATGGCAATCAGTATTTCTCCCCTCTGACTACCTTCAGGGTTTTCACTTTGTCTCTGATGCACAGCTGGTTACCATGAACCTAGGTATAGTTTTCATTTTACTTACCCTGTATGGGGCACATCCATTTGAGTTCTTGGGTTTGTACTTGATATCTTTCTTAAGTTTTGAAAAATCTTTGGCTTACTTCTCTTGTCCAACTCTGTCCTCCCTTCTGACTGATCGCATATAAGCTAGTCCCCCTACGTCTTACCCTCTTGTCTTTATTTTCTACCCTTTGTCTCTCTGAGTTTTAAACTAGGTATTTTCTTTGAACCTATCATTTAATTCACTAATTTCCTCTTCAAGCAGTATTTAAGCTGCTGTTAAAACTACCTATTGAATTCTTAATTTTAGTTAATTTATTTTTAAGTTCCAGAATTTCTGTATGTTGTTTTTGTTTCTACTTCTCTGGGAAACTTTTCCTTTTTTTTTTAACTCTTCAAGCATAAGAGACATATATATTTTTTAATGTCTGTATCTGCAGTGTCCTTGTGTTTATCTCCAATTAGTCTATTCTTCTTACATCCTTATACCTGGTTGCAATTACAAATACCAGAAGTCACAGGTGGAAAATGTATAGTTATAACTTGAGGCTTAAGATGATGTTGTCTTCCATTTGTTTTTCTCATAGAGACAAAGAGAATAGGGAGCAAGAGGGGGAGAAAAAGAGAGACCTGCAGCACTGCTCCACCACTTGTGAAGCTTCCCCCTTGCAGACAATAGGCTTGAACCCAGTTCCTTATATATATGCTCCTCTAGGTGCACCACCACCCAGCCGCCCTGCCCTTTAAGGAGAATTTGCATTTGTTCTGGTAGTCACCTGGTGCTCCTGAATCTCTGTCACTCTAACACAGGTTCAGAGGTCAAGGGGCTTCTATACTGGAAGAACACGTCTGTTTATGGTTCACCTTTACACCTTTACTTTTAAGCCACAGCACTTTGAAATGAATGTAACTTCAGTTTTAGTGTCCCTAGAAGAGGTCCTAAAGATCTGCTTAGCTTCTCAGCTTCTTAGCCAGATGTGTATATGTTTTCAAGATTGTGTGTGTGTGTTTTCCAGATGTGTATATGTTTTCCAGATGTGTATATGTTTTCAAGATTGTGTGTGTGTGTGTGTGTGTGAGAGAGAGAGAGAGAGACAGAGAGACAGAGAGACAGAGAGACAGAGAGAAAGGGGCAGGTGGTGGTGTACCTGGTTGAGCGCACATAGTAAACACAAGGACCTGCGCCAATGACCTGGGTTAGAGCCCCCACTCCCCACCTGCAAGGGGATGCTTCATGAGCAGTGAAGCAGGTCTGTCTTTCTCCCTCTCTGTCTCCCCTTCCTTCTTAATTTCTCTCTGTCCTATTGAATAAAATGGGAGGGGGAAAAAGGGGGAAATGACTGCCAAGAACAGTGGACTCACAGTGCAGGCACTGAGACCCAGCAATAACCCTCAAAGCAAAAATCAATCAATAAATATAAATAAAATATAAATAAAAAGGAGAGAGGGGAGGAAGTGAGAACCAGAACATCATTCTGGTGCATAGATCAAACTCACAACCTCGAGCCTGAGAGTGTAGTGCCTTACTCATTGTGTCCCCGCCCAGGCCACTGTATCAGAATGTATAAACGTTCTTAGAGGAAGAGTGTCCTCAGATGCCAGATTCTCCTCTCTAGATACCTCTCTTTTGTGTTTTATCTCCAATTTTTCTTCTCTGCCTGCTGATTCTTTATAATCTCAAGTAGACTATTAAAAAAAACATTTGTTCAGCTGGCTTCCTTCCTCTCCACAGGAGGGTGTGTCTGAATCACTTAGGTGAACATTACTTCAGTGGTTGTAAAACTCAGTGCTTTTATTCACAGGATATTTGCTGACGATTAAATTGTGTCCCACAATAAGTTGTTGAGTTGTCGGGAAAGTCATGAAAATGGAGGAAAATACATCATGGCTTTTCTAACAGCCCAATATATTTACAAAGAGATAAATACCCTATAATGTGACCTTATTTCAAAATAGGGTCACTGCAGATCTAACTAGTTAAGATGAGGTCATAACTGGAGCAGAATGGGCTCTAAATCCAAACTTCTGTCCTTAATGAGAAGAGACACAGAGACAGAGACACACAGGGAGAAGGTGGCCCTGTGATCATGGAGGCAGAGACCGAAGTAATGTATCCATACGTTTAGAAAAGCCAGGGATCTCCAGCAGGCACCCGTAGTTAGAAAGGAAGTGCCCTACAGCATTCGGAGCCCTCATGTTCCTGCTGGCACCTTGATTCCAGACTTGTGAGGCAGTACATTTCTCTTATGCTAAGCCTCCCAGCTTGTGGTGCTTGGTTATACCCTAAGAAGCTAACGCAGTGATTGACAGTGTACAGTGTGCTTTCCTGTAAACCACCTTGTTTGTTCTGTATTACAATCCTAGCAGGGGGGCAGGAGAGGTGAGATCAGTGCCTGAAAAACTAAGAACTAGAGGGGAGGCATTAACACTCCGTGTTTAGGTGAAGTTTGAGATGTTTCTGGGAGTCCTGTGTCTTTCTACCCCACCAAGGTGCCACATTTTTTTCTCCAGGGTCATCACCTAACTCCCAGGTATAGAGAGGTTGCCAGTATGCCTGAGCTGGCACTAACTGCTGTGCAAGTGAGAAGGGCAAAGCACTTACTTGACTGGACAGTGTGACTTTCATTTGTCTGTTCATTCATCTCTTCTGCAGACGTTTATTGGCCTGAATGGCCACAGGGGCGCAGCACAGGGAAGGGCCAGTGCAAAAGGGACACAGCAAGAACTCAATGCCGCTGAGCGTGGCACCTGCTACCATGAGGCCCAGAACCACACAGAAAGTATTAAGGCGCCGGAAATGGCTCTGGTATCATGGTGTCTCTTCCTCTGTGTGTGTCTCTGCCTATCTGAATGAAAAAAATAATAATCATAACTGAAGGCAGTGAAATTGCACAAGCACGTGGGCCCAATTCCACCAAATAGAAGAAGACCTCAGGGGGCTGGATGGTGGTGTACACATAACCGCAAATGGAGGAAGACCCAGGTTCAAGTCCTCACTTCATACTACAGGGGGAGAATTTCACAATGAAACAGGTCTGCACATGTCTCTCTTTCAGTCTCCCTCTCTATCTCCTCTTCCCTTCTCAATTTCTATCTGTCCTGTCATTTTTTTTTATTATTATTATTTTTATTTTATTTTTTTAATTTAAGAAAGGATTAATTAACAAAACCATAGGGTAGGAGGGGTACAACTCCACACAATTCCCACCACCCAATCTCCATATCCCACCCCCTCCCCCGATAGCTTTCCCATTCTCTATCCCTCTGGGAGCATGGACCCAGGGTCATTGAGGGTTGCAGAAGGTAGAAGGTCTGGTAGAAGGTCATTTTTTTTTTTTTAAGAATGAAAGAAGAAAAAAAAAAAAAGGAAAAATGGCCACTGGAGTGGTGGATTTGTTGTGCAAGCACTGAGCCCAGTCGACAGCCTTGGTGGCAATAAAAAGTAAAAGTAAAATAAGAATAAATAAATAGCTCAGTCCCGTCATCAGAAAACCCCAGTCCAGTGGCAAAGGAGATGCATGTTAACGCTTAGACTGTTGGCAGCTTTTAAGATAAGAGTTAGCAGAGTAGGGCTAATCCAACCCATGTGAATATTTTACTCTAGTTTATCTACAAATGAAATGTAGCGAGGCATTTGTGGAGCCTGGGGGGCGGTGGTGACTCAATGGGTAGAGCGTACACCTTGCCATGTATGGAAGCGCCGTGAACAGCACCGAAGAGGCCTGCATAGATGACGGAGCGGTGCTTTGTCGTCTCTCCCGTCCTTCCGCTCCCCTGCTCCCGCTAAGCATATATATCAGAACATGTTTTAGGGTAGGGCTGAGGAAGCTGCACAGCAGTCTGATGCACACACAGTGCCCGGAGTTCATCACCCCCACCCCGCCCCGCACTACATTAAAATGAAAAGGGAAATGAAGGCATTTGCATAAGCCTGTTTAATATTTATGATGCATCTTTTGCCCCAAAGTGTTAGGCTCTCTTTCTAATTCTTTAGAAAATTATCTACCGGGGAGTCTGGCAGTACCGCAGCGGGTTAAGTGCACATGGTGCAAAGCGCAAGGACTGGCGTAAGCCCTGGCTCCCTACCTACAGAGGAGTCACTTCACAAGCGGTGAAGCAGGTCTGCAGGTGTCTATCCTTCTCTCCCCCTCTCTGTCTTCCCCGCCTCTCTCCATTTCTCTCTGTCTTATCCAACAGCAATAACAACTACAACAAGCACAACAAGGGCAACAAAATGGGAAAAATAGCCTCCAGGAGCAGTGGATTCATAGTGCAGGCACCCAGCCCCAGCAATAACCCTGAAGGCAAAAAAAATTATCTACTGATATGTTGTCCTAAATTATATCCCAATATAGATGAATAAATTTAGACCTTTATAGGCTGATGTCATCTATTTGGAAATGTAGCCTTACAACAAGTGCCAGACCACAGTGTACTAGATACAGTTTTACGACTCAATGTTTCTGTTTGGTACACAGTGTTATTCAGCCATCAGAATTTTATTTAGAACTTTCACAGGAGTGTAAAGGAAGCATTAGGCAGTTTCTGTCCTCAGCTGGAGAAAAACTGTGGTCATTAAGCTAGTTTTTCCTGGCTTCAGCCTTAATCTGAGTGTCACGGGAGTGGAGAATAAGGTGTTGGATAAGACAAAAATGATTCAAGTATGAAGTATAAGGCTAGTGTGCCTAACAGCAGAAATCCAAGAAAAGAACTGCATGAGCCAAAGACTTGGTAGGAGGACTAGGGAGATAGCATAATGGTTATGTCAAAAGTCTTTTATGCCGGAAGCTCTAAGGTCCAAGGTTCAATCCCCAGGCCCACCATAAGGCAGAGCTGAGCAGTGCTCTGGTAAATAAATAAAAAAAATAAACAAACAAATAAGCAAACAAAGACATAGGAAAAGAGCATATGTTGGAGCGTGTGGGAACTCATTCATGTATGACTGCCACTCCTGGGATAGTTTTGTCATTCTTTGTAAAATTTAAATAGACAGAGAAAAATAGAGAAACAGAAACAGCTCTGCTCATAGAGTTTTGTCTAGTGCCATGGTACTGGGACTCTGCACATGATAAGGCATACACTCTACGAGTTTAGCTATCTCCTAGACCCTGTGTTGTAGTCTCTTAGTTAATTTATTTATGCAAGAAAGAGGAGAGAGAGGGGGGAAGGGAGGGAGAGAGAGAGAGCATGAACATAGCACATAGTACATGCAGTACTGGGCATTGAACTTGGAATAATCTCACACTTGAGTTCAATGCTTTATCCAGTGAACCACCTCCCGAGCTGCTGTGCTGGACTTTTTAGGGAAGATTTTCAGAAAGTTTTATGGAACTGGGACTTATAATGTAGGAACATGCTAGTATGCCTCCCAGAGGTAAAGAACAGAAGCAGAGCAGGGGTAGGGAGCAAATGAGAAATATACAGAAGGGTTTGTGTTCAGTGTACTCCCACTACATGCTTGGCCGAATAAGAGAAAAGCCTCTAAGGGCCTGGTGATCTAAATTACAGTCTGTGCCTCTGATCAACTCTGACATTCTGCAGGTCACTTTCTTATTCTTAAGGAACTCCAAACTCACCTAACAGCAGGACATTCCCGAGTCTAATTTGTTAGTGCCCCTTCCACCCCTGCTGAGCCAACCCACACAGCTTGCCTCCCGAGAGGCCCCTGTGTCTGCTGAAGGTGAACTGGGTCCACATCGACCCTGTGTACCAGGCCCCCGCTCTCAGATTGACTCACTCTCTCAAGGGACTCATGGATCATTTTCCAAGTGTTCTAACATTTAATGTATTTCTTGGATCCCTCCAATCTTTAAATATTTTATTTTATTTCAGAGAGAGAGAGAGACAAAGACAGATGCTGAAAGAAAGACACAAAGAAGGAAGAGTAGAGCACTGCTCAGCTCTGGTTTATGGTGGTGTTAGGGATTGAACCTGGGACCTCAGAGCCTCCCTCCCGCCAAGGTTATTGCTGGGGCTGGGTGTCTGCACTACGAATCCACTGCTCCTGGTGGGCCATCTTTTTTTCTGTTGTTGTTGCTGTTATTATTGTTGTTGTTGTTGTATAGGACAGAGAGAAACTGAGAGGGGAGGGGAAGACACCTGCAAACCTGCTTCACTGTCTGTGAAGTGATCCTCCTTCAGGTGGAGAGCCAGGGGCTCGAACTGGGATCCTTGAGCAGGTCCTTGCGCTTTGCACTATGTAAGCTTGACCCAGAGCATACAGCACCCAGAATTATTGTTTCTTTTAAAATATTTTAAAATGTTTATTTATCGAGTAGAGACAGAGAGAAAGCCAGAGGGGTGGAGGTGATAGAGATAGAGAGAGACTTGCAGCACTGGTTCACCACTCATGAAGATTCCCCCCTGCAGGTGGGGACCAGAGGCTTGAACCTGGGTCCTTGTGCACTGTAACGTGTGTGCTTAGCCAGGTGTGACACCGCCTGACTCCCCATTTTGTTTCTAACTCTTACTAGAACACCTGGTATAAAATGCTGAAAGCAAAGAGAAGCTCCTCTGTGGCTGGTTTGGGCGTTGAGAAGGCCTGTATTGGGCCCACCTGGCTGGAGAGGGATTTCAGAGCCATTTACTCTTCATACCACATAGTCATTTTAGCAGTAGTTGTCCTGTCAACACACATCCTTTGATGATAAAAGGTGTTCCTGTTATTCTCGCAGTGCCATTTCGTGTTCTACTTTTTCTCAAGGGCCTACTTCCTCTGCTGGAGTGGGCAGTGGGCAGGGCCTTTTCTTTGTGGTTCTGAGCTGACTAACAGCAGAGAGGGTCCACATCACATAGAGTTCCTAGTGTTTCTTAGGTCAATGACACACGCTGTTTCCAAGCAGGAAAGCAGAGAGTGAATGGAAGGATAGAAATGTGAGCCTGGGTAAAGCTCCTAGGGAGAGACAGATGACATTTAGAGATTGGAGGGCTTGGGGATGGGGAGGCAGGGGAATCTCCATTGATATTTTAAAATCTGAAAACTACTCTTTTCTGTAGAAAATTGCTGGACTGTTGGGCAATGGCAAAGGGTCCTTCTTGTGTTCAGGAGGCTGTTTCAGGATAGATGCTTTTGTCTTCAAAGATCTTCATTTCCTCAGCATAGATTCGTAAAACTTTCTCTTCTCTGGGAAAGCAGTATTGGAATTTTGCCCTGAGTTGATAATTAACACAACATGACAGAAGGACAGGTTCTGTGAATACATTTTCACCTCCATCTTTATTTTAAAAGCAAAGTGTGAGGTAGAAACTGGAACAGGAAAGAATAGGACAGGTACTGAGGACCACTTCCAGGAGGGGTTATTTAATGATAATGGGCAGTTTCTAACACCACACCAGCTCTCAGAGAAGCTGAAGAATTGGGGGCTGGGGAAGGCTGTAGTTCTAAGAATTGAAAAGCTAGTTAACAGGTGGGTGTTGCTGAGGAAGGGAGAGGGGACAGGGTTTCCCTCTGCTTATGGTCTCTCTCTCTCTCTCTCTCTCTCTCTCTCTCTCTTTCTTTCCTTTTGCTCCCAGGGTCTCTTCTGGGCTAAACAGCTGTGCTTGACTGGCCTTGGGGAAGACAAGGAAGGAAGTTTGGTTTACAGTGCGATCTCGTTTGATAAACCAAGCAAAGATGCCCATAACACAGTAAAACAGGGAATGGAAAAAGAGTTGGGGGCGGAGGAAGACAGTTAATGAAGAGGCTGGTGGGAAGTTATAAAACTCAGAGGTTGACTCCTCTCCAGTCTCTGCTGGGGGCTGTATTTGTCTCCTATGACTTCTGCACCAAGTCATCACAAACCTGGTTGCTTTCACAGCACACACTTGGTCTCTTCTAGTGCTACAGGATAGAAACCAGAGCGGCAGCATTAGGCTAAAGGTGCATTGTTGGTGGGACCAGTTCCTTCTGAGGAGGAGAATCTCGTTTCCTCACCTTTCCTTGCTTCTACAGGCCGCCTGCATTCTTTGGCCCATGGCCCCATCACTCCAACCTCTTGCTCCCATCTTGTTTTTTTCTAAGTCTCCCTTCTTAGCATCCTCTTATGACCCTTGTGATTGTGGATAGGGTCCTGTGGATGAAGTGGGAGAATCTTCCCAACTCTCAATTCTTTGTTTAATTGTGTCCACAAGTTTCTTACGCCATACATATCAATGGCACCACACACAGGCTGCAGGGATCAGTGTGTGACTGCCTTTCAGGAGGATCATTAATCATCCTGTTATGTCCTATCCAAAAGGGATCTGGCTAGACAGTGAGAAAATGTCTGGATGTAAGATAGGAATTCATGATCTCTGCTTCAGGACTATGAGGATATGCCACAGAACCTTATTGGAGGCCTAAGTTGACCAGATCTGTTGCTAGAAGTGACATCTCCAGAGCATCCTTCCAACAGATGGAATATTCCCTGGCATGTTCCAGGTCTCAGTGAGACTGAGTGCTATGGGGGCGTGCTCTCCAGATTTGACATGTCTGGTGCTGGCAGCAGGGGTGTAAGCTCCTATGAGCACTTATGGAAGCAGCCTCCTCCTTTTAATTGGCAGCTTTGATGGTTCTGTTGCTCTGCTCCCCCTCACACCCCATTCGCAGGCTTGAATCAGTACTCCTTGGACTCTGATCTCAGGAGTCAGAGCTCCCCTGGCAGCAAGAAGAAAGGATAGAAGGAGCCCTCTACCAGTGCTCATGGTCCTTGTCCTGCTTTCATTTTTGTTTTTTTCTCTGGCGGGGGGAGATTAGTGATTTACAGTAAATATAGTTGTTGATACGTATGTAAAAAATTCTGTTTTCTGCAGAACAACTCTCACGCACCCACACCTAGATCCTCCTCCACCATCCCGAACCAGACCTAAGCGCCCCCCCCACCACTCCCCCTGAGTCCTTTACTTTGGTGCCATACACCAAACCTGGTCAGAGTTCTGCTTATTCCCCTTTCTGTTCTTCCTTTCTCTCTTTTCTTCTTTCTTCCTTCCTTCCTTTCTTCCTTTCTTTCTTTCTTTCTCTCTTTCTCTCTTTTATTGTATAGAGACAAAGAGAAATTTAGAGGAGAGGGGGAGATAGAGGAGGAAAGAGACAGAGAGACACCTGCAGCATGACTTCACCACTCATGAAGCTCTCCCCCCTGCAAGTGGGAACCAGTGGCTTGAACCTGGGTCCTTGCACTCTGTAGTGTGTATACTCAACAAGGTGTGCCAATGCCTGGCCCCTTCTGTTCTTATTTTTCAACTTCTGTCTATGAGTGAGATCATCCCATATTCAGCCTTATCTTTCTAGCTTGTCACTTAATATGATTCCTTCAAGCTCCATCCAAGATGAGGTGAAGAAGGGGAATTCACCATTTTTAATAGCTGAGTAGTATTCTATTGTATATATAGACCACAACTTACTCAGTCACTCCTCTGTTGTTGGGTTGCTTCCAGGTTAAGCTACTAGAAATTGTGCTGCTATGAACACAGGTGTACACAAGTCTTTTTAGATGGGTGTGTTTGGTTTCTTAGGGTATATCCCCAGGAAAGGAACTGTAGGACCATACTGTAGGTTCATTTCTAGCCTTCTGAGAGTTCTCCAGACTGCTCTCCACAGGGGTTGGATGAATTTACATTCCCACCAGCAGTGCAAGCGGGTTCCTTTGTCCCCACAATCTCTCCAGAGTTTGCTGTTATTATCCTTTCTGATGTATAACATTCTCACGGGAGAGAAGTGCTATCTCACTGTTGTTTTGACTTGCATTTCCCTGGCAATCAGTGACTTGGGACACTTATTCATTTATCTTTTGGCCTTTTGGATCTTTTCTTTGGTGAATATTCTGTTCCTATACTCTCCTCACTTTTATACGGGATCATTTGTGGGTTTTGTTGCTGAGTTTGGTGAGTTCTTTGTACACTTTGCTGATTAGCCTCTTGTGTGATGGATGGTATGTAAAGATGGCCCATTCTGTAAGGGGTCTCTTTGTTCGGGTGGTGGTTTTGTTTGCTGTGCAGAAGTGCTTCGTTTTGATGTGGTCCCAGTGCTTTTTTGTCCATTGTCTTTTTTCTCATAATGGTTTCTGGAGGTGGCCTGCACAGAGGACTTCTTCCTTCCTGTCTTCAGGGTAACAGAATTTCTGATTGCTTAACTGACTGGGCTGGGGAAAAGGAGGTTGGAGACTGAATGCTGTCTGGGACTCCTTTCTGGGCTCCCATCCAAGGAGCAGCCCCTTAGTGTTGAATCTCCCACGCTCAAGACAGAAGCAGCTGTGAGGGCCTGAGCCGGCTCTGCTGGGCTCCTGTCATACTTCATACCCACCAGGTTAGACTGAGTTACAGTTGGTTGAATGTCTTCTTCCGCCAGCTTGGGAGTTTCCCATGAGCAGGAATGTGTCCTTATTCAGCTGTTTTTATCTCCTGGTACTTAATTAGCACCTAGCACATAGTTGGTGTGGTAGAGCCATCCCAATCCTACACACTCACAGTATACAATTTTTATACAATTTCTGTCTTGAGCTACAACTGTTAGGCTCTGGAGAGGTCTGTGAGGTCTCACATTTACGATGAAAGGACACATCCATCCATTCCCCCTCCCCCCATCAAGAAAGTGGTCATGGGTTAGAAAACATAATGGTTATGCAATTTATGCAAATAGACTTTCATGCCTGAGGCCCCAGAGTCTCAGGTTCAGTCCCTGAACTACCATAAACCAGAGCTGATCAGCGCTCTGGTTTTTTTTTTTTTTTAAAGAAAAAAGGTCATTAAAGGCTAGGGAAATAGCAAAATAGTTATACAGAAGACCTTCATGCCTGAGGCTCTGAGGTCCCAGGTTCAATCTTCAGCACCACCTTAAGCCAGAGCTGAGCAGTGCTCTGGTCTCTTTTCTATTTATCTTCCCTCTGTATCTCTATCATTAAAATAAATAATTTTTTTTTAAAGAACTAAGCCGCTAGTGATCCTGGGACTCCCTACTTCTTTTCTCAGTGCCCTGCTGTCTGGGGCCTCACCTCAGCTGTGCCTGTGGACTCTGTGAAGTTAGTTGGGGGAGGAGACTGTCTGGGGCCTTACCTCTGTGGAGTTCAGCTGTGCTTGTGGACTCTGTGAAGTTAGTTGGGGGAGGAGAGGTAGCTGGGGAGTTATACCTGGCCTTTTTTTTTTCTTTTTCCCTCCAGGATTATTGCTGGGGCTCAGTGCCTGCGCTATGAGTCCACTGCTCCTAGAGGCCATTTTTCCCATTTTTGTTGCCCTTGTTGTTGTTACGGTTGTTATTGCTGTTGTTCTTGTTGGATAGGACAGAGAAATCGAGAGAGGAGGGGAAGACAGAGGAGGAAAGACACCTGCAGACCTGCTTCACCGCTTGTGAAGCAACCCCCCTGCATGTGGGGAGCCAGGGGCTTGAATAGGGATCCTTTACACTCCTTGTGCTTAGTGCAATTTGTGCTTAACCCGCTGTGCTACCGCCCAGCCCTCCAGAGTTACATTTTTGATTGCTGTGAGCAAACTGAAGGCTCCCAGTGCTGTGGTGCCTGGAGACCAGGGGCTGTTCTTCAGCAGAGCCTGAGTGGTCGGGACACAGGGCTCCAAGGCACCTGAGGCAGAGGCTGTGGTCGCCAGTTGTTATCACAGTCAGGATAAAACAAGAGACACAAAAACAAATAGGGCAATGCGTAAAATACTACTCTGCAGTCAAAAAAACGATATTGTGTCCTTTAGGACAAAATGGATGGGACTGGTGGTGATTGTGCTTAGCAAAATAAGTAAAATTAAAGACAACTACCAGATGGTCTCAGTCATATGTGGAATCTGGAGATCTGATATACAAGAACTTGGAGGGGGGAGAAGCAAGCAAACTGTTTCTAAGACCTTGAGAAAACTATGGGAGTCATCTCTGAGAGGTGGGAGGTGGGAACTCAGAATTTTGGTGATAGGTATGGTATAGAACTATAGCCTGTAACCTTGCAATCTTGTAACCTATTAATGACATAAAAATAGTTCATAGTTATATGTATCAACAGCAACAACAAAAATAGGGGGAAGAACTTCAGCTGCTCCATGCCATGGAGTGATTCACTCCTCCGCCTTCTGACATCATGGGGAGAAGGGGTGAGGGCATTGCTTTGTTCATTTGGTCATTTGTTTTGCCACCAGGGTTATGCTAGAGCTGAGGGTCTGCATGACTCCACTGTTCCCAGTGGCCATTTCTTTTAGAAAGTGAAAGACGGAGAGAGAAGTAGAGATAGGACAGAGAAGGAGAGAGACCCGTAGCACTGTCCTACCACTCACTCATCAGTCTTCCCTCCATAGGCGGGGATAGGGCTACCTGGGCCCTCACATAGGGTGTGTGCTCGACTAAGTGAGCAACCACCTGGCCCCCAGGGTGTTGGTTTGTTTGTTCTTTATGGGGGGGGGGAGGGAATGGTTTACAGTCAACAGTAAAATACAATAGTTTGTACATGTGTAACATTTCTGTTTGCCACATAATAATTCAACCCCTTCTAGGTCCTCCTCTGCCATCATGTCCCAGGACCTGGACACACACACACACACACACACACACACACACACACACACCCCAACCCCAGAGTCTTGTACTTTGGTGTAATACACCAGGCTGGCTTGTTCTTTAAGTTATTAGTAGGCTTCCTTGTATTAGATACCAGGTCAAACTTTGCTAAGTAGATTGCTACTCTTTGTCCTTAAAAAGTGGCTCTGTTGGGTCTGCAGTTTAATTAGCCCCTATGGGGCTAACATGTATGATTTCTGTCTCATTCTTTAATCGCATGGTATTTATGGGAACTAGCTCTCCAGTTCTTAAAAAAAAAAAAAAAAAAACATGGTTAGCAAATGATGCCTGTGAACACAGCCTGCATAACAGCCAAGCCCTTGCCACCTCTTGGCCGGCAGCACTGAAGTGAGTATTTTTGTGGTGGAAGGGCTATTTTCGAGGACGCAGATGAACCCAGGCTCAGTCCATAGGCCTGGCACGACTTGTAGTCCAGCCTGAGAGTGTTTGACAAGCCAGGGCAATGTTTCTGTAACAGACAGTGAGGAGGGGTGGGGAGGGCAGAGGCGAGGGGTTTGGCAACACTTCACCAAACACGTGGCCTTTAAATTTTTCAAATTTTTCTGTGTGAGAATTTATTTATCACTAATAAAATCACTAATAAAATAAACTTATTTTATTAGTGATTTAATATTAATTTATAAAATTGTATGGTAATAGGGCTAGAATTCCATACAGTTCCCACCACCAGAGTTCTGTGCCCTCCATGCCCTCCATTGGAAACTGCAGTAGTTCTCCCAAGGTCACCGATATGGGCTGACTTTATATCTATCTGTATCTATGTATATAAATATTTTTCCTATTTTTTTTCAACTGTCCTGCCTTCACTTCCTTTCTAGTTCACCCCTACACCTGTTACTACTTATGGGTATCTTTTCTTTTTCCTCTCCTCTCTCAGATAAGAGAAGCAGTGCCTGGCTTCCTCTGGTATTTTCCAGATTCTCTTCCTTTTTATTGATGGCATAAAAGCAAGATTCCTGGTGAACAATGCTTTGGGTCCTAGTGGAATGGGGGTACAGAGCCCTCTGGTTTACTTCCCTTATCATTTACCCCTCTGGAAGTATTCTGGGGTGCAGAAGGTGGGTGTTCTTGCTTCTGTCATTGTTTCTCCACTAAACATGGGCGTTGGCAGGTCTATCCACACCTCCAGCCTGTTTCTATCTTTCCCTAGTAGGGTCAGGCTCTGGAGAGGTGAGGTTCTGGGACAGCTTGTTGAGGTGACCTTATAACTTTACAGCAACCCAGCCCCATGCCAGGCAGGGCTGTAATCTGGGAAGATACATACCTATCCACATCTGTTTTTAGAGACAATCACTCTGAAAGAGTGGGTGAAGAGGGAGCTGTCAGTCTCTGTCATCAGTCAGACTGCCACAGAGGTCCCAGGGAGGGAGGGATTGCAGCGTGGGCCTAGGTGATGACTGAGCAGATGGGAGGCAGACCCAGGCCTAGGAGCTGACTGACGGCAGGGGTGCAGGAGGAAGGGCTGAGCAGCCTGGTGTCCACTTTGGTGGTGTTCCTAAAGGAACCCCAAAGTTGTCAAATGGAGGAAGGATGCCCTGAGCTCTTCTTTTGGGGGAGCCATAAAAATGCCGTGAAGACTCCAGGAAAACTACCATCTCGAATTCTAGTTCTGGTGTGTTCTTAAAATATCTGATCTTCGCAGAGTGGAGCTCTGTGTAGGAAGAATCACACGGCACTTCTTATTCTATGTTCGTTCAGCCCCCAAAGGATTGTGTTTATTTTGAAATACATGGTGCATTTTTTTTTCTAGAGAGGGTTCTTGGGTTCATTTGTTAATGTTTTTCCACTTATAAAAGGTTATACACCCTATAAATATTCTGGTTAAGGAACAGGTGACTAAAAACACTTTTCATAAAGCCATGCTCGAGTTCAAAGTTCACAGTTAAAAAAAATACTGGAGGCTGTCAGCAGCGACATTTTATTGTCCGTATTTCCATCTGAATTATTAAACTGTTAGCGAGTGGATATCAACAAGCCTGCTAAGTATTCCTTGGTTTCCTTTGCTTTTTAAAGTGATGTAACACACTTCTTCTTCTAGCGTTTGCCCTTCTTCCATAGCCAGTCAACAGGTCAGGTTGAAACCTGTCAGGAGCTGCTTGTTGCTGGCTTTGATAGTGACTGGGATCCATGTGGATTCAGTCGGCTAAGAAGGATCGTCAGTTTCCCCAATAAATGGGTACTCACGTGATGCACCATGAGAAGGTCGATCCAATGCATCCCAATGTAACACACTTATGAACCAACACAAGCTCTATACGGTAGTAGGTGCCTCTTTCAGACTGTCACAAAACCTTAATAGGAGGAAGGAAACTATACAGACATACAGTGATGGACTTTGCAAAATCAGTCCACGTCTAAGTGCATGAGAGATGATGCCTGTTTTAGTCATGATGTTGCAGGCGTAAATACTTTTGCTGTTGACAGGAGGGAGCTGGGTGTGGGCTCACCTAGTACAGCTCACGCTACCTTGCTCAAGGATGCAGGTTGAAGTCCTTGCTCCCTGCCTGTAAGGAAGAAGCTTCACAAACAGTGAAGCAATGCTGCAGGTGTCTCTTTTTCTTTTTTTTTTTCCTCCAGGGTTATTGCTGGGCTCGGTGCCGGCACCATGAATCCACTGCTCCTGGAGGCCATTTTTCCCCCTTTTTGTTGCCCTAGTTGTTGCAGGTGTCTCTTTCTGTTTCTCTCCCTCTCTATTTCTCTGCCTTTTTAAAAAAATATTTTTATTTATTTATTGGTAGAGAAGATATAGAGGGAGAGAGAGGAGAGAGAGAGAGAGAGAGAGAGAGAGACAGTACTGCTTCGCCACTTGCAAAGCTTCCCCCCTGCAAGTAGAGACTGGGGCCTTTGAACTGAGGTCCTTGCATACTGTAACATGTGCTTTCAGCCAGTGCTCCACCACCCAGCCCACTCTTTCTCTGACCCTTGATTAAAAAGACAGCCACCAGGACAATGGACTCACATAGGCATCAAGCTCAAGCATAACTGTGGTGGCAAAACCAACCAACAAACAAGAATGAGACAAGAATGAGATGGGGAAACCTTTCTGTGTTTGAAAACTGGAACCAAAGACAATAGCTCTTTTTATTTTTTTATTTTAATATTTATTTATTTATTCCTTCTTGTTGCCCTTGTTTTATTGTTGTAGTTATTATTGTTGTCGTTGTTGTTGGATAGGACAGAGAAAAATGGAGAGAGGAGGGGAAGACAGGGGGGAAAGAAAGAGAGACACCTGCAGACCTGCTTCACTGCTTGTGCAGCAACTCCCCTGCAGGTGGGGAGCCGGGGGCTCGAACCGGGATCCTTATGCCGGTCCTTGCGCTTTGTGCCACCTGCACTTAACCCACTGCGCTACCACCTGGCTCCTGACAATAGCTCTTTTACCATATATCATTCAGCTTAGCCCAAAGTGAGATTTTTCTCTGTGCAAAGATTCCCAAGGAAAGAATTCAGAGTTCCTTATGATTCATACTAAAGCTGTTCCTATGACTCCCTCAAAGAGAAATACTATATATTCCACCTGCTTATATGGTGGAAATAAAATTCGCTGGGCCTGCCATTAGCTCTTGTGTCCCTTTTGATTGTAGTCCCACGATTGGAAGGCTTGTTCATCCATGTGGGGGGATAAAAAGGAAATTTGAAAGGGTTACGAAGTCCAGAGATGATATTTGAAAGATTGAAAAACAGTGATGCATTTCTCAAGGCTGACGGCCTTTTCTTTTGACGTGGACTTGTCAGCGTAAGCAGCAGTGTACTCTGAGGAATCCTCCGGGTGGGTAGCACGTCAGACGTCCCATGGCTCATGTTGATCTTCCTGCCTCCACAACTGAAAAATAATAACAAAAGTAAATATTTGGGACCAGGTTTATTTTGGCCAGACAAGTTCCAGTCTGGCTTCTAAAATTAGGCTTTCTGCGGGGTGCACGTGGTGTGGGTCATCCTGCCAGAGAACTTTGTCTCGGGAATGTACAGTTCTCTTATGTGTCGTTGTTTGTGTGAAACATGTCTCTAGACCTCCCTGTCCATCTTTGCTGACCCACTGCTGACAGCTGGAAGGCTCTGCCCACTGATTCTTGTAGGTGCCTTGGCACCCTAGCCCCCGTTCTCACCAGCCTCTGCGTAGGGATCTGACACTGCCCTTGGTTCTTCACGTTCTGCCAGACAAGCCTCCCCATAGCACAGTTCTCATGCTGTGTGTGTGTCCCACCTCAAATATTCACTGGCACACACCCATCTCCTCTCTCCATCTCCCTCCCTCTCTCTCTGTCTCTCTCTCCCTCTCTATCTCTGTCTCTCTTTGTCTCTCTGACTCTCTCTGTCTCTCTGCCTCTCTCTCCCTCTCCATCTCTCTGTCTCTCTCTCCCTCTATCTCTGTCTTTGCCTCTCTCTCTGACTCTCTGTCTCTCTGCCTTTCTCTCCCTCTCCATCTCTCTGACTCTCTGTCTCTCTGCCTTTCTCTCCCTCTCCATCTCTCTGTCTCTCTGTCTCTCTGCCTCTCTCTCCCTCTCCATCTCTCTGTCTCTCTCTCCCTCTCCGTCTCTCTGTCTCTCTCTCCCTCTCTATCTCTGTCTCTGCCTCTCTCTCTGACTCTCTGCCTCTCTGCCTTTCTCTCCCTCTCCATCTCTCTGTCTCTCTGTCTCTCTGCCTCTCTCTCCCTCTCCATCTCTCTGTCTCTCTCTCCCTCTCCATCTCTCTGTCTCTCTCTCCCTCTCCGACTCTCTCCCTCTCCGTCTCTCTGTTTCTCTCTCCCTCTCCGACTCTCCCTCTCCGTCTCTCTGTCTCTCTCTCTGTCTGTCTCTGACTCTCTCTCCTCTTCCTCTCTTCAGGCTACAACCCTTCCTCACTCTGGTCTCACCTTGTGTATATATCCTTTCCCACCACCAGATTGTCTCTGGAGCACACTGACTGCTTGCTTGCCTTTGTAACTTTCCATTTCTCCCACACAAACATCCCCCTTGTGAATCCCCTGTCCATCCTTCCGGGCCCAGCCCCACCTCCACTTCCGTGGGGAGACGGCCCTGCCCAAGGAAAGCCTTTGCTGGCCCATGTGGCTATTACCCAGGACCACCCAGCTCCATGTCTTTCCCTCAGTGCCTGGTGCAGAGAGGGTCGTCAAGAAACACTCCTGTCTGGTCCTTCCTTTTGGTGTCAGATTGCCCTCTCTTGCGAGCTGTAGAGCTGAAGAGCAGGCGGCCTCCCAGCACTGGATCCTCAGCTCTGTCTGTCCTCCTCCACCCAGACTCATTCGGCTCTGTGGAGACTGTAGCAAAGGCTGCCCGTGTTGGAGGAGTGAGGGGACTTATCTCTTGCAAGGCACCTACCTTCTGGGCCTTCTCCAAACCGAATTTTGGTTCTCAGCAAGTCAGGAGTTTTCCTTAAGGACAGACCGCATGGAATCTGACAGGGGCCTTGTTTACGTTCTGTCAGAAGCCTGCCATTTTTGTGGTGCTATTCCGGCAACTTTGCTCTCTCACATGGGGAGTGAAAAGCCAAGTCCTGCCAGTGGCCTGCAGGCCCCACCAGTCCTGGCTCTTCTGACCTGCTCTGCTCTCCTCCCACTGTCCTCTCAACTACTTTGTCAGGGCCTCACTGACCCCCTTGCTGTGCTTGAGAAAACTAAGAAATCCCCTCCTCCCCCTAGCCCACTGCCCTGTTAGGTTGGTATCTGCTATTCTCTAGACCAGAGCCTTTTCCCCAGAAACCTCACCTTCACCTCTCAGGTCTTTCTGCTCATAGATCATTTAATCATGTGATCGTCAGCTCAGACCCCACTTAAAATATCACACACGGGAGTCGGGCAGTGGCACAGCGGGTTAAGCGCACGTGGTGCAAAGCGCAAGGACCGGCATAAGGATCCCAGTTCGAGCCCCCGGTTCCCCACCTGCAGGGGCGTTGCTTCACAAGCAGTGAAGCAGATCTGCAGGTGTCTGTCTTTCTCTCCCCCTCTCTGTCTTCCCCTCCTCTCTCCATTTCTCTCTGTCCTATCCAACAAGGACATCAATAACCACAACAAGGGCAACAAAAGGGAAAATAAATAAATAAATATAAAAAAAATTAAATCACCCACACAGTACCCACTATTCTCACTTTGTTTTCTTTCTTCTTCTCTTTATTTATTTATATATAAGCTCAGTTCTGGCTTATAGTGATGTAGGAAGTTGAACCCGGGACTTTGCAGCCCCAATCAGGAAAATGTTTATTATTATTATTGTTGTTGTTGTTATTATTTAATTTCACTTATTCATATACAAATAAAGAAAAATCAGGAGGGAATAGGGAGATAGAGACAGGTAGAGAAATAGAGACACCTGCAGCACTGCTTTCCCGCTCGAAGCTTTCCCCTTGCAAGTGGGAATCAGGGGCTTGAACCCAGATCCTTGCACTTTTTTTTAATTATCTTTATTTATTGGATAGAGACATCCAAAACTCAAGAGGAAAGGGGGTGATAGAGGGAAAGAGACTCCTGCAGCCCCGCTTCACCACCCTCAAAGCTTTCCCCTGCAGGTGGGGACCTGGGGCTTGAACCTTTGTCCTTGCACATTGTAACATGTGTGCTCAGTCAGGTGTGCCACCACCTGACTCCTCAGAAAAATGTTTTTGCATAGTCGCCAGTATGTTATCTCCCTTAATTTTAGCCTCACTTAAATATATATATATATATTTAACTTTATAAGAGAAAGACCAAAGCACCACTCAGTTAAATGTGAAGGCTGGGATTGAACCCAGAGCCTCACACAGTCACAACCACATGTTGTGTCCAATGAGCAACCTCACCTGCAGCACTCTTGGCTTCTTTACTCTGGCCCACCGTGCTTATCACCGTCTGACGTGCTCTGTGTTCTACGTATGCATGCATCATTGGTCTCTTCCCACTAAAATTTAGTTCAACAAGAACAAAGATGTTGCACGATTCTTCAGCACCAGATGACACATATCGGACACTAAATATAAAGCTTCAACACTGAGGGGCCAGGCAGTGGTGCACCTGGTTGAATGCACATGCTACAATGTACAGGGAGCCAGGTTCAGGCCCTTGGTTTCCACCTGCAGGGGGAAAGTTTTTAAGTGGTGAAGCAAGGCTGCAGATGTCTCTCTTTTGTTCTTCCTCTCCATCCCACCCACCCCCTCAGTTTCTCTCCCTATCAAAAAAATAATTTTTTTTTAAAAAAAAAAAAGCTATGCTGGATGAATTTGCTTCCTGTGGGGGCAGGCAGTCCTGCTACTTGAGACCAGAAGGATTGACTGGTGGTAGCTGAGAGGCTGTGGGAATGGCACAGAGAGAGAGAGGGCTGGCTGACAAGAAGGAAATGAAAAGGTGCTGCCTAAGTCAGTGGGGTTCACATTAGAAGAGCCCACATGAGCAGAGCAGCAGGAGACAGAAGAAACCTTCATTATGCCGCACCGGGGAACTGAGAGGCACTAAGTGGGGAATAAGTCACAGGTTCCCAGCCCACACAAGAAATGCTATTTTCCATTCCTGCCTCCATGCCATAGACCCCATATTAATGCTGTCAGTCCAGCTATTAGGGAACTAATTTTATTTGTTGTTGTTATTAGGTGATAGAGACACAGATAAGTGGCCTTTGATGCCAGTAAGAAATAACTACTGGGGAGTCGGGCTGTGACGCAAAGCAGAGGACCAGCGTAAGGATACTGGTTTGAACCCCTGGCTCCCCACCTGCAGGGGAGTCACTTCACAGGCGGTGAAGCAGGTCTGCAGGTGTCTGTCTTTCTCTCGCCCTCTCTGTCTTCCCCTCTGCTCTCCATTTCTCTCTGTCCTATCCAATAACAGTGACATCAATAACCACAATGTTAAACAACAAGGGCAACAAAAGGGAAAATAAATAAGTATTAAAAAAAGAAAGAAAAAGAAAGAACTACTGGTAGTCACCAGCTTCATGGTTGTCCCTCCATCCTACAGTGGTAGAATGTGGTGTTTGATGAGCAGTCAAGCGACGCTACAGGTGTTTCTCTTTCTCTCCATTCCCCCTTCCCCACTCAGTTTCACCTTGTCTCTACCCCAAATTAATTAATTAATTAATCAGTTAATCAGTTAATTAAAAGGGGGCCAGGTGGTAGTACACTGGGGTTAAGCGCACATGCCATACGGATCCCATTCGAGCCCCCAGATCCCACCTGCAGGGGGGTTGCTTTGCAAGCGGTGAAGCAGGTCTGTCTGTAGGTGTCCATCTTTCTCCCTATCTTCCCCTCTCCTCTCAATTTCCCTCTCTGTCCTATACCAAAAAAATTTTTTTTAAATGACCACAGGAGCAGTAATCTTGGAGGCGAAAAAGAAAGAAAGAAAGAAAGAAAGAAAGAGAGAGAGAGAGAAACCACTTACTTCAGTGACCTCTGAGAACCCTCCAGCTCCAGCAATCAGATAACCCTGTGAGCTAGCTCAGCACTGTCCTTGGCTAGGTGAAGGGCTAGGCAGAGTTGTGGGGCTGTCTTCTGATGTCAAGTCCCATCATGGCAGGTGGGTATGGGCGGGTCCTCCCACTGATCCAAAGGAACCCTCTTGGCAAAATAACAGTGAATCAAGACAGCTTGCCTCCTAGACAGCAGAGACTTGAGGTAGATAACATACATAACATACATAGGGTCATACCTGACCAGTGGCTACACTGGGGTATGAATACTTAGCAACAGACATGAACTTTTTAAGTTTGCCTCTGGCCTAGGGAAATGTTAGTGCTGTGAGGACTCTTCTTTTTTTTTAAAGTCATTTTATTTATTTACTTATTTTTATTTTATTATTATTATTTAATCTTTATTTGCTGGATAGAGACAGTCAGAAATTGAGAGGGAAGGGGGTGATAGAGAGGGAGAGAGGCAGAGAGACACCTGCAGCACTGCTTCACCACTTGTGAAGCTTTCCCCCTGCAGGTGGGGACCAGGGGCTCAAACCTGCACCAGGGGTCTTTGTGCACTGTAACATGTGCGCTCAACCAGGTGTGCCACTACCTGGCCCCCACTTTGAGGACTCTTGCGGCGTTATTTCAGATTTCTCCTTTTTTTTTTTTGTATCTGGTGTGATTGAGCAGAGAGCAGAATGTAGATATGATTACAGTTCATTGTAGCACCAATATAGAAATAAAATATTTTGGGGGCCAGGCAGTAGCACACCCAGTGAATTGCACAGACTACAAGTGCAAGGACCTCTGTCAAGCCCTTGCTACCCACCTGCAGGGCATCTGCTTGAGAGAGAGAGAGAGAGAGACAGAGACAGAGAGACAGAAAGAAAGACACCTCCCAGCCATGTTCTTTAAATTTTTTGATAAAAATTTCCAGTGGAGCCATTGGACTTTGCTTTGTTGGAAGACTTTTGTCACTGATTTAATATTTTGTTCAGTACTGGAGTAGTCCAGCCTTCTCTTTCTTAATGACTCAGTTTGGGTAGATTGTGTTTCTATCCACTTCTAGGTTACCCAATTTGTTAGCGTGCTTCCCGGTAACCTCGTAATAGTCTCTCTTTCTTTGGCATCAACTCATGTCTCCTCTTTTGTTTCCTTATTTGATTTTTTTTTCCCTGTTGTTGTATGCTTTACATTGGGTTGTTCTAGCTCTCCCCCTGCCAAGAAAATTGGTTCAGTCCTGCTAGTTTTGCGGGCCCGCTTGTCCCCGCCCCAAGGAACCCCAAGAGAGTTCCAGAGTTCCAGAGTTCGAGGGTGCTTGGCGCCGCTGCAGGGGAAGGAGGCAGGAGAGTTCTGTTTGGTGATTAGTTTGTCTTACTTTATAAATCGTTGTTCCTGAATAAAAAAAATACAGCTTCCCTGCCCAGCCGTGTTACCCGCCCGTGAAGCTAGCCCGGACAGCTGGAGCCTCCGAATTTTAACAACACCCTGTTAATTAGCGTAGCTAATGGTTTGTCAGTTTGTTGATCTTTAAAAAAAAGAACTTTCCCCCAATGTTTTATTTTTATTTATTCTGCTGTAATCACTATTGTCTCCTTTCTTCTATTAACTCTGGCTTTAACTTTGTTCTTTTCCTAATTCCTTGAGCGGAGGTTAGTTGGTTTATTTGAGTCATTCTTTTCTAGCATAGTCATTTGTCACTATAAACTTTCCTCTTTGCATTGCTTTTGCTTCAGCTCATTTTCATTTCATTTTCACTCAGAACCTTCTGTTTCCCTTTTGATTTCTTCTTTGATCCACTGGCTGCACAAGAGTGTATTATTTAATTTCCACACACCTGACTTTGGCAGTTTTCTTTCTCCTGTTGATTTCTAGTTTCATTCCTTTGTGGTCAGAAAAGATACTTGGTATGATTACAATCTTACATTTGTTAAGACTTTTTTTTTTTTTTTACCTTATATGTCCTGTATCCTGAAGAATGTTGTGTGTGTGCTTGAAAAGAATGTGTACCTTACTGTTTTGGGGTGGAAAGTTCTGTAAATGTCTGCTATGTTTATTTGTTATAATGTTATCTAAGTATTCTGTTTTCTTGTCTTCTCTAAATGTTCTACCTATTGTTGAAAGTAGAATATTGAAATCTGTTATTGTGTTGCTCTGTTTCTCTCTCTCTCTTGTAAATTTCTTACTTATTTACTTCTTTATTGGATGGAGACAGTCAGAGATCAAAAGGGAAGGGGGTGATAAATAGGGAGAGAGACTGAGAGACACTTGTAGCCCTGCTTCATCACTTGTGAAGCTTTCCCCCTGCAGGTGGGGACTGGGGGCTTCACCTCAGGTGCTTGCGCACTGCAGCATGTGAACTCAACTAGGTATGCCGCCAACAGTCCCCTTGCTCTCTGTTTCCCATATTTGCATGTTTTGCTACTGGATATATATATTATATATTATCAATATATATTGATTATGTCTTGTGATTTGACCCTTTTATCGTTAAATAATGTTCTTCTGTGTCTCTTGTGAGAGTTTCGACTCAGTCTTTTATCTGGCATAAATATGGACACTCTTCTCTCTTTTGATTACCAGTTGCATGGAACATTTTTTCTCCTGTCCTTTCTATTTCCACCCATTGTGTATTCTTAAATCTAAAGCAAGTCTCTTATAGAAAGCTTATAGTTGCATTTTTTGTTTGTTTGTTTGTCTTAACTTTATGGCTGTCTTAGGGGTGATTATTGTCTCAGGGTCATGACGTCACATGTGCCCAAAGTATGTGCCAACACACCTGACCTGTTCTCTCCCCTTCAGATCACAGTTCTTCCAACCCTGCTTACCATTACCCTCCTCCATTAGTGTCCTTAGACCTGCTGATCTAAACCAAGAGCTGATTCATCTTTTACACCACTGTTTCCCTTGCTTTGCTTCTAAATCCCACATAGGAACAAAATCATCCAGCATTTACCTTTCTCCTCCTGACTTAATTCACTGAACAGTTTGTTCTAGTTCCATCCATGTTGTGGGGAGGGGGAACCTCATCTTAACAGTGGAGTAATTTATCATTGTGTATATTTTTCCTTGGGAAAAGTCATGATGCATTTTTGTATAGAAAAGCATAGAGACCAGGTGGCGCACCTGGTTGAGCACACACACCACAGTGCGCAAGGACCAGGGTTCAAGCCCCTGGTCCCCACTTGCAGGGGGAAAGCAGAGTGGTGAAGCAGGGCTGCAGGTATGTCTCTGTCTCTTTCCATCTCTCTCTCTCTCTCTCTCTCCCCCTCCCCTTTCAGTTTCTCTGTCTCTACCCAATAATAAGTAGATAAAAATTTTAAAATAAAAAAAAATACATCATAACTTTTCTGGCAACTCAGTATATCTTTTTGTTTGTTTGTTTTTTCCATTCAGCCACTCTGTCTTTTGACTAGAACCTTGAATCTATTTACATTTATAGTAATTAATGTGGGGGAGGACTTCTAGTTTTATTTGGTAATTTTCTTTCTTGTAACTTTACTTTATCCTTTTTTTGTTCTAGATGTCTTCCTTCCATTTTCTTGATTTTTGTATGGTGGCATGCTCTCATTCCTTTCTCAGTCTTTGGTGTTTGTTTTACAAGTGTTTCGTTGGTAGGAACCTTGAGACTTACATAGAACATGTTAGTTATAACAATCTATTTTAAGTGGACGATCAAGGCCACTTTTAATCTTGGCACAATTTTTAGGAGCAAGGTATAATGAATGGTTTCTTTTTTTATTTTAGCCTTCCTTTAATTACTTTAATGGAATTAACTAGAATTAATGGATCTATATTTTATGAGCTTAATGCAACTAAATCCCAATGGTACTTTTTTTTTAGAACTTGATAAACTGATTCTGACACTCATCTGGAAGCATAAAAAGTTAGACTATCCAAGAATTTTTGGGGGGGAAGAAGAAAATAAAAGGATTAGTGCAATTAAATATAAAGCAATAAATTCATAGTAGCAAAGCTGTGTGTTGCTGGCACAAGCAGAAAATTGGGTTGGAGTAGGAAGGTAGAATGGATTGGACTAGAATAAAATAGGGTGCACAAATCAGTATGTGAGGTTGAACTGCTCACACGTCATTAGGATACTTAATTAATCTTTCAAGAAGGGGAAGATAGGTTCATATCATCCTACCAGAATGAACTCTAAACACATAAAATACATACTTCATTTAAAATTTTAGCTTCTTTATTTCTTTTTTTAATTTTTTATTATTATGTATTTATTTATAAAATGGAAACACTGACAAGACCATAGGATAAGAGGGGTACAGTTCCCACCACCAGAGCTCCGTATCCCATCCCCTACCCTGATATCTTTCCTAATCTTTATCCCTCTGGGAGTATGGACCTAGGGTCATTATGGGGTGCAGAAGGTGGAAGGTCTGGCTTCTGTAATTGCTTCCCTGCTGAACATGGGCATTGATGGGTAGATCCATACTCTCAGCCTACCTCTCTCTTTCCCTAGTGAGGCGGGGCTTTGAGGAAGCAGAGCTCCAGGACACATTGGTGGGGTCATCTTCTTAGGGAGGTCAGGTTGGCATCCTGGTAGCATCTGGAACCTGCTGGCTGAACTTCCCAGTTTTGAAGCAGCCTCCTTGCTCAGGCCATGCATTGTCTCTGAATTGCCATCTTGGCTCCACCCCCCCATTTAAAAATCTTTATGTACTTTATTATTTGTCAGTGCTGTGTCAAAGAAGGAACCCAGGATCTCACACTTGCATGAATATTGCTGAGCCATTTCCCCAATCCTAATTTTATTTTTGTATTTTTATAAAGGGGCCAAGGGGGAGGGTAAAAGAGAGGAAAATGAAAGAGAAACGAAAGAACTGTGCTAATGTCTGCAAAGCACCATGGGTGTTGTCTGTGGTGCTCCCATGTGGTTCCTGGGATGGAACCCAGGTCCTCATGATGGGTGAGAGATGAGTAATCATAAAATGATTTTTTAGTTTCACTTCCTAAAACTGTAAACCTTCTACACATCTATAGACACTATAATCAAAAGTAAAAGACCTCAGACAGTTTCCAACATGCAGAACAGTCCAAGGACTATATCTTACCCTGTGACGAAGTACCTCTCATAAATCAAAGAGAAAAAGCAGACTGTACAAGCACGCACACTCGCACACTCATGCCTAGACCTCAAGATAGGTAGAAGTGGCCCAAAAGCATACAAGTGATTGCAGAACTTGAATGGCCATCAAAGAGATGCAAATTAAAGTAACAGTGAGTTGCCATTTTCACCTGCCAGGTTGGCAAAGGCAGTTTCAAGTGTCAGTGTCAGCACAGCCACCAGCCACCCTGGAACATGCCAGGGCACTGCCTCTGAATGGCAGTGTCCATAGGTGTCAAGAGATTTGTCGTCTTTTTCAAAGACTCTGGTTCCAGCAACCACACATCTAGAAGTGTCTTCTAAAAGGATCGTCTGCCATGTGATACAAAGATAGAGTATGATTTGCAGTATTTTACTCTTTTAAGTATGATGCATGATTCACAATACAGAACTATTAATTCTGGTACAAATGTCAATACAAAAAGGAACACAGTGAAAAATGGAGGCCCTCCCACCTCCACCCCCCATTCTGTCCGCCGTTTCTCTCCTGTAAAGAATCTAGTTATTTATAAACCTTCCCAAAGGTGCTCTTTGCCCTTTTAGGAATATACATGGGGCTATGGCTTTGCTTCTTGCTAGTTTATGTAACATTTTTTATGAGAGCAGTACAATAAAAGAGGTGGTGAAGAGAGACTGACAAGACACCCCAGAACACTGCTCAGCTCTAGTTTGTGTTGGTGCTGAGACCTCAAAGCCTTAGGCGCGAAAATCTTTTGATGTAACCTTTATGCTGTCTCCCTAGCCCCATGATTTGTTTAGTTTTTTTATTTGGAGGTTGGTGGGTGGCGTGATGTATATACCAGGTGTACCTTGCCTTCCTCATTTTACAGATCTAGAGGCCATGCTCTATTATCAGCAGACAGCATAGCGAGGAGGTTAAGGGCACAGACTACTCAGGTCTGAACGAACACTTCTAGCTGGCTATGTCTCCATGAGCGCATTCCTTTTAACTGCTCTGGCCCTGTTTCCTTATCTGTAAAATGAGTAGAATAATAGTCCTTAAAAGATTTCTCAAAGGACCAAATAAGTGGTTGTATGTAAAGTACATACAGTGGGTGCATCTTACACAACCGCTGGCTATTATCAGAAGTGGGATGGAACCGCAACTTTCTCTCTAACAGCTGTAGTACTCCACAGAAGGAATCTATTACATCTTGTCCTGTGCTGATGGGCATTCTGTTGCCAACACATTGTAGCACTGGTTATGACATGTTTAGTTAAAGGAAACACTATAGTGCCCAAAATTAGCTAAATCATTATACAGTGACCATCTGTGCTGTGAAATATAATAAAGTTGTAGGTTATCTGGTGACATATGAAAAAATATTCACATGTATTGTATTAAAAACAAATATTTTAAGAGCTTATTATGTGTTTATGAGAGAGGTGGGAGAGAAGGATAGAGGGGCCAGAGCACTGCTCAGCTGTGGCCTAAGGCGGTGCCAGGGGTTGAACCTGCAGCCTCTGGGGCTTCAGGCATGAAAATTGGTGCTTTAATTGGCTGAGCAATCTCCCAGATCATCTCCCTTTTTTTTTGTTTTGTTTTTAATATTCATTTTTTCACATTACAAACATGCTGTGTATTATAGAAATTTAGAAAGGATAGAAAAGCCGGGTATAAATCAAAAAACAGCCTTTGAGGGTATAGATGGGCTTGTCGACATCCACGGCCAGTGGAGATGCAATTACAGAAGCCAGAAGCCAGAACTCCTTTCTGCACCACAAAAAGAATTTTGGTCCATATTCCCCAGAGGAGAGGAAAAATACAGAAATATGACCAGAGAGCTCTGGACCCCAATTCCACCCTGATCTGAAGTGTTTGTCACCAGGGATCTTTGTTTTTATGCCATCGCTAAGAAGGAAGTGAATCTGGAAAACACCAAAGGAAGTCAGGCACGGTTTCCTTTATCTGAGCGAGAAGAGGAAAAAGGAAGGACACTTGGGAGTAGTAACAGGTGCAGGTGTGACTTAGAAGGGAAGTGAAGACAGGACTGTAGGAAAAAAATAGGCAAAAAGAAATACTGGTGTAGATCTATAGATAACATATAGACAGATAGCTATAAAGTCAACCCATATCTGTGACCTGGAGAAAACTATTTCAGTTATCGCTGGAGGGGGGTGGGGAACACAGAACTCTGGTGGTGGGAACAGTATGGAAATTCACCCTTATTATCTTATAATTTTGTAAATCACTAATTTAAAAAAAAAGACTACTTCATATACTCTAAAAAATGTATAGCCTTGTTCTGTGATCCAGAAATACCCATGATTGTTCAGAATGTTGGTGTATTTTATGTAATCTCTCTTGCTGAAAGCTTACACGAATTATTTTATAGTAACCAAGGATTGCTGTCTTTGCTTAAAATAATAGAGTAGATGATGGCTCACGCATTAGAGGAAATAAATTGCCACACACGAGGACCTGAGTGTAGGCCCCCGTTGTCACCTGCAGGGGGGGAAGCTTCACAAGCAGTGGGACAGGGCTGCAGATGTCTCACCTTCTCTTTCTGTCTCTCACCCTCTACTTAAAAAAAAAAAATCACTGCTAGGAATGGTAGAATCAGGGCAGGTACTGAGCCCCAGAAAACACTCTGGCGGTGAAAAGAAAAAGATAGTGAGGCCTGGTAAATGGCTCAGCACGTAAAGTACAGGCTTTATCTTGCAGCATGTCCTGGGTTCAACCTCCGTACTACATGGGAGAATCATGGACACAACAGAGGACCCTGTGGATGTTGGGGCAATGCTTTAGTTTCTCCCGCTCTGTCATTCTGCCTTCCCTGCTCTCTCCCTCAAACTAGTTCATTAATTGAGACAAAGATGTCAGGGAGCTGTCAGTTGGACTCCCCAAATGAAGGGTTGACCATATGTGGATGACTTAGGTGACAGCTGCTTACAGGAGGGAGGCTTCCTGTGAGCAAGAGGGCATCCTGGGAAAGCAACGCTGCTGAAGGATCCCAGGAGCTGTTCCTCTTTCGTGTGCAAGTCACTTTCTCTTTTTTATTTTTTAAATTTATTTTTTTTCTTGCCAGCATGGTTATCGCTGGGGGCTCAGTGCCAGCACTACAAACCCACCACTCCCAGTGGCCATTTTTTCCTTTCTTTCTTTCTTTCTTTCTTTTTTTTTTTCTTCTTCTTCTTTCTATTTTCACTTGACAGAACAGAGAGAACTTGAGAGGGGAGGGGCAGATAGAGAGGGAGAAGGAAAGACACCTGCAGACCTGCTTCACCACTTGTGAAACTTGCCTCCTATAGGTGGGGTTTTGAACCTGAGTCCTTGTTCCTGGTGATAGGTGCACTTAACTGGGTGTGTCACCACCCAGCCCCACCAATCACTTTCATTCTTCAGAGTGTCCTTTCAGACTTCTATTCATTCATTCACTCATTCATTCATTCATTCATTCAGTAAACATCTAGTATGATAGGCCTACTTTATACCCACAAGTTTCTAAGCCTTCAGGACTCAAACATGAGCAAGAATTGTTGCCCTGGAGCTGGCCTTTCAAGGATGTCCAGAATGTCCATTTATGAAGTCACAAATACTCTCCCATGTAGCTTCTTAATAGTCACTTCTTGTGACTGCATGGTGTTCCCTGCAGATGCTAAGCACTGATTTAAATAGCCATCTCTGCCCATTGACATCCAGAATCCAGACAGTTTGCATGAGTATTTCATGGTGGGACATAGCGCCCGTCTCCTTTTCAAATGCATTAATTGCTGCTGCTGCTGCTGCTTCATCTTCCTCTTTGAATTAGAATAATCAGCAATGTGTGAATTAATGGGCCGCTGCCTTCAAAACATTGTCACCTTTGGCTGTGTATTTTTTTTTAATTTTTATCCTTTCTGTTGATTTAATGGAAACAAAACCCGCCCTCATTGTTTAAGCAATAATGTATTTGACTACCGTTAAAGTTTAACATTGATTTCCTCTTGAATGCATTACCTGTTTGAATCTTTTGTTATGTTACATGATTTTGGCTCTCAGTGTGAAAAAGCAGACTCTACAATGATGTCACATTCTAGACTCACCCAGAGCTGGTTTCTACCCAGCTCTGCTGCTTAGAAGCTGTGACTGTGACCTTGAGCACAATTATCTGGGGGTCTGGGTGGATGCTGAGATAAGGAAGGCCATTCTCAGCGGGGGGGGGGGGGGGGGGGAGGTCTACAGGGAAACGGAGTCACACAGTTTGGTGCACATTTGGGATACCACTGTATCAACTTCATGTAGTAAGGCTGATGTGAATGCCATCAGTTCGTTTTGGAGTTCTCAAATGTGTGGCTATTACAATGAGCATAAGACCTCATAGGGTTTCTCCCTGGGAATAAAACTCAAACCCAAAAGTGCTGGGGTGGGGACAGAGGATGGGGCTTGGGGGACAGGACCAGGTGCCCTGCAGAGATGCCTCTCTGTCATTGGACCCTAGCACATGATTTATGTGTCCTCCATGTCTGAGCTTCCACATTGGGAAACAGGGGGTGGCCATGCAGGCCCTGAAGCCTGTGAAGACAAGAGGTGATTGATGTCAGAGACCTCACAAGACTGAGGCCTTCAACTAATGTGAGTTGTTTTAAGTTAAGCCAACAGTGAGCCAGGGAAGCTGCCATTCAAACTGCTCCAGCCCCTGTTTGAGCCACCAGACGCCCTTGCTCCTCCCCCCTCCCTCCCTTCCCCCATTGACTGCTAGCTGCTGGAGAAAAGCCACTGTCCACTCCAGGCCTCAGGGAGAAAGTGAGTTCTCACAGGTACATTTCTTTTAAATGGAATCCCCTAGGTGGGGGGTGGGGGGTGAGTATCGCCAGAGAAACAGAATAGGGACTGGCTGGAGATCTCAGAACAAGGACTCCATAGTAAACAGAGTCCTTTTTCCAGGCAAAAAGGGTTTGGGGATTCTGGTTTGCCACATCTGCTTTTGAGCTCTGTGCAGTCTCTGCCTGGCTCTCTCCCCACCCCCGGTACCTCCCTTTGGTTCACACAGTGCAAAGTTGTATTTGTTGACCACTTTTTTAGGGTGGGAAAGGAATGTCATGTATGCACACACTGCCCAGAATTTCCTGTCATACACCCATTCCAAACCACGGCTGGGAGGCATTCCAGAGATTGCAGCCCAGGTTTAGAAGAGAAGAAATGGTGCATTCATTGCAGTGCTGACCTTCGAGGAGAATGCCCCTCCTCCCTTTAATAAAAGTGTTCTGCTCTTCCCGTAGTAATGGAGTTGTGAATTCAACTGCAGGATCTCATCAGAGCTGTAATGTGTACCAACAGCCCCACGTGTGGAAACGTATCTTTATCTTGGGAAAGTTAAGCGCAAGTTTACGACATTTAATAGGATTGGATGCTCGGGACAGGGCTTCCTTTTAATGTCCTGCTGTAAACACTTGGACAGTCTACACCCGCCGTGAAATCCCTTTCTCATTTCTGCTCTCGAGACGAGAAAGACGCTAGTATTGAGGGCAGATTTTGTTGTTTGGACACCTTGGCAGTAGTGTGTTAAGTCGGCTAGAAATTCTTTTATGCTAGTCGGGTCTTGGCAGTCTGGCTGGCTTGGCACCGGGGAAATTCGAGGCAACCTCCTTTCATCCCTGTAGCTGCCAAGATGCAGTTTCTCCGCTGGGGGAGAAACTTGAATGATAGGGGTTGAATTTATAGCAAGTGGGTAGCCAACATTTCCACCTACATTTCAGCTACTCTCCTCTACCACAAATTATCCCTCTGATTGTGTGTGAGACAGGAGTTCGAGGTCTGACCAGACATTAGGTGGGGAGAACACAGGCTTTGCAAGCACACGGCCCTGGGCTCCATCACCAGCAGCACATGTGACTGAGAAGTATTCTGTCCTCTTGTCTCCCTCTCTCATAAAATAAATTAATTTAGGGGCCAGGTGGTGGCACATCTGGTTCAGCACACATGTTATAATGCGCAAAGACCTGGGTTCAAGCCCCCAGTCCCCACCTGCAGGGGGAAAGCTTTTCAAGTGGTGAAGCAGGGCTGCAGGTGTCTCTCTGTTTCTCTCCCTCTCTGTCTTCTCCTTCTTTCTTGGTTTCTGGCTGTCTCTATCCAATAAATAAAGATAATTCAAAAATTTTAAATAAATAAAATAATTTAAATTTATCTATTTATTTTGTGGGGCTATGTGGTGGCACACCTGATTGTACCTGTTACTATTTGCAAGGACCCAGGTTCAAGTCCCAGGTTCCCACCTGCTAGTCCTATACACCCAAGTCTGCTCAGAAAAATGAAGAATGTTCTACCTTCAGATCAAATCTCTTGCCAGTAGCAGAGATTTCTCTTTCCTCATCCTATGATGAGCCATGTTCTACCACCTGTGTAGAGAAGGAGGAAGCTGGGACTGGCCAGGGGTATGTCCTTATTAGCAGGAGAAAACTGAGCCGGCCATGTTGGCCTGCTTGTGGAGACCTCATGCAGTCCTCCACACGTCAAAGGATACTCCCCTTTGATACACAGCTTAGGACAGGGAGCCCTTGGGTCAGATATAGACTTGAGCTGTGCAGTGCTCAGAAGAGAGAGATAAGCTGCAGTTCCAGGTAGATGAGAAGTAAGGAGGGATACTTCCTATCCTCAACTTGAAAGCATTGTTTTTCTGTTGTTGTTTTTTTTGTTTTGTTTTTCCTTCAGGGTTTGTGCTGGGGCTCAATGTTGGCACTATGAATCCACTGCTCCTGGTGGCCATTTCTATTTTTTTTATTGGACAGGACAGAGAGAAATTGGGGGGGGGAGATATATAGAGTAAGAAAGATAGACACCTGCAGACCTGCTTCTCTGCCTGTGAATCATCCCCCCCTGCAGGTGGGGAGCGGGGACTCGAACATAGATCTTTGCACTTAGTACTATGTGCACTTGACTGGGTGCACCACTGCCAGCGCCCTTTGTTCTTTCTCTAAGGGGAGAAAGCAGATAGCACATACGGCCCAGCTTCATTGAAACTTCTCTTTTCTTGCCCAATCTCTGCATCCACTTCTGTTCAGGACTGATTTGATTGATTCCCTGAGTGACCAGAGAAGTTCTCTAGCACATGTGGTGCCAGGGATTGAACCTGTGGTCTCAACTATGTGCTGAGGTCTGTATTCTTGCCTACCAAGCCATTTCTCTGCTGCTCTGCATCTAGTTTCTAGAACAACTAAGTAGAAATCACTTCCTGAGATTTTTCTAGTTTCACTTTCTAAATTACAGTTTATGTAACAGAAGTCTGTTATAGTAAGTTATGCCTCCTCCTAGTCAGATGCCAGGAAAAAAAAAAAATCACATGCCCACAAAATTCAGCCTTCCTTCCAGGACTTATCTGTAGAAACTCCATTCCTTCTGAAGCTAAAACTTGTAAGAGACTAATGAGGATAATAAGAACAACCATTTATACATACTTACCTTGTGCTGGGCACTATTCTCAGTATTAATCCTTACAATAAGCCTAGAAATGAGTGTCTTTATTACTCCCCTTCCTACAAATAAGGAAATGGAAGCATAGCGAAGTCACATAACGTACCTGGGTGCCTTAACTATTGCTGGTCCAGCCAGCATTTACACCTAGGCAAGCTGACTTCAGTGTTCACACTCCTAACTCCCAGTCTCCTCTCTTGTTGGGCTTCACGTAGGTGAGTCCTATCCATAACTAATTAAGGCATGCAAAAATTAAGAGAAAAGAAACTAGTTAAGAAGCTATTGTGTTGCTCCAGAGGTAGACTAATGAGACTCTTGGCTGGGGCAGGATAATGGGGGAGGCAGTTTTTTTTTTAATAATTTTTTTAAAATATTGATTTATTTATTCCCTTTTGTTGTCCTTGTTGTTTTTTATTGTTGTACCTATTCTTGATGTCGTTGTTGCTGGATAGGACAGAGAGAAATAGAGAGAAGAGGGGAAGACAGATAGGGAGAGAGAAAGACAGACACCTGCAGACCTGCTTCACCGCCTGTGAAGCGACTCCCCTGCAGGTGGGGAGCCGGGGGCTCAAACCGGGATCCTTACGCCGGTCCTTGCGCTTTGCGCCACTTGCGGTTAACTAGCTGCGCTACCGCCCGGCTCCCAGGAGGCAGTTTTTATGGTAAGCTAAGAGCTCTTTAGGACTTCAAAACCAACGACTTAATGAGAGGGAGAAGAAGAGATGCTTAGACTAGCAGACTCGGGCCCCTGATGGACAGTGTGGAGATGGATAGTGATGTGCTGAGTAATTGGCTCTGGGGAATATCCCAAGGACAGACAGACTGGCCTGGAAGTTCAGAGAAAGGTCTGAGTTACAGATACACCTCATTTGTACGTACACCTGCTTGGGAGTTCTTGGGGTGGCTAAAGAACAAATCTCTCCCACCGGAATGGACTTTCTCTGGGAGGCGGGCTCTGAAACAGGTCCTGGAAAACAGGACTATCTAGGAGTGGGCCTGTGAGGACAGGGGGTTGTGTGTATTTGGGGACTGGGCGGGGGTGTCAGAATGATGGGAATCCTGTCGTGGAGGAAGCAAGAACGAGGTGCGCAGGTCTAGGTGTGGATGAGAGCAAGGATAACAAGGAAAAGCAGCAGAAAGTTCCCAGTGACTTTTTATGACATTTCTTGCTCATCAGCCTGATAGCAAATGAAACTTCAGCTGACGTTTAAAATTCCTATTCCCTCCTTGACTCCTTCGAGGGATTCAAAACCAGTGTCACCAGAGGATATGTGAATAAACCGTCTCAAATCTCCTGCTGTTAAGCTTCTGAGGAAGAACTTATTCCCGAATACGAGGCCTGCAGGAGGCCTGTCAGATGTTTCTTAGCAGCCTGGAAAGCCACGGGGAGCCTGAGAACAGAAGGAGAGAGACTCAGTCTTCAGTGATAACAGTGGAAAAGCAGGAGTGAGCCTGTGCAGGGAAAGGAAGAGGTCCAGAGCGCTGGAACTGCTGAATGAGAAAGCCGAGGAAGAGTGTCCTCTTGCAGAGACTATGCCTGCTTAGCGTACCTTGTTCTCACACGGGCCGAATTGGCTTCTCAGTGTGACGGAGATGTCCTATCTTGGTGACATTGTAGGCCAGCAGTGAGAGAGACCATCACAGTAGTAACTCTACATCCTGCCAGGCTTGCAACACTGCTTTTGCCTGGTTAGTGCTTTATAGATAGAGAGTAAGCAAGAATAAGGAGAAGCTGAAGTTTTAGATTCAGAAGTAGAATAAGGGGGCCGGGTGGTTGAGTGCACACATTACCGTGAGCAACGGCCCAGGTTCAAGCCCCCAGTCTCCACCTGCAGGGGAGAAACTTCACCAGTGATGAAGCAGTGCTGCTGTGGGTGTCTTTCTCCACCTCCCCTCAATTTCTCTCTATCAAAAATAAAATAAAATAAAATAAATTAAAAGAGAAGTAGAATATGCTTTCTCCAGAGCTTCACAAGAGTTACTGAAAGAAGGCTCAGCAAGACTGTTTGCTTTCCCCCACTGTTGGAGTAATATAAAACTGGGAACTGGAAAAATATAAGGAGGAAAAGTAAACACCCACTGTCTGATAGCCCTGTTCATGTTTCGATGTATTTTTTTCTCTGCTATGATCTGTTTTAATTAACCTTGCACAGTTATGCTCAAGTTAGCTATATAATTGTATGTCTTATTTTTAAAACCAAGTGTTACAGACATCTGTCCACTGAACCATAGATTTTAATTTTTTCTTTTTTATTATTGGGATTAATGGTTTACAATAAATGGGACATGTGTCAAATTTCTCAGTTTTCTGGAAAACACTCTCACCCCAGCCTATGTCCTCCTCCACCATCTTGCACCAGGATCTGAATGCTCTCCCAGCCCCCGAAGTCCCTTACTTTGGTGCATTACCCCAAACCCAGTCCAAGTTCTGCTGTGTGTTTCCCCTTCAGTTCTTATTTCTCAACTTCTGTCCATGAGTGAGATCATCCCATATTCATCCTTCTCTTTCTGGTTTCTCTCACTTCGCATGATCCCTTCATGCGTTCAAGGTGAAGTGAAGAAGCTGAATTTATCTTTCTTAACAGCTGAGTAGTATCCCATTGTGTATATAGACCCCAACTTGCTCAGCCACTCATCTGTTGCTGGACACCTGGGTTGCTTCCAGGTTTTGGCTATTACAAGTTGTGCTGCTATGAACATAGGTATGCACAGACCTTTCTGGATGGGTGTGTGGGGTTCCTTAGGATATATCTCCGGGAGAGGAATTGCAGGATCATAGGGTAGGTCCATTTCTAGCCTTCTGAGAGTTCTCCAGACTGTTCTCCACAGGGGTTGGACCAACTGACATTCCCACCAGCAGTGGCCTCACACATGCTCAGTCTCACCACTCTGGGCCGCTAGTTCATTCAGAATGAAGCAGAGAGAAAGGAAGAGATTGGGGGAAAGTGCAGAACCAGAGCTTCCTCTGTTGCCCAGCACCTCTGTGGAGCTGAACTCAAATCTGAACACGTGGCAGTGCAGGTACCCTCCCAGGTGATCTGTCTCTCTAGCCTTGGATTTTAATTTCCCATGTCAACCAAAACCCTTCTTCAGGTGCTTTATAAGTAAATCAAAGGCCTTGGTTGTAGCTGAAGGAGTGGGATGGGAGGCAGACATTTACTTAAACCCAGACAGCCTCCATCTTGAACCCACCAGGAACAAATGAATGCTGCAGGTGGGTAGAGACTCATGCTGGTCTTGTGGGAATCTTCTCAATTCCCCAGCCAGCCTGATTTTGAAAGTGCCAGGCCACCCCCACCCTCCTGGAGATTCCTTCAAGCCTGCAACTCATTTACTTAGTGAGAAGAGGTCTGGACCCTCCCAGCAGTAAGACCTCTTGAGCTGCTTCGCCTCTTCACACAGAGAATGGAGACAGTGCCTAAGCTTCCATTTCCCAGTCAGGGAGAGTTGGCCTCCCAGCTGACTCTGTGTCTCCCACAGATCTATTTTTGGCTCTATACGTGGTAAGTCATCATATGGCGAAGATTATAAGTAGCTCACCAACTCCAGGTTTGGGATGCTTCTTAGCATATGAATCACTTAGTTGTGGGGAAGATGGGTGTGTGGTGTTGGTGATGAGGAAGATGGGTGAGGATGAAAAGAGGACCTGGGGAGGCGCTTTCTGCAAAGCTGTTCACAGCACTGCCTGGCTATTGACTTCCCATTGTCTCTGTGGCACGAACAAGTAGCTTATTTATTTGCAGAGATAATGTGCTGTTTGCTGGGGAATAGCCCATTCTTTTTTTTCCCCCTCCTCAAACTAAATTTAATATCAGTTGAGTGTAGAATAAAGACAAACACCCAAAGAACCAATGGGGCTATTTATAGGACCATTGATGAACTGAGTTCACTGCAGTGCTTTCGCCTCCTCCGCCTAGCACCCCCTCCTCCTTTATCTGTCCTAAATCGTTGCAGATTGTCTTCAGTGTGGCACCTGTAGAGAGCACACAGTTGGCAAACAAGCCTTCTGGGCCCAGATCCTGGCACACATGGTGACTCGGTATGTTTGCCGAGCAATAGGACGTAAGCACCTCCCGTGGTAGTCGGGAGCATGACCTGGGTAAACAGTGACCGTTATTGCTTCCCGCCACAGCTGCTCTGGAAGGTCTCTGGACCTGAGGTGTGTGAGGCCTGAAAATGAGAAGGCGAGTACCTTGTGACGTGCACCCAAAGATTCACAAGAAAGACAGAGACAGCCAGCTTTTCCAGGGAAGGGTGGCTCTAAAGCACACTGACAGTGAGTGGGGCTCTTCCGTTCACACTGAGTGGGCTGTTTACCTGCACCCAGGCTAGAGGCCATCTCTGCCTAGAGAGTGGCTGGCAAGGGCTGGAGAGAGAGTATAATGGCTATGCAAATATTTTTCATGCCTGAGGTTTTAAGGTCCCAGGTTCAATCCCCTGTGCCACCATAAACCAGAACTGAGAAGGGCTCTGGTACAACAACAACAAAAGCAAAAACAAACAAAGCACAGAATGGCTGGCAAACAGCATTTCAGTCCTTCTCCAGAATTTCTGTTCAAATGCATTTGGCTTTGTAGATGGAAGAATCCCAGAACTTTAGCTTGATGATTTTTTGTACTCAGGGATCACAGCAGAGTTGCTTCTGGAAAGAGAGAAACTCTTGGGGCTGGGCTGTGGCACACCTAGTTAAGTGCACATAGTACAAAGTACATGGATCTGGGTTCAAGCCCCCAGTTCCCCACCTTTAGGGGAGATGCTTCACGAGAGGTGAAGCAGGTTTACAGGTGTCTCTCCTTCTCTCTTCTTCTCCTCTATCTCTTCCTCCTCTCTCGGTTTCTCTCTGTCCTATCTAATAAAATGGAAAAATGGCCACCAGGAGCAGTGGATCACTAGTATGGTACCAATACCCAAGCCCCAGCAATAATAACCCGGCAGGCACAAAGAAGAGAAAGAAAAGAAAAGAAACTCTTTAACAGTGATGGTGGAGAATTAACTCATTCCTAGCATTGGTGCGACTCCCCTTCACCCTCAAAGTGGCCCCTTTGTCTGTGACCTTGGCTCAGAGCATGATGGACCCACCCAGCCCTGGTATGTGGTGGGGCAGTCCTGGCTGCATTCCCAGGCAGAATGCCCCAGCACTTGCAAGTTGTCAGTCTTCTTCTCCCTTGAGGAGTGTTTCTTATGACACTCACTCATTTTTGCCCTGTATCTCAAACTTGTGGCAGCTTGTCTGAACTCTGGAATTTTGGTTCTATCACGCGCTCCAGAGCTTGGCTAGGCCAGGGGATGAGTCCCTGGCACAGTACTTACTGCCCCAGGTCTCATGAAGATGGGCTCTGCCCTGGCCAGCCCTGTCCTGGCTGTGGCACATCCTGCATCTCCTGCTGTTTGTGTTTGATGTTTTAAACAGAATAAGAGCCTGCACTTCTGGGCCCAGGCCCCCATCAATTTCTTGATGAATGGCAAAGTTGAACAAGGGAGCTCTTTTGTGCTCCTTCATCCATTTTATTTTTAAAGCATGAAATGAGTCATTTCCATGGTGATCAAGAAGTGCCCTAGCGGGAGTCGGGCTGTAGCACAGCGGGTTAAGCGCAGGTGGCGCAAAGCACAAGGACCGGCATAAGGATCCCGGTTCGAACCCCGGTTCCCCACCTGCAGGGGAGTCGCTTCACAGGCGGTGAAGCAGGTCTGCAGGTGTCTATCTTTCTCTCCTCCTCTCTGTCTTCCCCTCCTCTCTCCATTTCTCTCTGTCCTATCCAACGACGACAACAACAATAATAACTACAACAATAAAACAATAAGGGCAACAAAAAGGGAATAAATAAATAAAATAAAATATTAAAAAAAAAAAAGAAGTGTCCTAGAGGGCTGGAGACATGGCATAATGGTTATGCAAAAAGGATTTCATGCCTGAGGCTTCCAGTTCCCAAGTTCAACTTCTCAGTACTACCCTGAGAGAGAGAATTAAGCAGTACACTGGAAAAATAATAAAGTGTCCTGGAACCTAGTCTCCAAATCACTCTTTCTTGGTCCCCTTTTCAAAGAGATGCTTCTCGGGAGTGTCATGTCTGACTTGTGGCTGAAAGGGTCTTTGTTTGGAAGTAGTGCTTGCTGCAGGGTCAGGAGAGGTCGTCCACTGGGTTCAGGAATGCAGATGGTGCCTGACCCTGAGGATGGGTCAGTTAATGAGCAAACAATCCCAACTGGGCTGAGGTCAGAGGAATTCTGTCCAGCCAGCAGGGTTGGACTCCATGGAGCAGCTAGCCCAAAAGCAGTCACATGCTGAAGAAACAATCCTCTAGAGTAACTTCCTGGGGTCCATCAGCTTCTTGCCTGGCGCCTGTCTCCTGGAGTCTGGGTTGGTGATGGCAGCAGTGGCTGCACTTTGAGGTCATCACATTGCTTTGCAGCCCGTTCCATGCTGCAGTTGGCCACAGTGTGCTCTGTTTCCTTTCCAGCATCCCAGTGCAATGTCAGCTTAAAGAAGCAGAGGAGCCGTAGCATCCTTAGCTCCTTCTTCTGCTGCTTCCGTGATTATAATGTGGAGGTCCCGCCGGCCAGCAGTCCCAGTGTGCTGCCGCCACTGGTGGAGGAGAATGGCGGACTGCAGAAGGTCAGTGCTGACGGGGGAATGGTGCACTCTGCCAGCCTGCGGGGACTGCGGGTCCCATCGCTTCATCAAGGGATGAAAATCCATAGGGAGCCTGGGACAGCTTTCCTTGAGGATTATTGGAAATAACCAAAAGAACCACCTCTTTTGTCTTTGTTGTTGTTTGTTCAGGGATGTTTCGACCTTTAACAACTAAAGAACATGTCTGCTGAAAGTTTTAGTAGTCATTTCACAATTTCATGGTGTCCTTCTGGGAAAGTTGAAATACATGGGATGGAGTTAGAGAACCAGTAAGCAGACAAGGAAATGGACTGAGAAAAGGAGAAACAGAAACATGAATAAAAACAGATAATAAATACAAGAGATTCATCATTTAAATATATATTTTTTTTAATTTTTATTTATTTATGTATTTAATTATTGGTCTCCAGGGTTATCGCTGGGGCTCGGTGCCTGCACTATGAATCCACTACTCCTGGAGGCCATTTTTTTCTCTTTTGTTGACCTTGTTGTTTATTGTAGTTGTTATTGCTGTCACTGATGTTGTCCAGTGCATTACCATAAGCCAGAGGTGATCAGTGCTTTAGTTAAAAAAACAAAGATTAGCAAGGAGACACCATATAAATGTAAGCAAAAAAAGAAACATGTTCCAATATTAATCTTTCAAAATAGAATCTCAGGTAAGAATCACTGCAGAAGGCAAAGGGCTTTATCCTTATGAAGATAGTCAATATTGAGGACACAAAAGTCATAGAATTTCATATTCTAAAGAATGTCAGCAAAGGACATGAATACACATTCTACAGAATAAATGTTATAGGCCAGTTGGTAATCTAAAGATGCAAACTTAAAAATAGATATTCAGACTGGAGAGACAGCATAATACTTATACAAAAAAAACTGTCATGTCTGAAGCTCTGAGGCCCCAGGTTCAGTTCCCAGTGCCACCATAAACCAAAGCTAAGCATGTTACCATGTGAGAGGACCTGGATTTAAGCCCCTTCCTCTTCCTACAAGGGCAGAAAGTTTCATGAGTGATGGAGATCTCTTTCCTTTCTGCTTCCTCCCCCTATTCCCTGTCTCTCTCTGCTCTTCACATCTATCAAAAATAATAATGGTAATAATAATCGCTACCAGGAATCATGGAGTCATACAGGCACTGAGCCCCACTGATAACCCTGCTGGGGAAAAAAAATAATTATATATATATATATATATGTGTGTGTGTGTGTGTGTGTGCTTTTTCCATCCATTCAATATCATTTTATTGAAGATATTTTTAAAAGTAATGCTTGAGTTTGACATTTGCGTAGGTAGTGAAAGGGAAGGCAGGGGTAGATGATTAAATTGGTTATTGGTCAGAGTGTTTTGTTTATTGGTTACCCCCTTTCTGTAGGGAACGTTAGCCCTGTGATCTTAGAATCTTATAAATCTATCTGTTCACCAAAGAAGTTCCACCTAATTATTACAATTATAGACGTGCAAAAATGTAACTCTATGCTTAGATTATAATACTGCAAGATTGTAAGCATCTGATAATAATCATACAGTTGAACAGTTTGCAGCTATTAGAAATTACCTCACAAATATTAAATGATGGGAGAAAATGTTCACAATATATCACTTAAGAAGAGGAGGCTACAATGTAGTCTGTGAGTATATGTATAGCATAAATACAGTCATGCACACATAAACAGTGATTTTTAAGACTAAATGGATTCATATCAAATTACTAAAAGATTATCTCTGGCCCTCTGTCTGGCTCTATCTAAAAAAAAAAAAAAGTTTCAAAATTCATGAAAGAGAAAATGAACAGACATGTGAACACACTGTCAAAATGGAGGCAGGTTAAAAAAAAAAAAAGAACAAATAGCATAATACATAGCAGATTTGAGTATGTCTAAAGAGTAACCATAAAATCAAGTATAATAAACTTGATTCTCCTAATGAAAGACCAAAACTATATCAGATTGGCTTGACAAATTCATCTTTATGCTGTTTGCAAGAATATACCCATATCAGATAGAAATGATGTTGGCAGGAAATGAAAGAGCACTGAGAAATACGGCTTAAATAAATGGGGGAATTATTTCTCTCACATAAAAAGCCCGAGTCTGGCACTTAGTGGGCTGAGCTCCGATGTCCAGTGAAGCCATGAAGGACCCAGACTCTTCTGTTTCTCCAGCTTTTCCAACTGTTCCACCAATCTTGGCAGGTTTGCCTTCTTCCTCAGACTTGGTAGTTGGCCATCACAAAGTCACAAGTTTTGTATACATCATATCCACACTTCAGGAAGGAGTGTCTTTCATGATGCCTGCCCCTCTCAGAGAAACTAAATGCTTTTACAGAACACCTCAGGCAACTTCTACGTATGTCTACTGACCAGAACTTTGTCTTGTCTGCTATCCAGTAGCAAGGGAGGGCTGAAAAGGGAAGAAGTTAGACTCCATTCTTCTAACCCCAACAAAATTGTAGCTCTTCTCACAAAGGACAGGAATGCTAACTAAGTGAATGTAGTAGTCACTGTTAGTTCAGCTCTGTTGCACTTAGAGTCCCAAAATTAGGGGGCCAGGTCATGGTAGAACACACGTGACAGTGCTCAAAGACCTAGGTTCAAGTCCCCGATTCCCACCTGCAAGGAGTAAGTTTCATGAGCAGTGAAATAATACTGCCCATGTCTCTCTTTCTCTCTCCCTCTCTATCTCCTCCTTCCATAAGATTTTTTTTTTGCTCTCTCTATCCAAATAAATAAAATATTTGTTTAAAAAGTCCCCAAATCTCAGAAGCTATAAGAGCTTATTTCTCACTCATGTTACATGTTTATCAGGAATTGACTGGACCTTCTACTCTGGAGCACAATTCAGAAATATAAAGTTTAAGGACTGAGGAGACAGCATAATGGTTCTATAAAAGACTCTCCTGCCTGAGGCTCTAAGCTCCCAGGTTCAATCCCCAGCACCACAATAAACCAGAGCTGAGCAGTGTTCTGGTCTCTCTGCATCTCTCTCTCTCTCTTTATATATGACAAAATAAAGAAAAAATGCAATTTTAAGCATATATGTAATTTTAATTTTTCTAGTAGACACTTTTTTTATTTGAGACTTAGTGGTTGAGATTGTGATACTTCAGGGTATAGTTCTGAAACACCTAGGAAGCATGTACTTTAAAATGTCTTTTAAAAGATGAAATAAATACTGATGTTTTGCTTAATCCAATGTGTCCAAAACATTTCTTCAACATGTAATCAGTAGAAACTATTCTCAATGAGATGAAATTTGCATCTCCATTTTACTAATTCTTTAAAATGAGATGTGTGTGTTATACTTGTTAGCACATCTCAACTTGAACTAGTCACATTTCATAGGGTCACTGTGACTAATCACTACCATTACTGACTGGCATAACTTTTCTTAGTATTCTATTTACTCATTTATTAGATACAGACAGAGAGAAATGAAATTGGAAGGGGGGAGTAGAGGGGGAGAAGGGAGAGAAACAGACACACACCTGCAGCCCTGCTTGAATTGGGAAAGCCCAATGAAGCTTTCCCCCTAAAGGTGAGGACCGGGGGCTCGAACTTGGGTACTTGTACACTTTAATGTGTGTGCTTAACCAGGTGTACCACCATTCGGCCCTCACTGGCATAACTTTTATCCTCATTCTTGAGCCTAGACTGACTGAGAAAGGCCCCAGCTCTTTGAGCCCATGATTTTCACAGCAAGAAAAACACTTGCTATGAAAGCATTGGCTGTGAAAGTTTTCATTCAGTAGTTAAATTGCCTCTTATCAACTTACATTCTGTTGGTCAGGGCAAATCACGTGACCACACCTAGCTGCAGGGCACATAAAGTATAATTCTGCTATGTGCCCAGAAGTTAAAGTGAAACAATTTAACAAGTAGTATGGATGACTGTGTAGTAGGTGGCAAATAGTGTCTGAGCCAGCATGTAAGGTAGTAATCTCTCTAAATGGAAAATAAATAAATGAAAAGCTATACAATGCAGATAATATAAACTAAAATGGCAATCTGAACATCAGACATAACAGAACTCAAAGCCAGAAACATTAAACAGGAGAAATAAGGTCGTTTTATAATGGCAAATGTCTAACACATGAAATATTTAATAGTCATATATACCTTTCCAAACAGTTAACAGTACAGCAAGATTCATAGAGAAAAACCACTTAAAGAAGCTAGAGGGGCCAGCTAGATGGTGGCATACCTGGTAGAGCAGACACCTTACTCTGAGCAAGGACCCTGGTTCAAGCCCTTGGTCCCCACCTGCAGAAGAGAAACTTCACAAACAATGAATCTGTTATGCAGGTGCCTCTCTCCCTCTTTATCTCTCCTTTCTCTCTCAATTGCTCTCTGTCCTGTCAAAAAAAAAAATTAAAAAGAAGATAGAGGGGCTGGGTGGTGGCGCACCTGGTTGAGTGTACATGTTACAATGCAGAAGGACCCAGGTTCGAGCCCCCAGGCCCCACCTGCAGGGGAGAAAGCTTTGTGAGTGGTGAAGCAGGGCTGTAGGTGTCTCTCTGTCTTTCTCCCTCTCTATTCCTCTTCCCTCCCTCCTGCTTTAACTTCTGGCTGTCTCTATCAAATAAAGTTAATACAAAAAATAAAAAAGCAAAAGAAGATAGAAAGTTCTCTTCTAAAAGCAAATAACAACAAGAAAGTCACTGGCCAGTTCTGGCTTAAGTAATAAAAAGACAAATTATTGGTAGACAGAGGAAAAGATACAAAATTTGTTTTAATTGCTAATGGCAGTGTTTACATAGAAAATCCAAAATGCTATAAAAAATTAAAATATGAAATCTCTTATTAATGAGGAAACATGTTTTTGTTCCTGGATAAAAAGACTTAAAATTGATACAAAAGGAGGAAAGAAATCTAAGAATTAAGCTAAGGAATTTGGGGCAAACTATGAAGAGAGATGACTGATCTCCCCAGATATGAAACCTTTCCTCTACTTTGGTGTGAAAAGCCTCTTGGTAGAATATATGTCAGGACAGTCTGTGAACTTTGCTAGCCTCCCCCCACCACCACCAGTCTAACATCTCTCCTTGGTGCTGTCCTTGTACTTTTCCTCCCTCCCCCAATTGACCTATAAAAATCAGTGCTGGGAGTCCGGCTGTAGCGCAGCGGGTTAAGCGCAGGTGGCGCAAAGCACAAGGACCGGCATAAGGATCCCGGTTCGAACCCCGGCTCCCCACCTGCAGGGGAGTCGCTTCACAGGCGGTGAAGCAGGTCTGCAGGTGTCTGTCTTTCTCTCCTCCTCTCTGTCTTCCCCTCCACTCTCCATTTCTCTCTGTCCTATCCAACAACGACAACAACAATAATAACCACAACAATAAAACAACAAGGGCAACAAAAGGGAATAAATAAATTAAATAAATATAAAAAAAAGATTAAAAAAAATTTTAAAAAAATCAGTGCTATAGGGAGCCAGGTGGTAGCACAGCGGGTTAAGTGCAGGTGGCGCAAAACACAAGGACAAGCGTAAGGATCCCGGTTTGAGCCCCCGGCTCCCCACCTGCAGGGGAGTCGCTTTACAGGCAGTGAAGCAGGTCTGCAGGTGTCTGTCTTTCTCGTGCCCTTTCTCTCTTCCCCATTTCTCTCTATTTCTCTCTGTCCTATCCAACAACAACAACATCAATAACAACAACAACTACAGCAATGAAACAACTAGGGCAACAAAAGGGAATAAATAAAATAAATATTTTTAAAAATCAGCACTAGGAAGAGAATCACCATTAGTGAAGGAGACATAGTTTATAGTTAGACCTGTAGAGGAGGAGGAGGAAGAGGGAAGAGAAGAGATACTTCTGTCATAGTAGAAATTTTTCAAAAATAATATCCACCTAGTGAAATGTCGTCAGAAAATGGGGTGACCCCATGAAAAGTTTCTGGAAAAACTTAACCGTATCTGTCAGAATTTATATACTATTTTTTTTTCTGAAAGGATTGGCATCCAACGGTGGCAGAGCTGAGCTCACCTGATCTCAATGTTGATTCGTGGACTTCAGGTTAACTCCCCACAACAAGTGACTTGCTTCTAGCAAAATGCCAGAGTTGGGATTTTTAATATATATATATATATATATATATATATATATATATATATATATATATATATAAGTTCTTGAAAACTTAGCTTTGTTTCAGTTGTGCCATCATGTTAGAGAGCAGGATAACCCTACTTTGAATAACAGAAGACAGCTAAGAGTCCATTAGATAAGCCACCCATGTCCTGAAAAGAGAAATGGCCATAAGGATCACCTCAAGAGGAAACAGTAGTTGCTATTATACTGCAGATGTCTGGAAATAATTACAAAGTTGTTAAATGGTTCTTACAGTCAGAGCAGAGTTCAGAAGGAAGCCACACATCTGCCACTGTTGACAGTCAAGTTTGGCACCTGTCTTGTGAGACCCCTGTCACTGGTGCCCCCCCCCCCCCGCCACCACCAACCCCACTCCCTAATCAAGATAGCCACATCCCTTCATAGATCCTTCCAGATGCCTGTGTGGCTCCTTACCAGGAACAGTGGTGCTGCTATTGTTTCTGTTTCTGTCATGTCAAAAATTAGAAAATAGAAACTGAAAATACTAAGAAGATCTTGTTCTTATTAGTACTTCTTTTTTTGATGTTGTTGTCTGGGACTTCAACACTGCAAGCTGAATTTTTTTTTTTGGGGGGGGGGGACACTGCCCTTAGTTCAGTGGGGATCAGGCTTGAACCTGGATTGTGCCCTTATTCATATTTCCTAAGGAGGCTAAAATGAGGCATTTCCATTGATGGGCGAGCATTCAGCTACTGAGGAACACTGGAGGCCCTTCCTTGGAACCTGAATCTTCTCAACATTTCCTACAGATTCTGTTCCACTTGAAGAGAAAGTTGTCCTCATGTCTGTGACCTGGGAGAGAACTTTGTGTAGCTTGCTTTCTCCTCTGCCCAGACTGTCTCTAGAAGAACGGGCAGAGGGCCCCGTGGTATCTGATAAACTTGTCTTTCTTTCCCATCACATTGATTTAAAGTTGAAGCCTTTTTAGGGAAAAAAATTTACATGAAAGAAGAAACAAATCAGTTCTTGGCAGAATGTCTGGATCAAAGTGTGTATTTTCACTTTTGTTTTTAAGAGAAGGGTTACTTCTCAAGGAGTTGAACAATCTCCTGGGTCTTCAGAATGAAAGAAAATTTTCCAGGGTGATTATTTTTTCTAATTTTTATTTCAATTGTTATTTTTTAAATTTTATTAGTGATTTCAAATTGATTTACAGAATTGTTGCAATTCCACACCATTCTCACCACCAGAGTTCAGAATCCCCACTCACTCATTTGGAAACTTAAGTAGTTATCCCCAAGTAACAGATATGGGTTGACTATTATTCCTATAACTGTCTATATTCATATATATTTGCCCTATTTCCCTATGGCCCTGCCTTTTCTAAGTCACACCTATACCTATTATTACTACAAAATCTTCTTCCTTTTTTCCTCTTCTCTCTTTGGATCCTGATGGAATTAGAGTTCAGAGTCCTCTGGTCAACTTCCCCTATTATTTTCCCCCTCTGTGATTATGGATCAAAATTTTTATGGGGTGTAGAAGATGAGGGGGAACTCACAAACAGTTCTCTTCCCGCTTACTTCTGTTTAAAAAAAATAGAATAGTGTTGGGGAAGGTCACTGGGAGTGATTAAGTTGTTAAGACACCACCAGGGTAGCAAGTAACTAAATATAAAATATAAATATATAATATATTAATTAATTAATTAATTAAAATAGTAATTGAAATGGGATATAGATTGACCTGTCAAATATTATTATTATTATTATTAATTTTTAACAACCAAGGTTATCTCTAGGGCTTGGTGCCTTCACAGCTCCATCATTACCAGTGATCTTATTTTTTTCCTTTTCCTATTTGTTTGTAGAAGTAAGTGGGGGAAGAAGTGTTTGTGTTCTCCCTCATCCCTTTAGTTGGGCTGGGGGACTTGAACCAGGGTTTTTGTGCATTAACAGTGTACACTGTAACTGGTAAACCACCACCAGACCCCCCTCAGTAATTTTTTCCATATCTTATTTGTTTTATTTTAATGAGAGAGACAGAGAAAGAAAGGCTAGAGTAGTGCTCAGCTCTGGCTTAGGGTGGTGCCAGGGACTCAATCTGAGACCTCAGTTCCTCTGGCATGAATGTCTTTTGCAAAACCATTATTGTATTTACCCAGTCTTCAATTACTTGATAAATACTACCTTTTCCAGAAACTCACAATTGTCTGTCCTTGGTGCAATAAAACAACAAAGTTGAAAAAAAAAAAGAGAGAGAGAGAGAGAGAGAGAGAGAGGGAGAAGGGTTAGACTCCTAGGAGTCAGGGAGGAAAGGAGGTGATTGATGAACCTCAGGAACGCAGACAGGTCTACCAGGGTGTGTCTGGGAGGCATTTTGAAGCTCAGTGCCCTAACTATACAAAGTCTTAGAGTCCCTCCTTTTCAGTGCACACCAACAGGCACAGAGAATGGGAGATCTTGTGGCTGCTGTTTTCAAAGAAGGCTTTGAAATTTCTTTTGAATATGTGATCTTCTTCTCTTCAAATCTGATGACTTTTTTTTTCTTTTTCCTCAGGGCGACCAGAGGCAAATCATCCCCATACCAAGTGTATGTATATCTAGCCACTTTTATTTATACAAGCTTCTGCCACAGACCTGCTAATTTAAAAGATTTTCTTATGGGGGCTGTGTGGTGGTGCACTCTGTTAAGCACACATAATACTGAGTGCCAACACCCACGCATGGATCCAGATTCGATCCCCCAGCTCCCCATTGTGGCAAAGCTGGTCTACAAGTGTCTATCTTTCTCTCTCCCTTTTTCCCTCCTCCTGTCTCATTCTCTCTATCCTATCCAATGGGGGGGGGAAAGATGGCCACCAGGAGCAGTGAATTCATAGTGCCAAGTGCCCCACCAATAACCCTGGAGGCAAAAATAAGTAAATAAAGAGTTTTCAATTATTATTCTTGTATAGGTCAGATTTTTATCATATGCATAAACAGCTATGTTCTATTAAAACAAAAAGAAAGCTATGTATTTTGAATTGTGAGAAAGAAGTTCTGTGCAGAAAGAAATTCTCAGGAACAGGAGGGCTACCAAATTCTCATCAGATTCTCATCCTCTCTCTTTTTATGAAGGGTCTCCAATTTTTTTTTTTTTGCCTCCAGGGTTACTGCCAGGGCTCAGTGCCTGCACCATGAATCCGCTTCCCCTGGAGGCCATTTTTCCCCCTTTTGTTGCTCTTGTTATTGTAGCCTTGTTGTGATCATTATTGTTGTTGTTGATGTCGTTCATTGTTGGATAGGACAGAGAGAAATGGAGAGAGGAGGGGAAGACAGAGGGGGAGAGAAAGATAGACACCTGCAGACCTGCTTCACTGCTTGTGAAGCGACTCCCCTGCAGGTGGGGAGCCGGGGGCTCAAACCGGGATCCTTATGCCGGTACTTGCGCTTTGCACCATGTGCGCTTAACCCGCTGCGCTACCGCCCGACCCCCAGGTCTCCAAATCTTAATAAACGAAGGCAGTTTGCCACACTTTCCAAGCCTAGCACAAATTTCCTCCCAGCCACAGACTCCAGAGCACGTTTTTTGCCCAGACCTGGTGCTTTACAGCAGGCTGTGCCCCACTGGAGCTGAGCTTCCCAAGCCCACGTCCCACATGTGCATGATCATGTTCAAAACTCGCTCTAGTTTGGCTGTAGCACTGAAACTTAAAAAAAAAAAAATCACCCCCGCTTGTGTTGTTTGAACTTGTCACTTGTTCTCCCACAGGTCGGCCATACCAAGAATAACCACTTGAGTATGGATTCTGCATCCTTCCAGAAAATCTTCTATATAAACAGAAGTATATTTTCACAGATGAGAATTTAGCCTCAACCCCATTTTTTTTTCTTTTAGCAAAATACCTTGAACGTTTTTCCAAATATCAGTACATGGAGAGCCACCTCAGTGTCGGCATTTCCCTTGTCTCCACGTCTGTGCCATTGCAAATTCCATGCCGTTCCTGTGCTTTTTATGCTTATGGGTTGTAGTGATACTATGTGGCTGGCTCCTAGCTGTGAAAATACCAAGTCAAGGACGTCTCTTTACATTTTTGGTGGACTCAGGCCAAATTGCCCTCCAGAATCTTTATTTACATTCTCACCAACAGTGTCTTAAGGTTGCTCATTCTCTTACAAGAGAGTGACTTTTTTTTTTTTTTGCCTCCAGGGTTATTGCTGGGTTTTGGTGCCTGCATTATGTATCCATTGCTCCTGGGGGCCATTTTTTTCTTTTTTTTTTTTTTGTTTTTTGTTGCTGCCCTTGTTGTTATTGTTATTGGATAGAACAGAGAGAAATTGAAAGAGGGGAAGACAGAAAAGGGGAGAAAAAGGTAGACACTTGCAGACCTGCTTCACTGCTTGCAAAGCAACCCCCTGCAGGTGAGGAGCTGGGGGCTCGAGCCAAGATCCTTACACAGGTACCTGTGCTTTGTGCCATGTGCGCTTAACCCGCTACACTGCCACCTGGCCCCCAGAGGGTAACTTTCTAATGTGCTTATCTATGCTAATCTGATGGTAAGGAGTAGTGTGGATTCATTGCATCTAGGAATTGAATTTTGCTTGCATTTCTTTATGAATGAATTTAAGCATCATTTATAAACATATTTTAATATACAGAAGTACTAACTAATCTTATGGCTTATGACTCCTGAATTTCTTTTTTTTTTAATTTCTTTATTGGGGAATTAATGTTTTACATTCAACAGTAAGTACAATAGTTTGTACATGCATAGCATTTCCCAGTTTTCCATATAAAAATACAACGCCCACTAGGTCCTCTGTCATCTTTTTTGGACCTGTATTCTCCCCCCACCCACCCCGGAGTCTTTTATCTGTTGTTGGACACCTGGGTTGCTTCCAGGTTTTGGCTATTACAAATTGTGCTGCTAAGAACATATGAGTACACAGATCTTTTTGGATGGATGTGTTGGGTTCCTTAGGATATATCCCCAGGAGAGGAATTGCAGGGTCATAGGGTAGGTCCATTTCTAGCCTTCTGAGAGTTCTCCAGACTGTTCTCCACAGAGGTTGGACCAATTTGCATTCCCACCAGCAGTGTAGGAGGGTTCCTTTGACCCCACACCCTCTCCAGCATTTGCTGCTGTTACCTTTTCTGATGTATGACATTCTCACAGGAGTGAAGTGGTATCTCGTTTTTATTTGCATTTCTCTGACAATCAGAGAATTGGAGCATTTTTCATGTGTTTCTCGGCCTTTTGGATCTCTTCTGTGGTGAATATTCTGTCCATGTCTTCTCCCCATTTTTGGATGGGGTTATTTGTTTTCTTGTTGTTGAGTTTGGCAAGCTCTCTATTTATTCTGGTTATTAGTCTCTTGTCTGATGTATGGCATGTAGAGATCTTCTCCCATTCTGTGAGGTGTCTCTTGGTTTGGGTAGTGGTTTCTTTTGCTGTGCAGAAGCTTTTTAATTTGATGTAGTCCCATAGGTTTATACTTGCCTTAGTCTTCTTTGTAATTGGATTCGTTTCATTGAAGATGTCTTTTAAATTTATGCGGAAAAGAGTTATGCCAATATTTTCCTCTAAGTACCGGATCGTTTCTGGTCTAACATTCAAGTCCTTGATTCACTTGGAATTTACGTTTTCATTTGGTGAAATACAGTGGTTCAGTTTCATTCTTCTGCATGTTTCAACCCATTGTTTCCAACACAATTTGTTGAAGAGACTCTGCTTTCCCCATTTAATAGTCGGGGTACCTTTGTCAAGGATTAGATGTTCATAGGTGTGGGGGCTTACTTCTAGGCTCTCAATTCTATTCCACTGGAATGACTCCTGAATTTTATGTCATGCTTAGGAAGTTCTCCCCAAAACTTAATGGTTATGCAAACGATTTTCGTGCCTGAAGCTCTGAGCTCCCAGGTTCAGTCCGAGCACCACCATAAGCCAGAGATGAGCAGTGTTCTGGTCTTTCTCTTTCTCTCTGTATCTGTCTCCTGAAAATAAATAAAAATAAAATAATTTAAAAGAAGAAATAACTGGGGACCAGGGGGTGGTGCACCCAGTTAAATGCACATAGTATAAAGTGCAAGGACCCTGAAATGATCCGGGTTTGAGCCCCTGGCTCCCCAACTGCAGGGGGGATGCTTCAGAAAGAGGTGAAGCAGGTCTGCAGGTGTCTATCTTTCTCTCTCCCTTTCTATCTTCCCCTCCTCTCTCTCAGTTTCTCTCTGTCCTATCCAATAAAATGGAAAAAATGGCTCCCAGGAACAGTGGATTTGTACTGCTGACACCAGGCTCCAGTGCTAACCCTGAAGGCAAAATAATAATAATAAAGTCTCCCTGCTATATAACTGTGACCTATCCTTTTGCACACCTGTTGGAAATAAGGTCTTTAACTAAACAGAGGTGTCAAATAAATCTTTGATGTTAAATGTTCTATTTAATAATGTAGGAGCTGGGATTTGGAGCCCTCTACACATGTTATTGGAAAGCCTCAGGGGCAGTCCAATAAGAGTCAGATATTTGTGGGTAAGAAAAAGATGTTCAGGGGAGTCGGGAGGTAGTGCAGCGGGTTAAGCGCAGGTGCGCGAAGCACAAGAACCGGCCTAAGGATGCTGGTTCGAGCCCCTGGCTCCCCACCAGCAGGGGAGTAGCTTCACAAGCAGTGAAGCAGGTCTGCAGGTGTCTGTCTTTCTCTCCCCCTCTCTGTCTTCCCCTCCTCTCTCCATTTCTCTCTGTCCTATCCAACAACGGCGATATCGATAGCAACAACAATAACTACAACAACAATAAAAAAGGGCAATGAAAGGGAACATAAATAAAAATTATTTAAAAAGAAAAAGAAAAATATGCTCAGGGGGCCAGGCAGTAGTGCACCCAGTTGAGCACACATATTACTATGCACAAGGACCCAGGTTTGAGCCCCTGCTCCTCACTTGTAGGGGGGACACTTTACAAGTGGTGAAGCAGGTCTGCAGGTCTCTCTCTCTCGCTCTGTATCTACTCCTCCTCCCCCTCTCAATTTCCTTTCTATCAAATAAAATAGAAACTAAAAAAACAAACAAACAAAAAAAAGCGGCCAGGAGCAGTGGATTCATAGTGCCGGCACTAAGCCCCAGTGATAACCCCAGTGGCAATAAAAATAAGTAAATAAAGAAGGGAAAGATGTTCAGGGACAGAATTAGAAACCACTGCAGTTTGGATGATAGTAGTGACAGGTGAGCACACAGGCACTGTGGCCTGAGGAAGGAATGCTATTGGGACTGCGACCCAAGTCCTTCCCTTCTCAGACTCATTTCTTGCCCACAAATGTGAGGTTGGTGGTGCAGCCCAATGCTAAAAATGCTGAAAGAGGAAAGATGAAGTTTGTTTTTCTAACTGTTATCTTTCTGTGCTGTTTGTTTAAACCCTTTTGTAATCACCAGTGTAGTTTTCCCAGCCAGACCATATAGAGACCATAAACAGGTCAGTTTTGGCTAGAGCCAACCTGAGGCCTTCTTTGCCTTTAGCCTGCAGATTGCCCTTAGACCTCTCCCCTGAGCTCTGAAGCTTGAGGAGCAGTGTGCAGACCCTGAACCTGAGAACTTTCAAATATGGATCGACAGCCTGAGACACTCCCATCTACTGTTTGTCAGGGTAGATGGCGTGGGGCTGGATAGTCCAGTGGGAAAAACCTTTGAGTTAACTATGGCAGCCAGCTCACTACCAAAGATAAGAGAATCTCAGATCTACTCCCAGAAAAAAAACTGGAATGAGTGTCTGCCCCAGACTTTGGGTGGTAAGCCATGGTAAGCTCCCTCCTCCTCCCTTATCCCCTTCCCGTGCTTTTTTATTGATTTATTTATTTTTGTTTTTTGAGCAACTGATTTTTTTAAGGGCTCTTCTTGCTATAATTGGTGTTTCCCCTATTTAGCTTTATGATGGCCTGAGAGAAAATTTGATTCAGGACATTTTTTAGTTAATGATTCAAACATTGCTTGAATAGATCAATTGAAGTAACAAAGCACTATTGCAAGTAAACAGCATCCTGGCATGTTCCAAGGACAGAGCTGTCCAGAAGAATTCTTACCACTGGCCTAAAGAATTTGTATTAGTCTAAAACCATGTTCTAGGTAGGTGTGTGTGTGTGTGTGTGTGTGTGTGTGTGTGTGTGTGTGTGTGTGTTTAGGGCTGAGGATTAATGGAGCCCTCCTAGCCCATTGCTTGAGTCTGGCCTTGTTCTTTGTAGCACAAATGCTAAATCAATACCTTGTTTAATATAAGGCTCACTTTTCTCATTCTTTTTTCTCTTAGAATAGTACAGCAAGACTCTTCCTACTGTTAACTCAGAGAATGCTTGTAAAGTATGAATATGTTAAGAAAGTAGTTTCTGGGGCAGGGGTAGATAGCATGATGTTTATGCCAAGAGACTCTCATGCCTGAGGCTCTGAAGTCCCCGTTCAATCCCCTGCACCACCATAAACCAGAACAGAGCAGTGTTCTTGTAAATAAGAGAAGGAGAAGGAGAAGGAAAAGAAAAGGAAGGAAGGAAAAGTAATTTTTATGGCCCGACAGTAACACACCCAGTTGAATGCACACGATACCATGTGCAAGGACCCAGGTTTAAGCCCCCGTCCCCACCTGCAGGGGGTAAGTTTTACAAGTAGTGAGGCAGGGCTGCAGACCTCTCTCTCTCTCTCTCTCTCTGTCTGTCTTTTTTTTTTTCCTTTTTCTTTTTACCAGAGCACTGGTCAGCTCTGGCTTATGGTGGTGCCAGGTATTGAACCTGGGACTTCGGAGCCTCAGGTCTGAGAGTTTCTTTGCATAACCATTATGTTATCTATACCCCTGCCCCAAATGTCTTTCTCTCTCCCTCTTTCTTTTCCCCTCTCAGGTTCTTTCTGTCCTATCAAAAAGGAAGGAAGATTAAACCCACAGGGCGCAAAGCCCAAGGACCGGTGTAAGGGTCCCGGTTCAAGCCCCCAGCTCCCCACCTGCAGGGGGGGGTCACCTTACGAGCAGTGAAGCAGGTCTGCAGGTGTCTGTCTTTCTCTCCCCCTTTCTGTCTTCCCCTCCTTTCTCCATTTCTCTCTGTCCTATCCAACAGCAATGACATCAATAAAAACAACAACAAGGCGACAACAACAAAAGGGGGAAAAAATGGCCTCCAGGAGCAGTGGATTCATGGTGCAGGCACTGAGCCCCAGCAAAAAAAAAAAAAAAAGGAAGGGAGAAAATTTTCATTCTCAAGTTTGAAAAATAACGGAGCCACTTTTTTTGAGATCTTTGATGTTTTCAGATATACTAGGAAATGAATTTCCAGATCCTTGTTTTCCAGATTAGCAATTACATAACCATTAAAATGTTTTCCTATATAAACACATGAAGAAATGGTTGGACAGATATACACCAAACTAAAAAGAGGGACATCTGGGGGAAGGAATGGCAGACACAGAAAAGGCTGTAGTTGTGTTTTATGTGTCTATATTTTTACAGCGAGAATGTGTTTTTATTACATAATTATGTAAGAAAGTTAAATTAAAACAAATTTTATTCTCATTATAAGCATTTTTCTGCTATGGCCCAAAGAAGCCAGAATATCTCAAATCCTCTCTTATTTTAGTTTGCTCCTGAGTTAATCATCCTTGTGTTCTCTGGAACTCTGTGTTTTTTTAATTTTTTAAATTGTCTTTATTTATTGGCTAGAGACAGCCAGAAATCAAAAGGGTGGGGGGAGAGAGAGAGAGGGAGGGAGGGAGGGAGGGAGGGAGAGAGAGGCACCTGCAGCCCGGCTCACCACTCAGGAAGCTTCCCCCCGAAGGTGGGGACTGGGGACTCGAACCCGGGTCCTTTCACTCAACCAGGTGCGCCACCAACCAGCCTCTGGAACACTTTTTGTTAACAAAACTTCTTGCAAGTTATTTTAATTATCTTAGTAACTTGCTTACTTGCTGATTTATAATGAAGAGCAGTGAACTTTTCAGGCTCTCAGATCCCATCATGCCCCATGTCTGAGGTACATCTATCCCCAGTAGCCCAGGGTTAGAGAAAACTGTCTGGTGAGCTTTCCTTAGAACCAAGAGAGTTGGGGGGTTATAAAGGCTCCCCCACCCCCTCCCCATCTGGATAATGTCGGAGCCCCCTCTAGAGTTAGAAATGTTCACAGCCCTACATAAATTTCATGCTGGTCAGCATAGGTGGTTTCTCCCTGCTGATGTGGATATTGCATTTGCAAGTTTACCTGACCCGTTGACCACTGGAATTGCATCACTGTTGTGCCACGTTAAAATCCAAAGGAGCTCCAGATCCTAGAGTAACACTCAATTAAAACAAAAATAAAGGGCTGGGGGGGGGGGGGGGGGCAGGCAGTAGCGCAGCTGGTTAAGTGCACATGGCCCAAAGCACCAGGACCAGCATAAGGATCTCAGTTCCAGCCCCTGACTCCCCAACTGCAGAGGGTCGCTTTGCAGGTGGTAAAGCAGGTTTGTTGGTGTCTATCTGTCTATCTTTCTCTACCTCTCTGTCTACCTCTCCTCTCTCAATTTCTCTCTGTCCTATCCAACAACAGTGGCAATGGCAACAATAACAACAAGGGTAACAAAATGGGGAAAAAATAGCCTCCAGGAGCAGTGGATTTGTAGCGCAGGCACCGAGCGCCAGCAATAACCCTGGAGGCAGAAAAAGGAAAAAAGAAAACTTCAATTTAAAAAGGAATAAATAATATAAAATAAAGGGCTGGGAAGACATCACAATGTTTTGCAAAAAGACTTCAGGCCTGAAGCTGCAAATGCCCTGGGTTGAGTCCACAGAGTCAGAGCAGAGCAGTGCTCTTGAAATAAACAAAGAAAGAAAACCGGTTGGGACAGGGAGCAAAAGGAACTAGACATCTAAAAGGGAATGTCTCTTGTTTTTTTTTTTCTTGTTTAATTTGATAAAGTATCAATAAATTGTTGATTCTTTAGTGATCATGGGCCGATATTTTCTTTTTTTACCAAATAATTTTATTAGAAGAGTAATGGTTTACAGCTCAGTCATTGATTCATGGGTCCAGTCTTATCTCTCCATGATGAGCATTTGCACACCAACTCATTTCTCTTCATCATCTGTACTGGGTATGTACTGTCTGTGACTGGGATCTTCCCACATTCATCCTTCTCTTTTGGGCTGATCTCACTTCACATGATTGCTTCAAGCTCCATCCAAGATAAGGTGAAGAAGGTCAATCTCCCATTTTTAATAGTGGAGTAGTACTTCACTGTGTATATAGACCACAACTTACTCAGCCACTCATCTGTTGTTGGACACAAGATGCTTGATTTCAGTGCTCCTGTATTTAGTGATGCTGTCTTTGTGGCCTAGCATACGGCCTGTCCTTAAGAATGTTCCATGTGGTCTCAGGAAGAATGTGTATTGCACTTTCTTGGGATACAGAGCTCCAATGGTGTCTAGTAGTTTCAGCCTACCCATTTATTTGTTTAATTATCTTATTCATTTCTTTATTAATTTTCTGCCTAGCTCATCTGTCTTCTTGAGAGATTGGGTGTTCAAATCCCGTAACATCACCATGTTTCCTCTGGATGTATCTCCTCTGCTCTCTCCGTAGATGCTTGGCATAATTAATGCCCTCTCACTGAGTGTATAGATGTTAATTATTATCAGGTTCTCTTGGTTGGCTGATTCCCTGAGCATTATATAATGTCCAGGGACAACTATTTCCTCATGTTTTGTTTTGCATCAAATATTAAACAGAGCCTGACCTTCCAGGACAGAAAATTAGCTAGTTAACCTTGGACACTGAGCATGCCCCAAAGTAAACAAAAATACTTGTAATCATTTCTAGAATTGAGGCATGTCTCAAAAAAATAATAAATTCTGTAAATGAAGAATAAGGTTAACTGAAGATATCTAGCATGACCTCTTTATCACAAGATTGGAGTCAACTATTACAGAGATAAATAAGTGGTTTTCTTGTTTGTTTGTTTTGCACAGTATGTGGATTAAACTATAACTCCCGCTGAGAATTCATGCCATAAAAGTACCACATTCACTCACCACTACGCCACAGTGGGGCAGGCAAGGCAGGTCTAGTATCTGGACCAGTTTTCTTTCCTCTTTTGGGACTCACTCTGTTTGCTTTTTTTTTTTTTTTTTGATGAGCTCATAGATCTTTTCCAAGTTTTTCAAAATTTCAGACACACGTGACAAAACCATAACTCTGAAATATAATTATGTGCTCCAGTGAATTTTAGACAAGGGGGCCAGGCAGTGGTGTACCCGGTTGAGCACACACATTACCATGCTTAATGACCTGGGTTTGAGCCGTTGCAGGGAGGACGCTTCCTGAGTGGTGAAGCAGATCTGTAGGTATCTATCTTTCTCTCTCCCTGTCTGTCGCCCCCTCTCCCTCTCAATTTCTCTGTGTCCTATCAAACAAAATAGAAAGAATCTGCCAGGATTTGTAGTGCCAGCACTAAGCACCAGGTGGCAATACAAAAAATTTAAAAAAAAAAAGAATGTTAGACAAAATATGAAGCCAAGAAATGGGCCTGCATGGAGTAACTATAACTAAACTTTCAGCTTTGTGTGGTCCAGTCTGGTACTAACAGTCACCATCATGTCAGTGCCAAGTGGAAGATATTTATTATTTTCTCAGTTATCAGCCAACAAAGTGGCAGAGTTGATATTCAACCTAGGTTGGCCTGACTCTGAAGTCTAATCTTTTATAGTAGCCCTTCAGTTAATGGGGGGGGAGGGGTGTTTAGGGTGGGAGAGGCAAAACTTCAGTTGTGAACTGCCTATTCTTTTTTTTTTTTTTTGTCCCTCCAGGGTTATCACTGGGGCTTGATGCCAGCACTACAAATTCAGTGCTCCTGATGGACATTTTTTCCCTTTGTTTTTGTTGTATAGAGCAGAGAGAAACTGAATGAGATGGGGAAGATAGAAAGGGAGAGAGAGAAATAGACACACACCTGAAGACCTCCTCCACTGCTTGTGAATCTACACCCCTGCAGGTGGGGAGCTGGGATCCTTATGCCAGTCCCTGAGCTACTGTGTGTGCTTAGCCCAGTGCACCACTACCTGGCCCCCTGCAAACTACTTATTCTTATTGTTCTTAATAAAATTCCATGATGTGCTTGGCTTTGTTTCATGTATCTCCTCACCGACAAAGTATAGTATGCTCATAATGGAATTGGCTTGCTTCTTACATAGAGATAATGATACTGATTTTTTTTCCCTCCTTTAGCCACCAGCTAAATTCCTCCTTCCAGAGGTGACGGTGCTTGACTATGGAAAGAAATGTGTGGTCATTGATCTCGATGAAACATTGGTGCACAGTTCATTTAAGGTAAATCCACATAAAAATAATAACGTGTGGTTGGTCATGATTGTCATGGAAAAGGTTTAAAGAAAAAACAAAAAGTATGGAAGCTTGTGGTTTATAACTCCACTGTTCATAAAGAAAATGCAATAATAGCTGTTTATTAACTCAAGTGAACATTAAGTAGTTGTACATTAACATAATTACTTTGAGGAGAAAAAAAAACTAGGTTTCTGGTATCACTGAGAGGTTTGAGTTTGCCCACAGTCCAACCGCTGAAGGACTCTGAGGTGGCAGGTGACAGAGGTGCGCCGCCCCCAACCCCAGGACATCCCTGTGCCCTTGTCCAGGTACCCAGTGCTTTATCTTGTACTGCCAGCGAGCGCAGGGGAGGAAACACCACTGAAAACTGTCAGGCAAGCTCCGAATCCTGGAAGTTTGCCCAGAGCAGGTTTTGAAAGGAATCCAAGGCTAAAGACTCCAGAGCTCGGATCTGAACAGATTCAACTTTTTATTTTGACCATCCTCCTGATAGGATGAAGTTATGGGGCTTTTTCTAAGCTTTGCAGCTAGATGCTTACCTCCCTGTCTCACTCCCCTCCTGGGAGGCTCAGTGCTGCCGTGACGGGGAGTGGAGCCTGCCTTCACCATCCTCACTCCTCCTCTTCATGAAAGTAGCAGCAAAAAATTATAAACTGCCAACAGGCCTCTCTTATGCACGAACAGCTGCGACTACACCATCAGGGATGAGGTCATCATTTTTGTTCCACTTTAGGGAATGGAATAAATTATTGAAAAGAAGCACATGATGTCAAGGTTTGGAAATAGAGGATTGGTGTGTTGGAAAAAGCAGTGGGTGTCTAAGGTCCTGGTCCTCATTTCCTTTGGTTATTTCTGGTGGTAGGAGATCACTCTGTGAGGCCACATTCCTCTCTTTATCCACAGCCTGGGACTCCTGGCTTGTCTAAGAGACGTATAAGGCTACACCCATGATAGGACACTTGTCTCACATGATCCTAAGCTATTCTTTAATGATACCACGGGAAGTGGAAGGACCATCAAACCTGCCAGAAGATCTTACTGTGAGAAACATCCTTCCTTGTACCCACTCATTGAACAGAGACCTTTCTTGACAGGACAAGGCCAGGTGTTTGTCTTTAAGTCCTTTAGGAGAATGGAAGAGGGACCACATGGAGCTCTTGCAGTGAGAGGTCTGGTCATTGGACACTGGGCTTCACTTCATTCCCCATCACATTGAAGTCTCTGCCAGAATTGGTCCTGGGGCTACGGCAGCCTTAAGTTCAAGTTCAACTCTGAACAGCACTGGAAGCCTTTCTTTCCCCACATCTCCCGTAGTGCTTCTTCATTGTCTGTCTGGAGGAAAGCCCTTTAGAAAAGGAGACACAGGCCGTCATCAGCTTCCTCCCAGACAGCTCTTGGGGTGTGGACAGCACTGGCTGCAGGCTGCTGAGGCTTCCTGGCTCTGAGGCAGGACATTGGCAGTTCATGGTGTTTCCAGGGCCTGCTCAGAGGACACTGCTACAACGATGATCTCTTCTAAAGCTGCAGAAATATCCACTACTATATAATTTTTTATTTCTAGGCACATCGAAGCCCTTGAGTATCCAAAAACTATAAGCTCCCTGAAGGTTTGAAAACTATGTACTCCTTGAAAATTTTTTTTGATTGTTTGGTTTTTGTTTTGTTTTGTTTTGTTTTGTTTTGCCTCCAGGGTTATTGCTGGGGCTCAGTGTCTGTACCACGAATCCACTGCTCCCGGAGGCCAGTTTTTTTTTCCTTTTGTTGCCTTTGTTGTTTAACGTTGTTGTGGTTATTATTATTGTTGTCATTGTTGTTGGATAGGACAGAGAGAAATGGAGAGAGGATGGGGAAGACAGAGAGGAGGAGAGAAAGACAGACACCTGCAGACCTGCTTCATCACTTGTGAAGCGACCCCCTGCAGGTGGGGGTTGGGGGCTCAAACCAGGATCCTCACTCCAGTCCTTGCACTTTTCACCATGTGAAACTCTTTGAAAGTTTACAGTGACATGCGGCACACAGGCTCCTGGCCCCAGGTTGATCACTCTGGCTTTTGCATGGCCTCCTTTAAGCCCTCTTGAGAGGTGATGGGAACTGGAGAATGGTTTTGCTTTTACTGCTCCAGACTATGATCTGATCTCTGTGGTAGAGAACGGACCTTGGACCAGTCTTTTGATTCTTAGTATCATTCTGTATCTTCGGTGTGACATTATAAAATACTGAACTCATCCTTCCAGTCACAGGAATAAGTAGACTAGAATCTGAAGCTTTTGGTTATTTAATCAATAACCATTTGGGAAAATAAAGCCAGATGGCAGAGTTTTCCCTGGGTGCTGGCAGGCATCCTTGACTTCACTCACCATGGGTAGATTGGGCACTGCCCAGCAGCTTGTCAGAGGCTGCACTTGTGAGCCCAAGTACAAACTGTTTCGCCCCATGTAGCATTGTCTGCAGTAGTTCCCCATCATTGAGATCAGACAGGGGATGGAGTCTTTAGACCAAGACTCTGAAGATGTAACAATATTCTGAACAGGAAATAATGTGCTTTTCTCCTTGTGCCTATTTTAAGGAACCAAAGTATTTTTTCACATCGTTCTCCTGAACCATTGTTGTTGTTGTTGTTTTTCCCTCAATAATAAAAACATTGATTCAGGCAACCCTTTTCTTCACCCCCTCTGGCCAAAATTTCCATTCCATTTTGTTCTTTCGGACATATTAATTACAGTTTCTTTTCTCCATAGCCTATTAGTAATGCTGATTTTATTGTTCCGGTTGAAATCGATGGAACTATACATCAGGTAAGGAATCAGAACTAGCTCTGAAGGCAAGGAAATTGCATAGTGGTTGTTATGAAAGATTCTCATGCCTGAGGTCTCAGGTTCAGTCCTTGTATAGCACCACCATAAGTCAGAACTGAGCAGTGAAAAGAAAAAAAGAAAAGACTTGCTCTGACTTATTTCAATTAATTTTTTTTAGTAATTACATTTCCTACTATTTTGATTCTAAACTCTCATTTCAGTTATAGACTTGGATACAAACACACACACACACACACACACACACACACACACACACACAATGGTTTTCTCCCCTTTTTTCCCCACACAGATGAGTTTTGTTTATTTATTTATATTATTGGATAGAGACAGAGAAATTGAGAAAGGAAAAAGAGAGAGAGAGGGAAAGAGACAGAGAGACACCTGCAATTCTGCTTCACCACTTGTGAAGCTTTCCCCCTGAAGGTGGGAACCAGGGGCTTGAACCCTGAGGCCTTGCACACTGTGATGTGAGCACTTAACCAGGTACACCACCGCCTGGCCCCCAAATGAGTTTTACTCTAAGTTTATAAGGAAAGCTGTGATGTATTTGGAAGTATTAGATGTGGTTTAGATGTGGTGGCAGTTCAAACAACTCTTTGATTTGACTTTGAGAAGTCCTGTGTCCCCCACTGACTTATCTTGAGGGTCTAATTAACTTCCTCAGGTAACTGCGTCTCAGTTCCTCTCCTAGCAGGCAACAGGAAAATGCCACAGTGTGGTAGATCCTCGGGAAGAGGGGTCCGTATTCAGTGCCAGCCTCTCCAGGCTGATCTTGTCATTCCTGCATTGCCTCTTCCAATAAATTGTTAGGAAGAAAGAAAAAAAAAAATCCAATGCAAAAGAGAAAAGGAGAAGGTTTTGAGTTTTCAGATCAACAAGCAGTTTTGATTATGACAGATGCCCTAGTCATCTAGAATAGATCTGACTTTTTTAAGTCCCTTATCTGTATGATGCTTCACTGGGAATACCTTTTGGGAATGTATAGTTCTGGGAATACACCCCCCAGAGGTTCAGGCATTCTGTAAAACTAGCCTCAGAAGTTGAAGAATGGGCAACTTTTGTCAGGTTCTCCACAGAGAATCTCACTGCCACCTTTGTCAACCCCAGGGTCTTAAAGAAAATGTCTTGCCTGATGTGTGTTTTTGTGTGTGTGTGTGGTAGCTTTTTTGTTTTGTTTTGTTTTTTCTTTTTTTCTTTTTATTCTCTTTATTTATTGGATACAGACAGAGAAATTGAGAGGAAGGGGTAGAGAGGGAGAGAGAGAGAGAGAGAGAGAGACACCTGCAGCACTACTTCCCCACTTGTGAAGCTTCCCCCTGCAGGTGGGGATGGGGGGGCTTGAACTTGGGTTCTTATGCATTGTAACATGTGCGCTTAACCAGGTGTGCCACCACCTGGCCCCTTGCCTGATGTGTTTATATTCCAAGAAGGAAATTGTCTTTGGGTGCTTGAACCAGGAAAAAAAAAATGTCTTTTCACTTTTTTTTTAATGGTTTGACCCTTGAAGGTAGACTCTCAGAGCTTCCCTGATACTCAGGTCCTTCCGTCCCTGGCACTTTCTTTCTCACCTGCTCTCAAGGAGGTCCTGCCAGGAAGATGTCCCTGGAAGAGAAGACTCTGTCCCCAGAGTCTGCACACTTCATGCTTTCAAAAGCCATCAGGGAGCATAAGAGGCAGACGCTGGTCATTTAACATTTGCAGGGCATAAACCGCAGTAACTCAGCATCTGGGAAGCAGTTAAAGCGTCTGCATTTATTACCTTGGCTTGTACAACAAAGTAATGAGGCAAAGGGGAAGCTGCCCATTGGTGTGGCAGTAGAGAAACTAGTAGAGAAGTCAAGTAGCCTTTGTGCTATGTGCCCATGAGCATGACCCTCCTGGCCTTTTGTTTTGTTTTGTTTTATTTTGTTTTGCCTCCAGGGTTATCACTGGGGCTCCATGCCTGCACTGCAAATCCACTGCTCCTGGAGGCCATCTTTTTTCCATTGTTGTTGTTGTTGCTGTTATTGTTGTTGCTGCTGCTGTTGTTGAACAGAGAGAAATTGAGAGGGAGAGGAAGACAGAGAGAGGGAGAGAAGCTACCCCCCTGCAGATGGGGGAGCCAAGGGCTTGAACCAGGATCCTTGAGCCTGTCCTTGTGCTTGGTACTACGTGCACTTAACCAGGTGTGCAACTTTGTTTTTTGTTGTTGTTTTTTGTTTGTTTGCTTTTGTCACCAGCGTTATCACTGGGGCTTGGTGCCAGTGCTAGGACCGAGAAACTGAGAGGGGAGGGAGAGAGACAGACATACAGCAGACCTGCTTCGCTCCTCATGAAGGAGCGGGGGCTCCAACCTGGGTCCTTGCATTTGGTGATGTGCGAGTCTAACCAGGTGTGCCACTGCCCGACCACCTGGCCAACAAAAGAGCAGCCCTAAACCCTTCCAGACTTGTCTACAGAAGCCCCAGGCCACAGCACTGGGGTCAGAGAGTCTCTCCTGAGGGAATGAATCCACTGGCGCCAAGAGGAGGACCAAGGCCCTGGCGAAGGCCGTGGCCTCGTTCAAGTAATCCAGGATAGGCTGTGCAGGTCCCTATGGGCCTATTCTTGGTTACTTGCATGGGGACGCGGGCCTGGACGCCGGCATCCAGGCCCAGAGAGACCCTCCTCTCAACACCAGAGTTCCCAAACCCATCTCCACCCTTTTGCATGGAGCAGAGCTTCCCATGCCGTGTCTTCCAGGGAGACTGGGTACTGTAGGCACAAAAGGAGTCATGGGGGCAAAGTGGGGGCCTAGAACTACTGAAGCCTCAGTCCCTCAACTCAGCCCCTCACCTCCCATATCTCAGGGTCCCCAACCCAGGTGACCTTGCTCCTCTGGCCCCTCACCACCCCCTTAGCCACAGACCCTTGCAAACTCCACTCTTTTCACTTGGTTATATGTTACCCTCCATGTGCTAGAACTTCTCTGCCAGAAGCACATCCTCCAGGCCAATGAAATAGCTCACTTGGGTAGTGTGCTGCTTTGCCGTGTGTGCAACCCAGATTTGAGCCTGGCGTTGAAGGAAGTTTTAGTGCTGTGGCCTCTCCCTACCTCCCCCTCTGCCTTTCTGTATCTGAAGAAAAAATTAAAAAGAAGTGTACCCTGCACGTGCCCCTCTGGCTTCCCTCTGCTCAGCCTCTTACGGGGTGTCCAGTGCTCCCTTCTCCCCATTTGCTACTCACCCCTCTGCTTCTCCCCCATCCCGTTTGGCACCGGGCACACAGACTATGGTCAGTCTTTGATACCCAAGTATGTGGGCACCACTTGCCCTGCCTGTGCTGTTTCCTCTGCCTGGAGGTTCACTTCCCATCCTTACCCCCTGTGGACTCCTGCTCACTCCCCAAAGGTTCAGCTAAACTGTTTCCCTCTGTCATTTCCCTCCCCTGGATCGGGAAGTGAATTGTCCTTAACCCCTTCTTCTAATCGCCATTTTATTAGGCAGGTCTGTTTTTCTAGATTTGTGTGTCTGTCTGCCCTAGACTGTGAGCTCTTCAAGGGCAAGGCCTGTGTTTTGTTGGGCTTGGTTAACTGCTCCAGGATGTGCATAGAGCCAGCGCTCTGTGAAGAGGGATTGAGTTGAATTTTAACAAGTCAGGTTTATTTTAGGGAAGTGGCTAATTTCAAATGGAATTTATTCAAGTTTTAATGAGTTCTTCCCTCCTCCCACCTTCTCTGCCTTCTCTCCCCAGCTCTGCTTTCTCTCTCATCTCCCTCTGTCCTCGGGTGTGTGCAGGCTCCCTAGTCAAGCCACTGGAGCTAGGAAAGGCTCCTCCCTGACTCCTCTGTCAAGACTCCTCCACTTACCACCATCCTGTGGCTGGACTCTGGGACTTCTTTCCCTGAAAATTGGTTTCTGTAAGGAGGCCAAGCAGAATAGGCTTTGTGGGGTCTCGGAGACTGGTTCCCCAGCTAGCAAGTAAGGCGCTTCGTGCAGCTTTGCTGGCCAGGACTTCACCCAGGCCTTCCTAGGTGGCAGCAGCTGGAGCAGTTCCAGATGTGCCAGGCAAAGGCTCAGGCATGCACCTGAGACTAGTAACACTCAGACTATGGCAAAGCCAACACAGGGCCTGCCCCAGAGCGAGCACGGAGAAACACAGGTGAGACAAATGAGTCATTTTGCACAAGCACAGCTCACCCCTTCTACGCACTGGTCCCAAAAGCTCCCGAGGTCTTCTCCTTCTCCCTTGGGTGGGGCCGTCTGAGCCAGAGTCAGAGCTGGAGCCTCATCTGAGGAATGTAGCTGGCCTCAAATGTCACACCTGGCTATTTCACACACCCCCCACATCTGGGTCTCCACGCCCCACCTAGGCAGGGGCCAGAGGCAGGAACTTGCATAGAATCCTTCCTGCAGTGGGTGCTGGAGCCGTAGGCTTCCCCAGCAACTGCTGTGACTGACCAGCTTGCCGCTCTGTGCTTTGCAGGTGTACGTGCTAAAGCGGCCACATGTGGACGAGTTCCTTCAGAGGATGGGGCAGCTCTTTGAGTGTGTGCTCTTCACTGCCAGCTTGGCCAAGGTGAGCCAAGCTCGCGGCCCAGTGCCCCAGCTCCTCCCAGGCCCTCCAACCCTCCGTCCGACCTGTCAAGCCACAGTTTGTTAAGGGGGGGGAGCTGTTTCTATGGTGACAGGTTCCCACCCCAGATGGGATGGATGCGGGCCATGTGCGAAGCACCAGCCTGCAAGGCTTCTGGGTTGCTATGGTGATGGGGCACACTTAGAACAAATACTCCCTGGATTTGCTGCACAGGGCTGCCAGAAGCTGGTTGTCCACAGGCCAGGAAATCACAGAGGTGTCTGTCGGAATAGAGAAAGGCCATCTGCATCTCATCTGTTGACAGGCAGCCGTGTGCCTGCATCCCAGGCCTCTGGGCCCTTGGGTTTGGCTTACACAGATTTGAGGAAGAGACAGGTGTCAGGGACTGAGCTTCACGAGGGTTCTGACGACCACCAGCCCTACCTGTCATCACAGGCAGGAGAGTCGCTTCACTTGTGTAGCCTCAACATCTCTATATAATTGAGGGGGCGGGGGGTTTCCATCTACCTTGCAGCGGGATGGCAAGTAGAGCAAATGAAACAGTGCTTGCAGAGAACATTCCTGACTCATAGAAAGCAAGAGTGCATAGAGCACTTGCTGTTTTCTTTTTTTTTTTTTTTTTTTTTTTTTTTGCTGCCGCCAGGGTCATTACTGGGGCTTGGTGGCAGCACTAAAATCCATCATTCCAGCAGCCATTTTTCCTCCCCTTCTATCGTTTTTCCTTAGATAAGACTGAGAGAAATTGAGAAGGAAGGGGTAGATAGAGAGGGAGAGACCCCTGCAGATCTGCTTCAGGCATTCCCCTGCAGGTGGGAAGTGAGGGCTCAGACCATATCCTTGCACCTAGTAATGCATGTGCTCAACCCAGTTCGCCACCACCCGGCCCCTGTTTTCTGTGTGTGGTGCTGGGCCCTGTCACTTGGGAAGTGCTACTGTGATGACAAAGTAACCCCCTCATTCCAGTCCTCTAACTTGGCGTGACTGTCTGGACCTGCATCTTTAGTGGCTCCGGCCATAAGGGTTTCTTTGCCCCCTCCCAGTGGTACAGAGAGGGCTGGGAGATTGCAAAATGATTATGCAAAATGACCTTCATGCCTGAGGCTCCAAGGTCCCCAGGTTCAGTCCAAGGCACCGCCGTAAGCCAGAGCTGAGCAGTGTTCTGATTAAAAAGAAACCAAGGAAGAAAGGAAGGAAGGAAAAGTCCAGTGGAGACTAGTAGGGTCATAGAGCCTCTCCCATGGCCTCGTCCGTCCTGTCACTGCTGTGTTGAAGTGTCTATGCTGTCACCAGGCAGGCAGGGCAGGCCCCGTTCTCAGAGGAGAACTCTGGTGAGAGCAGCACTGCCCCTTCACTGCTGGCATCAGCGGCATCTCCATGGCACCTAAGGGATGCCTAGTCACCCAGAGATGATCCTTGAGGGGCCTGGATTAGCTCTCTGCCTCTCCAGACCTGTTCTCGCTTCCCAGTGTCCACGACTCCCTTTTCATGCTAAGGGAGGACCCTGCCTCCAGGCCCCCAGACATACTGCTTTCCTGGTTCAGCCTGTCTCCCTAGCATGGCAAGGTGAGAGGCCCATCAGCACAACCAGGCTCGTCACTAGGCCTTGGAACATGAGTCTGCTGGGAGAGAATCCAAAGCCCAGGCCTGACTTTCACGTTCTATAAAGAGAACAAGCCTGCGGGAGAAACACAACCTTTTCCAGTGGGTCCTGTTGCTTGAGAAGGAATGGTACCAAGACTAATTGTGTCTGCAGTGGAAATGGCTCTTCTGACAGTGCACTGTGATGCTGAAGGAACCCGAAGTGATCACCAAAGAAATAACAAGCAGGAAGATGGCACCAGTGGTGGTGACGGAGAGCTGTTTGTTCATTTGCAAAATTGAAAACACTCTTCCCTGGCATTGTCCCCAGCACTCACTTCAGCATCCTTGTTTGATCTCTCTTCCTGGACTGCTCCCACCTGCCCCTCCATCTGTCCCTCCAACGCTTTCTCGCTGTTGTGCCAGCCTGACTCGATCAAATTAGCACCCAAGTTCAGTGTGACAACCTCGCTACTCCCTATTGTACGGGTTCTGTGGACAGATGGCCCCTGCCCAGTTCTTGGCTCTGGGTGCTCAGCGCCACCCAGGGACCTGCAGGAGCCCTTCATAGCTGCTTCCTCATCTGTGATCCATTCATCCATCCTCCCTTCCTTCCTTCCTTCATCCTCCCATCCCCAGCAAACACTTACTTAGCATTTTCTGTGTATCTAGCACTGGATTAGGCACTGGGGAAGCAGCAGAGACAAGAGAAAGTCTCTTCCCTCATGGCATTTCCATTCCCTGGAGCTCACACTCACACTCCCTGGGAAGATAGGTCTGACTTCCACAAGGTTTAATTAGGAGGAAGGCATTCATTTATTTTAGTGATTTATTATTCAATATCAAAATTACAAGATAACAGGGGTACAACTCCACACTATTCCTACCACCACAGTTCTGGATCCTTAATCCCTCCGTTGTAAGCTACAGAAGTTCTCCCAAGGTTGCAGATATGGGTCAACTATTATCTCAATAACTGTCTATTTGTATATATATTTACTGCTTTTTTAAAGTTTCCATCTTCTCTTCCTTTCTAAGTCACATATACACCTATTATTACATCCAAATGCCCCCCTCCCTCTTTCCTCCTCTCTCTACAGTTACTGATAGAGTTGGAGTTCAGAGCCCTCTGGTCATCTCTTCCCCCTATCATTTCTCCCCCACTGGGAGTATGTATAAAATATTTTCGGGGTGCAGAAGATGGGAGTTCTGACTTCTGTAATTGCTTCTCCTCTGGATATGGGTGATCCATACCCCCAGCCAAGCAGTTGTTTTTTTTCCATCTAAAGTCAGCCTGTGGGGCAGTTGGTCATCCTGGCAGGCAGAGAGCTACCTGCTCCCAGGCTCTCCTGTCCCCTGGAGGTCTCTGAGGAGGAGAGAGCTTTCCTGTGGAAGAAGAGCCACTGCTTGTCCCCTGGGTCCCTGGATCCTGCAGCGTTCACCCTGCACCCAAGGTCTTCTTGTTCTTCCGCTGGCCTTACCATCATGACCAGCCTTGGGTGCTTTCTACTACCTCTCTGGTAGAGTCCCTGAGTCCTCAGTGGCATTTGGCTGTGACCTTCACCTCGGCCTTGGTGCTGACCTAGCATCATCAGGCTTGGAATTGCCTCCAGTCCCAGCAATTCCATCTGGCCCTCATCTAATATATAAAGATTTTGCCTCAGAGACCTCTTTCTCTCTCCAGTCCAGCCTAGTCTGGGGAAAAACTCTTCAGGCCATGAGAGGAAACCAAACAGCATGAGCTCTAACAGTGAACTGAGCTCCAAATCCTTCCCATAAAAATCCCAAGACTGGGGGACTAGGCATTGGCGCAGCAGGTTAAGCGCACATGGCGTGAAGTGCAAGGACCAATGTAGGGATCCTGGTTTGAGTCCCCGACTCCCCCCCTGCAGTGGGGTCACTTCACAAGTGGTGAAAGGGTCTGCAGGTATCTTTCTCTCTCCCTCACTGTCTCCCCCTCCTCTCTCAGTTTCTCTCTGTCTTATCCAACAACAATAACAACAAAGGCAACAAAAATGGAAAAATGGCCTCTAGGAGCAGTGGATTTGTAATGCAGGCACTGAGCCCCAGCAATAACCCTGGAGGCAAGTAAATAAATAAAAATCCCAAGACTGACTAAGCACACATGTTACCATGTACAGTTGCCTCAGGTCAAGTCCCCACTCCCCACCTGTGGGGGGGTGAGTTTCATGAGTGGTAAAGCAGGTCTGCAGGGGGCTATTGTCTCTCTGTCCCTCTGTCTCCCCTTCCCCTCTCAATTTCTGTCTATTTTGCCAAACAAAATTAAAAAAAGAAAAAATGACTACCAGAGTAGTGGATTTGTAGTGCCAATGTGAGCCTCAGAAATAAACCTGATGGAAAAGAAATTCCCAAGGCTTCAAGTAAATGGACAAAAGGACTGAGTAACAGAGTGGGTAATGGGCAGCATCCCTGACAATCAGGACTGTCAAAAGTCTGGTCCAGTTCCCCAGAGGGCCTCTAAGGGGCAGTGTGGCTTCATGCCATTCAAGCCAGATTCTTTAGTCATCTCATTTATTCTCTGATGAAACTGCTGCAAAGTGAGCACTTTGCAAGGTGTTGGGGACAGTGGAGCCAGTGATGTGGGGCAGGACAGAGGGTGCGCAAGTCAGCTGTAGCCACCTGGGACATGGCAGTGAGGAGCTTGTGGGCTGTGTAGTGGGCGGGCAGTTCTAAGCAGGGGAGTGACACAGTCTGACAGGCCTTTCCCAGCGGCCACTGTGATAGCTGTGAGGTGAATGAGCTGGAAAAGAGGCCCAAGAGATAGGAGACTTATACAGCCAGCCCGGATGGAAGGGTAAGTGCAGAGGCTCCGCTAAGGGCAATGGTGAGATAAAGGAGTAGGTAGATGGAACGTAGTTTTGGAGATGAGACAGATAGGAATTTCTGGTGGATTTGGATATGAGAAGTGGGAGAATCCAGAGTATCTTATATACATGGAGAGGAAAATAGTAGCCAGGGTCATCGCAAACCATCTCCCACAATCTAAATTCCTTTTTAAGAAAGTGGTGTGGCTGTCATTCGCAATAGCTCAGGGGTTCTAGACTCTTCCAAGCACACGTCTTCATTCACGTCCACACCCACTTTCCAGTATGCAGACCCTGTGGCTGACCTGCTAGACCGCTGGGGTGTATTCCGGGCCCGGCTCTTCAGAGAATCCTGCGTTTTCCATCGCGGGAACTACGTGAAGGACCTGAGTCGTCTTGGACGGGAGCTGAGCAAAGTGATCATCGTGGACAATTCTCCTGCCTCGTATATCTTCCATCCTGAGAATGCAGTAAGTATCCCCAAAGAAAAAGCATGCAGGACCCTCTGAGCCACGTGACCAGGCAGGCACCACCTTGGTACCTTCAGGTACCCGTGCAAGGTCTCTTACCCATTTCCATGGTGAAAACCCAGCCCCAGCTGTTTGACACTGGCCAAATTTTCAAACCTCTGGAACCTCAGTTGCTCCATTTGTCAAATGGGGATTTTTGGGAGAGCGAGTTCCCAGGACTGCTGGAGGATTCCACACATGGAATCCAGGGCAGTGTGTGGAAAGCTTGGGGAGGGGTGAATCCCCCATGAGCCTCCTTCTTCTTTGTGTTTTTTAATAATGCTATGGGGGGAAAAAAAATCTGTCATTGGCCTCCTAGATGTGGCAGCCGCCCAAGATTTCATGACCCCTTGTAGACCCAGAAGGCCTAGAGTTAGTTCCTTAAAAGAATGAGTAAGAGGGCTGGCTGGTGGCTCACCCAATCGAGCGCACAGTTGCCATGTTCAAGCCCGTGTGGGACAGGAGGCGTTCACGAGTGGTGGAATGGTGCTGTGGTGTCTCTCCTCTCTGTGTCTCCCTCTAAGGAAAAAAAAAAAAAAAAAAAAAGAAATGGCTGCTATGGGCGGTGGAGTTGTGCAGGCACCAAACTCCAGCGATAACCCAAGGGGCACAAAAGAAAAAGGTTGCCTAGAACACTCAATAGAATCTCCCCCATTGGGCTCTCAGGCTTTACTCTCTCGCACGCTGAACCGTCACCACTCTCTGTGCTTGTTCATAGTGGGCAGAGCAGGAACTCAGAGCAAGAGAGAAAGGGGCTCAGCCTACAGAAACTGCAGACCTCACGGCAAAGGGACGCCAACAAGACCCTCAGCTCAGGCAGCCTGTGTTGGGAAGGAGGCTTCCTCCCAAACTCCGGCTTCTCAGACAGAGCAGGAGCCTAACCCAAGATCCTTTCATGAGTCCAGAACTCTGCTGCTCCACATATAGCAAAGATGAATACAACTGGATTCAATTAGCATGTCACCACTATTTAAATAGACATTCAAATGTTATTATATTTAAATACACCCATGTGGAGGAGTTAACTAAATTCACTATAATGCATTTTGTAACATGTCGCAGACAGATACAGATTCCTCACTGTGATCACAATTCCATTATCAGATATAATAGAACTTAATAGTGTTTAATATCCTCTAATATCTCTACTGGTTGAATTTTCCTTCTCATCTGAAGACCTTTATATGTTTGGTTTTTTTTTTTAAATTCATTTTATGTATTTTATTTATTTATTATATTTATTTATTTTCTCTTTTGTTGCCCTTGTTTTATTTATTGTTGTTGTAGTAATTATTTTTGTTATTATCGATGTTGTTGGATAGGACAGAGAGAAATGTAGAGAGGAGGGAAAACAGAGGGGGAGAGGAAGATAGACACCTGCAGACCTGTTTCACCACCTGTGAAGTGACCCCCGCAGCAGGTGGGGCTCAAACTGGGATTGTTACGGCAGTCCTTGCACTTTGCGCCACCTGCGCTTAACCCGCCATTTTATGTATTTTATATGAGATATAAAGAAAGTTTCCCATGAAAGAATGAGAGGAGCTAGCCATCACTTCTGTATAAGTGATGCCAGGGAGTGAACTGGAAGCCTGCAAATCCTGTGCTCTGCTGTCTGGATTGTTTGATGCAGAATAGGAATGTGATCCGGGCGTTGCTTTGGTTAATATGTCTCTCAATTCATACATGTATGTATGTACGTATGTATGTACGTATGTATACATATATATGTATAATTTATTGGATAAAGACAGAGAAATTGAGAGGGAAGAGGGAGATAGAAAAGCAGAGAAAAAAGAGACTGCAGACCTGCTTTTACCTCTCACCAAGTTTCCCCCACCCCTCGCCTCTGCAGGTGGGGACTGGAGGCTTGAACCCAGGTCTGTTTGCATAGTAACATGTGCACTCAATCAGATACACCACCCTGACCTCTCAGTTCTTCATAATCTTTTTTTTAATTATTTATTTATTTTCCCTTTTGTTGCCCTTGTTGTTTTATTGTTGTAGTTATTATTATTGTTGTTATTGATGTCATTTTTGTTGGATAGGACAGAGAGAAATGGAGAGAGGAGGGGAAGACAGAGAGGGGGAGAGAAAGACAGACACCTGCAAACCTGCTTCACCACTTGTGAAGCGACTCCCCTGCAGGTGGGAAGCTGGGGGCTCGAACCGGGATCCTTATGCCGGTCCCTGCGCTTGGCACCACGTGCGCCACTGTGCTACCACCTGACTCCCTAGTTCTTCATAATCTTAATACTTCTGCTTCTTCCTCTTTCTTTCATGCCACTTATTTGTTGAAGAAATCCTTCTTATTTATCTTAAAGAAATTTGCTACATTCTTGATGTGTCTAGTCACAACCTCATAGTGATGTGTAATGTTTTCATAACCTAATTTCTTTAGAGATCATTTCTACTTGATTATGTTCAGGTTCAGCCTGTCTTCCCCCTCCCCCCCAGGAATATGTCATAGGAGCCAAGAGATAGCTTTCCTGGCTAGGTCTGTACCTCTGTGTGAATGGCTCAGGTTCAAACCCAGCCCCACACAGGAGTGCTGTGGCACGAGGGAAAGCTCTGGTTGGTGTCTCTTGCTCCTTCTTTCTCACCCTCCCTCCCTCCCTCCCTCTTCTTCTCCTCCTCACTCCTCTTCCTTCTCTTCTATCTTTATCTTTCTTGGAAATGCAATAATCTGCCTAGGAGAAGTAGAATGACACATGTATATACCCCAGACACACTGAGACACACACACACACCCCATAGGTGGTTGTGTGTACTTCCTATGGTAGAACATCAAAGGATACATAATGCCAGGTCGTACAACTTTAAAGGTTTTTAGTTGACTTCAGATTCAGATATTGTCAGCCAGATCCATTCATTATGAAATTCCCTATCAACTTCTCACCTAAAAAATTGAGCAGTAGGGGGCAGGGTGGTGGTGCACCAACCATGTTAAATGCACATAGTACAAAGCACAAGGACCCACGCAAGGATCCTTGTTCGAGCTCCTGGCTCCCCACCTGCGGGGGGGGGGGTCACTTCATAAGTGGTGAAGCAGGTCTGCAGGTGTCTATCTTTCTCTCTCCCTCTCTATCTTCCCCTCACCTCTCAATTTTTCTCTGTCCTATCAAAAAAAAAAAGCTTCCAGGAGCAGTAGATTCATAGTGCAGGCACCGAGCCCCAGCAATAACCCTGGAAGAAAAAAAAAAAAAGGAACAGTCGTTGACAATCATTACCAATATCCTCTGTCTCATTAGGAACTGCAAAATGGTGATTTTTACACACTGTCACTCTTCATTTATTCCCTCATCAACCACTCGATTACCTTGAAATATAGTTTGAATAGAGAAAGCAGGGCAAAGCCTTCTCTCTTTTTTCTTAATTCAACAGTTTTCAGCATAATGAGGAATTGTGACAGTCTCCAAAAGTAACCAGTGAATTCTCAAGTACTATCCTAAGTTCATGGAGCTTTTATTGTTACACTTTAATCTGTTTATTATTCTTCCATGTACCCCAATGTTCACCTTTGACCAGTGTCTATCCATCCATCCCTTCACAGAATAGTTTGTGGTAGTTTCTTCCTGTGTATATTGTCCATTTCTGGCTTCAGCCTTAGAAGCAGCCATTTTTCTGTGGACTCTGGTTCCTATTAATGAACATAGCATTTAGTGTCTACAATTTAAGTAGGTTCTTATTGCTACTAGGTTGTCTTTTACTTGTAGACTTTTTACTAGACAAGCCTAAAATATACATATTTTAGAACAAAATTAAATCACAAATTCATAGAGATTTTCCAGTTCATCATTGAGATAACAATTTCAATGTCTTTGTATCTCCTTGTATACTGAAATTCTTTTTTTAAATATTTATTTACTTACTCCCTTTTGTTGCCCTTGTTTTATTGTTGTGGTTATTATTGTTGTTGCTGCTGGCGTTGTTAGATAGGACAGAGAGAAATGGAGAGAGGAGGGGAAGACAGAGAGGGGGAGAGAAAGATAGACACCTGCAGACCTGCTTCACCACCTGTGAAGCGACTCCCCTGCAGGTGGGGAGCCGGGGGCTCAAACCGGGATCCTCACGCTGGTCCTTGCACTTTGCGCGCTTAACACGCTGTGCTACTGCCCGACTCCCTATACTGAAATTATTAACTCCTGGGCTGAGGTAGATAGATAGCTTGCATAATGGTTATGCAAAGAGTCTCTCATGCCTGAGGTTCTGAAGTTCCAGGTTCAATCCCCTGCTCCACCATAAGCCAGAGCTGAGCAGTGCTCTGGTTAAAAAAAAATTCTTGACTCCCCAAGATATCATTACCACCTTTGAATTATTCTATAGTATGTGTTTAATAGTTTTTAAATAGTAGTACTAACATTATTACTAATGATAAAACAATTGAATTCATATTGGGTTTTTTTTTTTCCTTTGAGAAATGTACATACAATACTGTTTTAGAATCACATGAGAAAATGTATTTTGTCTGGGTATGTCACCAAATTCAGGTTCATTTCTATTTTTTTGTTTGTTTGCTTAAATACTATAGTGTATTTACTTTTTAAAAAATATATGTTTTAATCTTTTTATTTATTTATTATTGGATAGAGACAGAGAGAAATTGAGAGGGGAGGGGGAGATAGAGGGAGAGAGACATCAGTTGCCCTGCTTCACCACTCCTGAAGCTTTCCCCCTGCAGGTGGGGACCAAGAGCTTCAGCCTGGGTCCTTGCACACTGTAATATGAGTGCTTAACTAGGTGCACCACTGCCTGAGGGCCCCCCCCTTCTTTTTTATTTTTTTTAACTTTGTAAGGGAAGGAGAGTTCAGATAGTACTGCTCAGCTCTGACATTATGGCAGTGCCAGGAATTGAACCTAAGACCTTCAGGGCCTCAGGCATGAAAGCCTTGTACTCTTAAGCCCTGTTGCTCTTCTTCTTACATAATTTTATTTTAATTATGTAATGCACTTACATTATCCCAGTGTCAAAGCTAGCAACGGAGTTAACTCAAGAGTCTTCTTTCTACCCTGTGTCTGTTCTTCCCCACTGTTCTCTTCTCTTTTTTTATTCTTACCTTGTTTCTAAATTACCTTTAACTTTGGTAGGGGAGAGAGGATCAAAATAATTACACTTAAAACATTTTCGGCTTCCCTAAATTTATTTTTAAGTGTCTCTGTGTCCCTTGCTCACCACCCATTACCATCTCTTCCCCTCCCTACTCCTCTGTCTAAAACTAAGGGGGAACTCTGTTGTTCCCATAAATTCATAATGTCCTGAAATACCATGCTCCACTTTTTAACTTAAGTGGCTTAGTATTGGATAAAACTCCCAGTCTCCCTGGTGTGTGCCATGAAGTGAAGGATGGCATGGTGACCCCCTAGTGGAAGCCCTCTGTGCCCTTACACATGGTTCCCTAAGTACTGTCTACTTGGCAGGTGTGTACGCCTGGCTCAGATGCTCTGAGCTGCCAGAAGCTGCTTTGATGCAGTAGAAAGAGGTTTGTTTCTTAATTGACAGGCAGAAAGGCTAGCTCTCATAGTTTCTACACTGTGTGGCCCCTTTTCTGCAGCAAAACAAAACGGGCAAATATATTCAAAACTGGGTAGCTTTGTTTTCCAGAGCCCAAACCCCAGCTAGCTTTGGATTGCTCTTAGCCTTCCAACATAATGACAGTACTGATCAAGACAAAGAAGATGGTGTCCTCTTGAGTGTGCAGGCAGGGTAGGAGCAGCCCCCAATCTTGGGGACGGTTCTGCCAGCCCCTGATGCACTGTCTTCCAGGTGCCTGTGCAATCCTGGTTTGATGACATGGCCGACACGGAACTGCTGGACCTCATCCCCTTCTTTGAGGGCCTGAGCCGGGAAGACGACGTGTACAGCATGCTGCACAGACTCTGCAATAGGTAGCCCCGGCCCCTGCCCGCCTCTCGCCTGCGCACGCTGGGACTTACGACCTTGGAGACCCACCTAGCCTCTGCTTTCCGGAAGCCGGAAGTGAGGACATTTTGTGCTCTAGGCCATAGGGTGAATGTGGCCATACCTGCCTGTTTCATTTTTTTTAAGAACAGAAACAACTATTTTACAGAAAAAGAAAAAGAACTCTTTTAACGATTTTCACAAGGGACATGCATTTTACTGGATTCACTTTTCTTAAAACATACCAAAAAAAGAAAAAAAAAAATGTAGGGGGTGGGGTTAACAAAAAGCTTGATATCTCCCGGACTTCCTTCAGCTGTCCTCCCCTCCAAGTAGACAACCTATCCCATTTTGTCCCAGCTCAGAGCAGCTGACCCAATTCAGAATCTCTTTCCTACAGGATGAAGTGCCTTTTTGAATGTTATTTTAAGCTGAGAGTTAATTTTTCTACGCAACCTATTTCCAGACATCTTCTAGTCTTGTATTGTCTTAGATTAAGCTCTAAGAAGATAAATATGACCGTTTTTCTAAAATCTGCGGGGGGGGGGGGGGGGTGAGGGGTGGGAGTGAATCTTAGGAGTCTGCCTCCTAACAAGTATGGCTGCCCTGATGGCCTGTGGCAAACAGCAGGGGCAGGGGTTTTCTGGCTGTAGGTGTCTCCATTCTCTTCACATCCAGTTTGGAATGTATCTGCAATTGTATAGCTCAACCCTTGAGGAGACAATAGATTCTTTCACCCTATTATTTCTGACAGGTGACAAATTTGTCTGGAGGCTACATTCCCCCCCCCTTTGAAAGGTGGCACCAGGTCACTTCTGCTTTCACACGACTGCCATACTTCTGTGTGTTTTTGTGTTATTGTTGTTGTTGTTGTTTTGGGTTAGAGCAGTTACAAGAAACCCTAAAGCCCTTCAGGATATATAGATAGGTAGATATCTATCTATCTATCTATGTATATATATGAGACTTTTGTTTATTTTATCGAATTTTAAATCTTTCCAAAAGTTGGATACACATGTTTGGGAATCTCTTTGCTGCTACTGTGCTGCCACCAAATGGAATTGACCAGCGGCTGTTACACTGTTCTTTGCCACTGTGCCTATGCTCAGAATCTGCTCACTGCTAAGCTGCACACCTGGACAAGGTCAGAAACACAGGCGTCCTGCCCGACTCCAGACCACTCCAGCTATATCCCTTCCCTGGCGCCAGCCATGGGAATCCCTATGGGGATAAAGGCAAAGGGGCCGGCACAGCACACCAATGAGGCGTGAATCTGGAACTGCAGTCACCATCAGATCCTGTGATCAGTTGACTATCCTCTCTTGAGAACCTCTGGCCTCAACCAGCCACCACACCGATGTGACCCAAGTCCATCTCTTGCTCTTCTCTTTTGAAGCACAGCCTGTTTCTGTCTAGGTGTGGAACTTCATTTCTCCTAGCCAGGGAGAGTGAGGACTCCCTCTCTCTGCTGTCCAAGCTAGGGCTCCCTGTGCAGCCTTGCCCAGTGAGATGTTTTAAGCAGTGCCATGTTCCTTGTCGGGCAACAAGATAGACGATAAAGTATTGCTTTTAATAATAATTTAAAAGAACCCTTTCATGTTGGCACCATTGCCTTAATCCTCTGTGGATTGGGCCTCTGGCAGAGTTCTGTTAGGAGTGACGGGCACTACAAAAGACTGGAAATTGGAGGGGGGGTTGTCAATGTCAAATTTCATTTCTTTGCTCTGACTCACAAAATAATGAAGCCAGCTGCCCATCATGACCTCCCAACAGCACTTTGGTCTGATGGCCAGGCATTTGGGAGAGAGGAAAATCTTCAAAGGAACCAGGTCTCCTGACATGCTAAGTGTTTGGAACCCAGTAATTCACATGCCAGTGGACATAGAAGCAGTCCCTTGGCGGGCGTTGCCACCAATCCTAACAGCTCTACCCGCAGATGCACACACGCCATCAACCCTGATTTGGAAGACCAGTCATTTAACGAACCTGCTGCCTTAAATGTATTGAATGTTACAGTCAAGTGTCTGCCGATGTGTTAAATCCACACAGGCCTAGTGAGAGCCTTCACTCCTCAGCTTCACCCCCTTCTTTGTTGGCATTATAATCTCTGGAATAGGGGGCAAAGAGTATTGGAATTCTAGAATATTTCGGGGAGGGGGGCTAGATCTAAAAATTGTAACCCTCTTCTGAAAGGTGAAGGCACTTGGTAGGCTTGAGCCAGACAGTTCATCTAGTTGTTCCTTAGACCGTGAGCACCCTTGCACTGATACAGTGTGGAGCTGTTGGTGGGGGTGAGGGGTTGAGTTCCAGTTCCTGCCACCACAGACACAGAATGTCATGGGAGGGCCAGCAGACCCTCTGAGAGGTCTGTGCACCTTATCTAGCCACACTCCAAAATTTCAATTTTTTTGTTTTGTTTTAAGCCTCAATTCTGTGTTATGTACCTAATCAAAATGCCAATGTCTATGTCTATTTTTTTAACCGTCTACATGTAAATTAAGCAATAGAATTCTAATCTTAAGGCCAAGAAATGAGACGAACACTTGGGGGTTTCTTTTTTTTTCTTTTTTTAAGGTCAATACGGGTATTGCTTTTAATTATTACCTATTATTACACCGTGGGCTTTAAACCTAAGGAAACGTGTTAACTATCTCTCTGTGCCATACCTTTCCGCATATTACCAAAATACCCCTCAACTTTTTAGCCAAAAAGAGACGTCTGACCTCCTGAATTTTCATGGTCCTTTCTGTACCAGGTTAAAATGCAGTCTCCTGGATAAGGATTGAAACAGAATGTTGGGGTTCATGAACCCTGACCCCTGCATGCTAGGATATCTCTGGCCACCCCTTGGGTAGAGGTGCACCCACACGCACCTGATGTTATTACTACTCTGCTATTCTGTCTTCCATTGCTCTGGCACCGTACGTGTTGGTCTGTGATTTCACCCATTAGCTGTTTGTGAACAAAGCGTTTGTACACTGAAAAGGAACACCACCTGTCACGGCTGATGGTTGGTGGAGAAGCTCCTTTGACAAGGTGCAGTTTTGAGGAAGAGACACAGGTGTCCTACTGACACTGACTTGTCGTGGTTGACAGTGTCTGAACTTTGGGTATACAGAAGAAATCTGAAGTCTGTTGCCTGGCAACATTTGACCACCCTGTATTTTTACAGATGGCTGTCTAATAAAAACCACACAGCCCTATGGTCAAACACTCATGACGTTTGTGCCTCTGCTTTCTAAAGGTGCTGTGATGGACAGTTGGCATGCCAGGGTCTGAGGAGAATGGGTGGCTTGAAGTGTTTGCAGTTACCTGTGCAAAAATGTCTGGCTGCCTCTGCTCCTATTTTACTGTAAATCAGATGATATCTTGTTCCTGTTCCATTCTCCAGGGAGCTTCTCTGCAAACTAACATCCACCCCCAATGTGTGCGCGCGCGCGCACACACACACACACACACACACACAAACACACACACACCCTTCCCCATGTAGTGGAGATGCTGGTGTCTCGATAGTCAAAAAGATTTCCGTTGAACCTTTGAATGTGAGAAACAGCCCAGCACTGCTTGGGAAATACTATGTGAGAAAAATCTGCACGTTTCCAGGGGCGAGCGTTGTTGGTCAAAGAGGTTTGCAGTGATTTCCTTCCTGCCAAAAATAAACACGTGAAACTTCACTCTTGTGAATGGACTCCTTCTCTGGCAGCAGTGACTCTCTCTCACTTTGTTCTCTGCTCTCTCTTTCTCCCCCCCCCCCATTCCTCCGACAGCACCTCTGGCCTTCTTATTCTCCAACCATACAGCCACGTGCTCCCATGATGGGTGTTTGCTCCCCACATATTCACAGCACCTCAGCCAGTCACAAGCACCACATACAACACCTGGCTCTTATAGCACCAGGCATTTGGTTCTCATATGTTATGTTTGGAAGCCTGCTGGTAGGGCTGGGGGTTCTTGTGGGAGGATGGTGAGCCTCCGGCACTGTGTCTGTCTGTGGAGATGGAGCCAGGGACCCTGAGAGTTTTGACCTTTGAGGTGACTGACAGCGTCAGCTGGGGACGCAGGGGCCCACCAGCTCCAGGTGAAAGTTGCCGGCTGAAGGCACTGAGATGGGAAGAAGCAAGCAGCCCGTGGCCAAGGTGGCTGAGGTGACTGAGGAAGAGCATTGCTGTAGCAGAACGGTCAGGGAAGACCCCTCTGGTGGTTGGGGGTGGGGGCAGCCATTTGGCCATAGCTGGGGAAGGGAGGGTGCTTGGGGGACTGGGACAGAGGCTCCCCCCAGAGGAAACCACAAGTAACCACAAGTACAGGGGTCAGAGGGCTAGAACAAGCTTGACATCTTCAAGGGACAGAAAGAATTGCTTTGCTGGGATGTGAGCAGTGAGGAGAGTGATGGAGTAGGCCAGAAGGACTGGGGGTGGGAGGAGCCAAAGTTTTTTTTTTAAATTAGTGATTTAACAATGATTGATAAGATTGTGGGATAAGAGAGGTACAATTCCCACCACAAGAGTTCCATATCCCATCCCCTCCATTGGAAGTGGCCCTGTTCTTTATCCCTCTGTATGGATCAAAGATCTTTATGGAATGCAGAAGGTGGGAGGTCTGACTTCTGTAATTGCTTCTCTGCTGGACATGGGTATTGACAGGCCAATCCATACCCCCAGCCTGTTTTTATCTTTCCGTAGTGGGGAGGTGGGGTTCTAGGACACATTGGTGAGATCATCTGCCCAGGATGGTGTCATGGTAAAATCTGCGACTTGGTGGCTGAAAAGCATTAAGATATAAAGCAGAACAAATAGTTTGATGATCAGGAGCCTAAAGGTAAAGGTAGAGCAGATGAGATTTGGGGTCTTCGTGTTGGAAGGAGCTGGGACGTCTATTGTAGATGTGTTCCAAGGGGCCCGTGACTTTACTAATTTTTGACTGAGGCCAGCAGCTAACATGCAGGTGGATAGGAGTATGATCTAGGAGCATGTTGTCAGAGTTGAGGATAGGACTAGAAAGCTAGATAAGGGCAGAGAGAAGTTCCCAAATATGGGGAGGGTATATATACCACTAACTGTAAACCCCACCGATCTGACCTAGGGCCTATGTCTATTCATATTTAGCACAGGAGCCTGTGTAATTTCTGGATCCCTTAGGTCTGAGCTCGTGTTCCATCATTACAGCTGGGAACATTCTAGGCTGTACTCATTTCGGGACCAGTCTTCCTCGAGTGGCAGAGTATGTTAACCCAGCCTCCCTTCGGAGAGTGGGCAGTTTCTACCACTGTTGTTCTACACTGAGGGCAAGGTCCTATAAAAGCCCACAAAAGGGTTTATGATGCTGTTCCTGATGGAGATGACCATCGATGGTGGAGAGAGGGACCTGTTAGAGGTCTAGGCCCATCACGTCTGTGTGAGAATCCCAGGATTCCCCAAAGAGCTAAAAGTTTTAAAGCGATGGAGTGTTGTGATTGACCATTGAGAGGCCCTGTGGCTCCTGTGTTTGGTGACACACATTCCTCAGCCTACATAAGATCCTGGCTGGTGGGGGCTGGGTGGTGGCACACCTGGTTAATGCACATATTACAGTGCACAAGGACCCAGGTTCGAACACCCAGTCCCTACCTGCAGGGGGAAAGCTTCACAGGTGGTTAAGCTGGGTTGCAGGTCTTTCTCTCTCCCTCTCTGTTACCCCTTCTCTTTCAATTTCTGCCTATCTCTATCCAATAAATAAATAAAGATAATTTAAAAAAAATTTTTTAAGATCCTGGCTGGTTTTAGGATCCTGGGCAAAGCAGCTGTGAACTGACCAGTGGCTATGGTGGACGGAAGGGAGGGAGGGATGAAAGAGAGGCCAGAGCAGCTCCCAGGTTCAGCAGCAGCCAGCTGCAGCCCTTTGCAGAAATTCAGAGGTCAAGCAGGAGGACAGATGTCAGGGGAGGAGGGACCTGACAAGCAGGTAAAGGACAGTGAGGCTGAGCTGGAAGTCAGGGTCAGAAAAGACTGAAATTTCCATGGTATTTTCAGCTTGTAGACTGGAACTTGGAAAGAAGTTAGAAGAGACAAAAGCTAAGGTCTGTGCTCTGTACCCACTGGCATTTAGAAGCCCAGGACTGGGAGAGGTGGGGAGAAGACTCTGCTCTGGGCGGCTTGAAGGAGGGCAGGTGGCCAGCAGGGCCCCCTGGGGCTGGGGAGAGGGCGAAAGGGAGCCCAAAGCTCAGGCCAGAGGGGGACACTGACCACTTGTAAAGAGACTGCAGAACAAAGACCAAGGACGGGAGCATCTGAGACGAGGAAGTGGGGGTGGGGGCTGGGTTCAGGGACAAAAGAAAGCAGGTATGCACGGGGTGGGGCCAGACAAGGCCACAGGCATCACATGTGGGAACAGAGGATTAAGGAAGCATTCACCCTCACAGGAGGGCAGGCACACAGACGATGACCCAAGTATGGCAGTGGGACCACCTCACCCCATCTGTCGCACACTGGCTGTAGGTCTCCCTGGATTGTAGAGCACCCAGATGGCCCACAGAGCCCTCCCCACCCTGACACAGGGTGTGTGAGGATTGGACATAAGGACGTGGTCTTGGGGACAGTGGGCAAGTTTTATCAGAGTAACCATAAAGGGCTTGGACTGAGACCTGTGGCCTAAGCTAAAGAATGACCAAGACCCTTCAGTAGCTTCTGGAAGGCTCTATGCCAGCACCTCACCCCTTTCCCTACTCACAAGCAGAAAGGAGCAGGGCACTGCTCCAAGTGTGGGAGAGGCGGGTGCCCTGCCAGGGCTCTACTGGCCTCTCCCACGATGGCTATCAGGGCTCCCCGGGGAGGACTGGGCCAGGCAGCCAACCCAGACTGGCAGTGGGGATGCTACGAAATGCTGGAGGACACCCTGGCCGCCTCCCTGCACCCACATCTCCCAGAGCTAGACTGCCCCCTACCCACCACCCCCACCATCAGCCTCATCCCACTTCCTCTGACAGTGTGCTGGGTGGCCTGGCCCTCTCAGGCAGCAGGATTCCAGGGTGCCAGAGATCACCCATCCTGGCTCTAGGAGACCGGAAGTCACAGTGTAGTCCACCCTCCACAGTTTGGCCCTGGCCAGGCCTCCCTGCCCAGTTCTCTTTGTGCCGGTACTCAGGAGGCGAGGCCTGGCAGGCCACCATGGCCCTGGGGAGCAAGGCTGGCCCTCGAAAGGGGTGTCAGTGTTTGTAGACTGACTAACTGATTGACCAAGTTTGGAAGGCCAGCCCTCTGAAGACTGGGGTGTGTCCTACAGGGCCGGAGGAGGGATTGAGTTACAGTGGGGGGGGGGGGCAGAGTCTGGCCCCATGCCAGGCCCAGCACTGCCCTCAGGCAGGGTGAAGGCGCCAGCAGTTTGTGGCAGGTAAGCCTGGCAGGGAGGGGGCTCTGAGGAGCCGGTGAGGAGAGGAGAAGCTTTTTTGAGACTTCCTAGTGGGGTCACAGGGTTGGGAGGTACCCAAAGACCAGCAGGATGGGGAGCAGGGAGCTCAAGAGAGAACACTGATTAGGGCAGGAAACCATGGGGGCTCCCCGGAAAAGAAAGAGACAGATCTTGTACTCCCCATGGGGGTCCCCCACAGAGTCGGGGGGGGGGGGTAGGGGGCAGGCGGTCGCAGGCCAGGCCTTCCCTCCCTCTTTCCCACCCAGAGGGCTCACAGAAGTTGGGCAGAGTGATCTCAGTGTGCTCCTCACAGGCACCTGAGGAGGAAGCTGTACCCCTTGAGAAGACAGGAGACATGAGGCACTGGAAGAGGAAGGGGATCCCTGAGACAGGAAGTCTTTTGGAGCCAGAGGGGAGTTGCCTGGGGGTAGAGAGAAGGAGCAGCCAGGGGAAAGAAGGTGCTCCTGCTCTGGAGCAGGAAGGAGGGACACTGGAAAAGAGGGGGCATCTGGAGGAGGAAAGGGGGTACTCAGAGTGTACTAGGAAGGGAGTCAGTGAGAAAGAAAGGGGAGCCCCAGAGGCGAAGAGGTATCTTCCAGTAAAAGGGGAGGGTGCTGCTCAGGGAGGTGACTGAAAGAAGTTCCTCTAAGGAAAGGGGGCATCTTCGAATGGGAGGGCTTGGAGGGCTGGGGAGCAGCTCTGGGGAAGAAGGGGACCCCTGACGAGGAGGAGGAACCTTGGGGAAATGAGATCCTAAGAGAGAGACCCCACTCTTTGAGCATCCTGTTTCCACCCCTCCAGGATATAGCTGGATGGCAGCAAACACAGGGCGCCTGGGACAGGGGTCTCAGACATTAGGAATCTGAGGATTTAACCCCCCAAACTAGATATCAGGGCACCCTCCGTGTCCCATGAGGGTGATGCTGTCCCCTCTTTTATTTTTAATTTATTCCCTTTTGTTGCCCTTGTTTTATTGTTGTAGTTATTGCTATTTTTGATATCGTCGTTGTTGGATAGGACAGAGAGAAATGGAGAGAGGAGGGGAAGACAGAGAAGGGGAGAGAAAGAGACACACCTGCAGACCTGCTTCACCACCAGTGAAGCGACTCCCCTGCAGGTGGGGAGCCAGGGGCTCAAACCGGGATCCTTATGCCAGTCCTTGTGCTTTGTGCCACCTGCGCTTAACCCTCTGTGCTACCGCCGCCGAGACTCCCAGATGCTGTCCCCTCCTAATGAGAGCCAACTTTCTAGCCACTTGTTTGACTTTTCTGTCCCCACCCCCCATGAGTCTTCCCTGGCGACCCCTGCATTGGGGGTGGGGGGTGGAATACAGTCAGTGCTGCCTGTCCCTCTGTCACTGTCACAGCTTATTCCTGTTTATACCTCTGGCCACTGCCCGCCTGTGGCCTTAGTCCCTGTCACCAGTCACCACTGCATGTCTCTCTACTTATCACTCAGTGTCCTTTCATGTCTCCTGTTGCTCAGGACCTGCATGGCACTGTGTCTGCCTGTCACTTACATTGTTTAACACCAACGGACAGCCAAGTGCAGCTTGGGTGCAGTTAGAGCCGGTGGTGACCACCCTCCCCCTTCTCCATCCATTTTTGCTCAGTCACAGGTGACAAGGCCATTCAGTGAAAGCTCCTTCACTGAGCACCTGCTGGGTGGGTGTCGGGCAGCTTGGGAGGCAGGGGTAGAATCAAGGAGAGGACGCACTCTCAGCCACAGGCTCCTCTGCTCCAGTGGGAGAACGATGCAGCCCTGCCCCTTAGTGGCACCACACCCTCTGCCTCCTGGTTGGCTGGAAGTCGTGACTCAGCTCCGGATACTCCAGCCTGCTCCTCCCCACACCCTGCCAGGGCCACCCTGACCTGCTTTGAGAGGGGTTGGGTGTTTCCCACAGTAGCCCATGAGCTCACTCTCGGGGACCCTGAACAAAGGGGTCAAGGAATGCTGGCCTCTCGGGTGCCATCTGTCACACTCAGCCTCTGACTCTGTAACTCTCTTATCTCTCCTCCCACTTTGTTTGTCCTGGTCACACGGGGTCAGCAGAGTCCAGCGTGTTTCCGCTGCTCACACAGGGCTGGAGTGTAAGGGAAGGGTTAGCTTGCCAGGAGGGTCACTAGGAGGGAGGTGTGCAGAAAATGGTGATTTCTAGGTCCACTGAACAAAGCAGCAGCAAGTAGAAAAAGTTGCAGCTGGGGCGGGCGGTGATGCACCTGGCTGAGCACACGCTTTACCATGCACACGGCGGGGCTTTGAGTCCCCACCTGCAGGGGGCAAACTTCACAAGCAGTGAAGCAGGTCTGCAGGTGTCTTTCTCCCTCTCTATCTCCCCCCTCCTCTCTCAACTACTCTCTGTTCTATCTAATAATAAGAAAGAAAAAGAAGGAAAGAAAGACAGAAAGAAAGAATGAGAGAAGGGGCCGGGTGGTGGTGCACCTGCTTGAGCGCACTATTAAAATGCACAAGGAGCCAGGTTCGAGCCCCCGGTCCCCACCTGCAGGGGGAAAGCTTTGCAAATGGTGAGGCAGTGCTGCGGTTATCTCTCTGTCTCTCTCCCTCTCTATCACCCCTTCCCTCTTGATTTCTGGCTGTCTCTATCCAATAAAGATAATTTTTTTAAAAAAAGGAAAGAAAGAGGGAGGAAAAGAAAAAGGAAGAAAGAAGAAAGAAAAAATAATAAAGGACAAATGGCTCCTGTGAATAGATTCATAGTGCAGGCACCGAGCCCCAGCAATAAATAACCCTGGTGACAAAAAAGAAAGGGGAGGGGAGGGGGAAAGGGAAAGAAAAGAGAAGGAAAGGAAAGGAAAGGAAAGGAAAGGAAAGGAAAGGAAAGGAAAGGAAAGGAAAGGAAAGGAAAGGAAAGGAAAGGAAAGGAAAGGAAAGGAAAGACGGAAGAGAAGTCGCAGCTGGTAGGATCTAAGTTAGATGCTGAAAGAACTTCTGTGGATAAAACGATGACCAAACCTCCCACTGTGAACAAGTAGCAGGGAATCCTGGGGGTAGTTCAGAGATGTGACAGCCCTCAGAGTGTACCCCTGCTGCCAAACGACTTCGTTCCACACTTCCCTCCCTCCTCTGAACACTCCAGAGCACAGAGCATAGTTCTCAGTGAGCTGAGTCACTGTTTGCAGAGCCTGTGGCTGTTTGCAGAGTCTCTGTGTGGATGAAGACTTGTTCAGTTTCAGGGATTTGAGAGGCTTCTTTCTTCACCTGCTCATGTTAGCTTAGGCTGTGAGTTGCAGTCTGTCACTACCTTCAGTGACAAACCTCGAGTACAGTCTACCCTGGCTTGGCAGCTTTGACTTGTCTGCCGCTTGTTTCTGTCCCGCACCTGTGTTGATTTTTCAGCGTCTGACCTTTCCTTCTCTCCCACCCCCCTATTTTTCTTCCTTTCTACACTTTCTTCTTTTTGCCACCAGGGTTGTTGCTGAGGCTCGGTGCCTGCAAGACAACTCCACTGCTCCTAGCAGCCATTTTCTCCTCCTCCTCCTCCTCCTCCTCCTCGTGCTCCTCCTCCTCTTCTTTTTATTATAGACAATATAGAAATATAGAACTAGGGAGAGAGAAAAGGGGGGGATAGAGAAGGAGAGAGAGAGAGAGACACCTGCAACATTGCTATACTGATCATGAAGCTTCCCCTGAAGCCCCAGGGAGCAGGGGCTTGAAACATGCTTCTCGGGCATAGTAGTTTGTGCATTGGACCAGGTGAGCGAGCCATCACCTGGCACTACAGAGTCAAATTTTTATTTATTTTCATCTTTTTTTTTCTAAGAAGCTAAGTCTTTTTTAAAGGTTTCTCCCATTTCCCTGAGTCAAACTCTGCTATTTTTGAGGAATTTCCCTACACAAAAAGCCTATTCTTTCTTTTTAAAATGTTTTTATTGTCATTTATTTATTTGCTAGGTCAAAGAGAAATTGGGGGGGAGGGAAGATAGAAAAGGAGAGACAAAGAGAAACACCTGTAGTACTGCTTCACAGTTTATGAGGCTTCCCCCTGCAGGGGGGCACTGCAGGGGGGGGTGCTGAACCAGGGTCCTTGTAATATGTGCACTCAACCAGATGCACCACTGTGTAGGCCCAGAGCCTGTCCTTGTATACAGTGCTGGTCTGGCACCTTGATCAGGGATGCCTCTTTCTGCCTGAAAACCTTGTCCCTGTTCCCAGTGCTTTGTCTGTTTGCAGCACCTGCCCCCACCAGTGAAAGCTGCTTCCTCTGCAACAAGTGTCTGTCTCCAGACCATGCCTCTGTTTACAGTCTGTCCCAATTCCAGAGCCTGCTTCTTTCTGTCTGCGGAACCTGAGTCCCACATGGACAACTTGTACCATTTGTCCAGGTCTTTGCCTATTTGCACTGCCTATCTGAAACCATCCACATGTGGTATCTATTCCCATCAACTGCCTTCACTGTCAGGAGCCTGTATGTCTGTGTGGGAGCACCTATGTCTGTCTGCAGAGCCTAAGCCCCTTTGCACACACAAACTGGTCTTCATGTGTGCCTGTGAGCGGAGGACGATTCTATTTACAGGGCTGTTCTCTGTCTCTTGGGCTCCTCCTTTTCTTTTCTTTTCTTTAATTTTCTTTCATTTTTTCCCTTTTCTTGCTCTTGTTTGTTGTCGTCATCATTATTGCTGTCATCGTTGTTGGATAGGACAGAGAGAAATCAAGAGAGATGAGGAAGAGAAAGACCTGCAGACCTGCTTCACCGCCTGTGAAGCGACTCCCCTGCAGGTGGGGAGCCAAGGGCTCGAACCGGGATCCTTACGCCGGTCCTTGCGCTTCACGCCATGTGCGCTTAACCCACTGCGCCACTGCCCAACTCCCGGCTCCTTCTTTTCTAAGCCCTATCTGCAGAACTCAGGCTTTCCACAAAGCCCATCTCTGTTTCAAAATCTTACCCATGTCATGGACATCTGTGCTTAAACATAAAGGTGATCTCAGCAAATCCTGTCTTTCCCTGAAGAAACTCAGGGTTGACTGCAGACTTTGCTTTCCTCAGCTCTGGTTTATGATAGTGCTAGGCACTGAACCTGGGGCCTTTGGTGCCTCAGGCATGAAAGTCTTTTTGCATAACCATTATGCTGTCTCCACTGCCTTGCAGAGCTTGTGTCTTTTGTCAGAGTCTGGATTGCTGCTGGGCTTGCGAGATTGTTTACCCAGCTTGTTCCCATCGCCCTCTCTGCAGGTTTAGAGCCTATTTCCAGAAACTGGCCCTCAACCAGGAGGGACTGAGCATGCCAGAGAGCTTTGGCCTGTCTGCAGACCCTGTTTCTGTCTGCCAAGTGCTCCTCTGACTGAAGAGGCTGTACTCATTTGCAGAACCTCACTTATCTTGAACTTGTCCACATCTGCAGGCTCTGGCCCTTAGCAGAGGCCCTGACTTAAGAATGTGTCCCATCCATATCTGCACACTCTTCCCCAATCTGCAAAACTCCTCCACGCCTGAAGAACTTGTAACTGTTTGCAGAACCTGTCTGTGAAAAGTTCACCTGCTGGGAGTCGGGCGGTAGTGCGGTAGGTTAAGCGCATGTGGCGCAAAGCATTACGGATCCCGGTTCGAGCCCCTGGCTCCCCACCTGCAGGGGAGTCGATTCACAGGCGGTGAAGCAGGTCTGCAGGTGTCTATCTTTTTCTCCCCCTCTCTGTCTTCCCCCTCCTCTCTCCATTTCTCTCTGTCCTATCCAACAATGACAATATCAATAGCAATAACTACAATAAGAAAACAAGGGCAACAAAAGGGAATAAATAAATAAATAAATATTTTTTTTAAAAGTTCACCTCCTTCCACCTGCTTCTTTGCCTGTTTGCCCAGTCTGTCTGAATTCCCCTCAGCTGGTGGAGTCTATCTCGTACAGGCTGTCTTTTTATGCAGAGGGCTGCTGTCTATAGAGCTCACTTTTGTCCAAAGAAACTGTGACACTGCTCTTGTTAGCCTGCGGAAATTGTCTTTGAAGAGCCTGCACCTATTTGCAGATTCTGCTCTTGTTTGCAGGGCCTGTCTGTGGGTGCCTAATGTCTTTGCATGGCCCTTTCCTAACTGTCAGGAACACCCACGTCTATGGACAGCTCTGTCCTTGTGTGCAGAACCTGTTATGATCTACAAGAGACACTTTCATTTCCTTATTTTATTTTATTTTATTTTATTTTATTTATTTCTATATAGGAACAGAAATAAATCAGGAAGGAGAAAAGAGGAGGAGAGAGAATGACAGAACTGCAGCACTGCTACACTGCTTATAAATCTTCCCCCTGTAGGTGGAGAGCAGGGACTTGAACCAGGGTCCTTGTGCATTATAACGTGTGTGCTCTACTGGCTGCACCACCACCTGACTCCCAGTCAGTTTCATTTCTAGAGTCTGCCTGCAGAATCTGTCATTACTAGCAGAGCCTTTGCCTGCCGGCAAAACCTGTTACTGTCTGCAGCGGCTGCCTAGCTGCAGGCCCTGTTTCCCACTCTCTGCCCCTCCCTGCAGGGGTTAGCCCTGTCTGCAGAACTAAACCTGTAACTAATATACAGGTAGAGAACCTTAGCCAGATGTCAGGACCCTGAGATCCAACTTGTCTCAGAGTTGGGAGAAAATAACTTCAGTCACCATATAGTTAATCTGAAGAAGTCTGGAGCGACCCCCTAGACACACCCCGAGATGGGAGATTGTCAGGTGTGGCCCTGATTAGAACTCCTGGCAGGGTATATATTGGTAAATATATATCACCTCAAAAGGAAGAGGAAGATCACAGGTGTTTTTAGGTAAACATGATTCAGGAGCAATTGTCATGGCAAAATAACCTTTAGGGTCGGGGAGACATCGAGAATGTGTTCAACCTTAATTACAGTATCTTGATCTGAATGTCATTACACCAGGTGTGCTTCTTTGATGCCCCCAAATATTCGTTTACTCGGGTCAGTCTATGCACAATCCCCAGACTTTTCAGGGAAGGAACCAAATGTCAAGTTACAGATGAATGCGCTTTTGCGTTCTCTCTCAGCCTGTGGGCTGATAACTCTTTTTTAAAAATATTTTTATTATATTTATTTATTTATTGGATAGAGATAGCCAGAAATTGAAAGGAAATGGGAAGTAGAGAGGGGAAGAGACAGAGAGACACTTGCAGCCCTGTTTCAAGTTTCACTCATGAAACTTTCCCTCTGTGGATGGGGACCAGGGGCTTGAACCCCAGCCCTTATGCATTGTAACATGTGCACTCAACCAGGTGCACCACCAGCTGACCCCAGTAGTTAGTTTTGACACTCTCCATACATCTGCCTTAAGGGGGAGGGAGCTGTGACTAAAGCAATGCCTGAAGTCTTTCTTACTGGACAGGCCTGTCAACCAGACATGTTTTGTTAACATGGAGGTTTTAGGTAAGAAAGTATCAAGTAATCTGGGATCAGGAAACTTCTTCAAAAGAGCCCTGTTTGAAGAGCATTGTCGGGCTAGAGTCGTAAGGGAGACAGATAACCCAGGGACTAAGCTCGTGACGGCAAAGCAATACAAATCTTTATTCATTTGTATGCCCCAGAGTCAGGCGGTAACACACCTGGTTAAGCCACATGGCACCAACCGCAATGGCTGGCATCAGCCTCTCCATCTGTACGCCCGCCCTCCTCCAGCTCGGGACATGGAAGAGACAAGACAGAAACGGAAGTGGCTTGACAATACCATACATGGTTAAGAAAGGGGTGGAGAAAGGCAAAAGGGGGCCAGGAATGGTATGGACCGCCCCAGCAACTGTTGCTAGGGGTTCAACTGGTAGGATTAATAATAATGCCCTGGAGGCAGGGAGTGTCTTGAGAGTAGAAAGAAGATAGATCAAAGGAATGGAATGGGTGGGGATCTTTCAGGCCAAACAATGATTATGTAGATAGGCCATAGTATCAGGAATGGAGGGTGCTTTGTGAGCCCTTCCAAGCTCAACCACATCTGCACAATTTCCCAACATCTCCCCCTTTCTTTTTATCTAATGGCCATAGTATCAGGAATGCAGGGTGGTTTGTGAGATAGGGAGTCTTATAAGACAGGGCAAACCTTTGTGGTTACTCCTGTCCCTCCTTGCTCAACTTCTCGGTAGAGAGAGAGACTGACAGAATAGACGCACTCCTCAGGTTAAGCCCTGCCAGGCTCCACCACATCCCCACAACCTCCCTACAGAGCACAACCGCAGACAGGCTGGGCCCCTGTATGCAGAGTTTCTGCAGGCCAGGGGCTGGTTGGCTCCCTTTCAGTTTTGCTGTCCAGGTTTGCTGGCTTGGCTCTAATGAAAGGCGTTGATTCTCATGAGGTCGTCTTGGAGAACTGGAGGTGGGTTGATCTCCTCCCTGGAGCCCAAAGCACAGGCTCCAGCCTGAGCACTCTTGTCCCCTCCCTCTGTCCCTCCTGCCTGGCCTAGCATGGACATCGACAAGCTCCTCCACGCGATCCAGAGCCACAGAGACCTCCACATCTGGATCATTGAGGTGTGTGAGGGTGACAGAGTGTGTGGTCCCTGAGAAGAAGTTCGCTCCCCAATTCCTCTGCTCGTAAGTTTGGGGGTGGGAGTGGAGGGGTGGTCCCTGAAGCTTTACCAGGTGCCCACCCCTCCCAGGATCTGAAGTTGGTGCCGGTACCCGAGAAGGCTTATGGGAACTTCTTTGAGGAGCACTGCTACCTCGTCCTCCATGTGAGTACTGGGGAAGTCTGTGTGGGAGGGTGACATCCTCTGGTCCCCACTCTTGATGATGCAGATGAGCCTTCCTTCATCTTGAGAGGAGACTGGGAGTCCCAAGAGAACTGCACCCCACCTGAAGAAGTATGGGCATTGATCTTTCTTCACACTTCCCTCCACCACCCCCACCCTCACCATCCATCTAGTCCCTGTCCCTGGAAGCACCCAGTCACCCCAAGGCCATTAGTCCATTCATGACCTTACCTTTGAACCCAGTCCCTTCCTCGGGTCTTTAGAATCCTTCCCCCAATGTACACACACACACACACACACACACACACACACACACACACACACACACCATCCATCTAGTCCCTGTCCCTGGAAGCACCCAGTCACCCCAAGGCCATTAGTCCATTCATGACCTTACCTTTGAACCCAGTCCCTTCCTCGGGTCTTTAGAATCCTTCCCCCAATGTACACACACACACACACACACACACACACACACATGCACGCACGCACAAAATCCTGGGCCCTAGGTCTCACGGAGCCCGAAGGCCAAGAAGGGGACATCCAGCGACCTGCATTACTGGGTGGGGAAGGAAGCAAGCGCGGAGGAGCAGACCGTCCTGGGCGCCTTCATGCAGCGCCTGCAGGAGGCGCTGTGTGACAGCACCGTGCAGCACCGCGAAGTCCAGGGCCACGAATCCGACTGTTTCTGCAGCTACTTCCGCCCAGGAATCATGTGAGTGCCAAGGACCGAGCCCTGGGATCCTGGGCGGCCTGGGGTGACTGTCTTTTATCCCCAGAGGGTGGGTTGTGTTTCTTTTTGCCATACACGTCCCGTACCGTACAGCTCACCCACTTGAAATAGACAGGCCAGTGATCTTCAGTGTATTCAGACTTGTGCAGCCATTAATATCATTAGCTTCTTTAGACAGAGACAGGCAGAGAGAATGAAAGAAACCACAGCACTAACTCCAGTGCACTATGCAAGTGCTATTTCGCCAGGCCTCACCATCACTTCTGAGCACTTTTTTGTTGTTCGTTTATTTTTTTTAAAAATTATAATATAAATATATATATATATTTCCGGGCAGTAACACAGCGGGTTAAGTGCACGTGGCATGAAGCGCAAGGATCCCAGTTTGAGCCCCCAGTTCCCCACCTGCAAGGGGGGTCACTTCACAAGTGGTGAAGCAGGTCTGCAGGTATCTTTCCCCCACTTTATCTTCCCCTCCTCTCTTCATTTCTCTCTGTCCTATCCAACAACAAACATAAGGGCAAAAAAATGGGAAAAATGGCCTCCAGGAGCAGTGGATCCACACAGAGCCCCAGCAATAACCCTAGAGGCAAAAAAAAAAAAAAGTATTGGGATCAATAGCTTACAGTTGACAATAAAATGTGGAAGTTTATATATGTGTAAATCTTCTTAGTTTTCCATATAACACTCTAACGCCCACCTAGGTCCTCCTCCACCATCATGTTCTAGGACCTTAACACTTGCTCCACCCCACCCCCATCCCAGAGTCCTTTACTTTGGTGCAATACACAAAACCCAGTTCCAAGTTCTGCTTTGTGTCTCCCCTTTCTGTTCTTAATTCTCAACTTCTGTCTATGAGGTAGATCACCCCATATTCATCCTTCTCTTTCTGTCTTCTCTCACTTCACATGATTCTGTAATGCCTCATCCAAAATGAGGTGAATGACTTAATCATTCTTAATCGCTGAGTAGTATTCCATTGTGTATTAGACCACAGCTTTCTCAGCCACCCATCTATTGTTGGACACTTAGGTTGCTTCCAGGTTTTGGCTACTACAGATTGTGCTGCTACAAACATAGGTATATACAGATCTTTTTGGGTAGGTGTGTTAGGTTCCTTAGGAATTCTGACCACTTTTATCACCCCCAAAGAAGCCACATTCCATTTAGAAGTACTCCCCACTTTCCTGTCCCCAACCCCAACATTTTTTCCACTAGTCTGGGCTTATCAATTTACCTGTTCTAGACATTTTATGGGAATGAATCAACAGGTCTTATCACTTTGTATGATGCTGTCAAGACTCATCTGCTGTTATTGCATTCATTGCCCCTTAACTTCTTATTATTGGCAAATAACATCCCACCCTATGGATGTGGCACACTTTACTTACCTACACATCCTTTAGTGGACTCCTGGGTTCTTTCCGCCTCGAGAGCTGTTGAGGATAATGCTATTGTTGACATTTATATTCAGGTTTTGTATGGACCTGTTTTTTCAGTTCCCTCAGCTCTATAATCAGGAGTGGATACCAATGTCATTTTGAGTTTACCTCTGTGTTACTGTGCCGGGTAGAAATATGTCTTTTGCTATAAATTGCTGCAAATGCTTTTGGAACGAAGTAACTGCAATATGTTTAGGACGAGTCACTGGCAATCTCCCACGTTCGCTCACCTTGGTCTCACGTAGTTGAAGTGCATGTGTGCACCTGCTATCTGTGTGAACACATGCATACATATCTACGTGAACGTGCAAGAAACTCACCGCCCTACGCCTCCAGATGGGTACTCCCTCACACATACATGAATATGCATGTCCACACTTGTACATGCTATTGCCAGAATGCCATGCACTCACAGAAATGCTCACAGGAAGGATAAACAGATGCATTTAGGCCTCATTTATATACATAAGTATATATCTGTGCCCATACATGCCCACCTGCACACGTGTTCACAGCTCTGTGTGCAGATAAAGTGATACAGGCTGTACCCCAAATGGTGCATGAATGTTGAATACATGTTGAATAAGCCCATGCACACTCCTAACCTCTCATGCGCCTGGGTGCACATGTCCACACATGTTTAACAGGCACAGTGTGCCCACACACCTGTGCTCACTGCCACACATGCAACACGTGGCCTCACACTGGATCCCCTTCCCTCCGCAGCTACAGGAAGGGAGGCCTGGCCTCTGCCGGCAAGCACATGGAGACCAACATATACAACATCCAGCGGCTGCTGCACATCAGAGGCAGGAAGCACGTGTCTGCCACGGAGGTGAGGGCCACCCCTTGATCTCTGGACTCAGCTGGGCCTGCGTGCACTGAAGTACAAGGCAGAGGGGTGACTGGGGGCATTGTCAAGGGGCCATACCTTGACAGAGGACAGAGAGGGGAGGCAGAGCCAGGCTTGAAGCCCATACCTGCTGGTCTGAGTGTGTGTCCTTATGAGGCAGACAAGATGCTACAGCTGGCAATTCCTATCAGCAGCACAACGGGGGGGGGTGGGGGTGGACAGGACACACACAGCCGTGCACACTTACTGTCATTGTCACCCACTGGTGTGCACGCTCTCCCACTGTTACCCTCAAGGCCACTGTAGGCCGAAGAGTGGATCACAATTTCCATCCATCAGGAAAGCAAGTAAAAAAAAGCTGATCTCGTTAGAACCAGATACCTGCTACCCTCTGGCAAGAATCCAGTGGCATAACCATTCAGGTCTTTGACGTCTGCTGCAGGGATGGTGATGCCTGAGGCATGCACACTGCTGTCTCCAGAATGTGTGGCAGCCCTGGGACTCACAGACAGACTCCCATGCTGTCACCCCCAGACTCAGTGGTCAGCCCCCCACCCCCCGGCTGTTCTGCTGGCCAGGTGCTGTGGAGTCCCCATTCGCACTCTGGAGTGCCTGTGAGGCCAGCTGACAGCGCACGAGGAAAGACAATGGCTTTGCCATGCACCTTGCCCAGGTTCAAGCCTGGGCCCCAACACACTGGGGGAAGCTTTGATGCTGTGCTATCTTTCCCTCCCTCCCTTGATTCCTCCCTGCCTCCCTCCCTTTGTCTCTATGTCTACCTCTTTTTTCTTTCTAGCCAAAAAATCAACTCAGACCACCACCACCACCAACAACAACAAAAGAATGTGTTTACCCAGAGGCACACCCCCATAAGCAGACATTCACTTGTCACTCATAAGCTCACACACTTACTCACATTTGATACTCTGCATCATATATGTATATATATGTATATACATATATATACACACACACAGAAAAACCATCCTGTGCACCCGACGTGTGTGTGTGTGTACTTGCAGACAGCTGTAGACGTGCAATGAGTGAAAGATGTCACAGGGCTGGTGGTAGTAACTCAGTGGTAGAATGCATACTTCGTGTGTTTAAAGCCCCAGGCTCAATTCCTAGCACTGATTTTTTCCTTTCCATTTTTTATTTGTGATTAATAATGAGTTACAAGATTATAAGATTATAATGTCTAGTTCCACACCACAACCACCACTAGAGTTCTGTATCCCCATCCTCCCACCTCCCAAAGATAACTACCATAGGTCTCACCAATCTTAGAAACAGTTTGCTTGCGCGTATGTGTATGAGTGTGTGTTTTGCAAGTTCAGGCATATCAGTTCTCTCTATTCTATATATTCATCTTTATTCATTCTCTATTCATCTTTAGTTGTCTTTCATCTCTTTACTTATTTCTTTAAGCATAATCTCCTCCAGTTACACCCATTTTGTCCCAAAGAACACGGTATCATCTTTCTCGATTGCAGAGTAGTATTCCATGGAATATATATCCTATATCTTTTTTTAGCCAGTCACCCATTGATGAGCATTTAGGCTGCTTCTACTCTTTGGTTATTGTGAATAATACAGCTGTGAACATAGGGGTGCATACGACCCTTCTAGTTAGTGTTTGAGTGTCCTATGGGTAAATCCCTAAGAGTGGTCATGCAGGATCGTAAAGTCATTCCAGTTTTAGTTGTTGAAGGACTCTCCATACAGTCTTCCAAATGGGGCTGCAGCAGTTTGCATTCCCACCAGCAGTGAAACTAAGCTCCCTTTTCTCCACAACCTCTCCAACACCTGTCATTTCCTGGTTTGCTGATGCAGGCCATTCTCTTAGCGGTGAGATGAAGCTCGCTGTAGTTTTAATTTGCATTTCTCTAATGATGAGTGAAATGGAACATATATCTGTGGGCCATGTGTATCTCTTCTTTAGAAAACTCTGTTTAGCACTTTGGTTCACTTTTTTACTGGATTAGCTCTACCTCTTTTGTAGCTCTGTACCAATTTTGTATCAATGTCTAATATTAGTCGTTTGTCAGATGTGTGAAGTGTAAATATCCTCTCCCATTTACTGCATTGCCTGGCTATCCTTGTGTAGTTTGCTGTCGATGTGTAGAAACTTTTTAGTTTCATGTAGCTCCATTTGCTTACTCTTATTTTTTTTAATATTTTTTAAATTTTATTTATTTATTTATTTTCCCTTTTGTTGCCCTTGTTTATTATTGTTGTAGTTATTATTGATGTCGTAGTTTTGGATAGGACAGAGAGAAATGGTGAGGGGAAGGGAAGACAGGGGGGGAGAGAAAGACACCTACAGACCTGCTTCAGCATTTGTGAAGTGACTCCCCTGCAGGTGGGGAGCCAGGGGCTTGAACCAGGATTCTTACATGGGTCCTTGCGCTTTGCACCACATGTGCTTAACCCGCTGTGCTACTGCCCGACTCCCTGCTTACTCTTATTTTTATGTCCCATGCCCATGGAGTGGAGTATCCACATACATCTTTGATGTGAAGATCCTATAAAGTCTCCCTGACATTTCTTCTATAAATTCTGGAGTTCCTGGTCTAATATTCAGATCTTTGATCCATTTTGATTTGATACCAGTTTGATTTTTTTTTTTAAGAAAAGGAACAGCACTAGCTGTGGTCACGTGTATAGAGATGCACGTAGCCACACCTGTGGGGTTGCCCTCAAGATTTCACATGTTGGCACAGGTACATGCCCGCATACCTGACGGCAGGAGCATGGGAACACATACACCCAGTTGCACACAGCACACAAGTGTCATACTCAGCTGTGCTCACAGATTCGGGGACAGTCTGTGCTACCCTTCTGCCTGGGTACCAAGAGCATGACACCCCACCTTCCTCCCTGCGCCTCCTGGCCCTGACAGGTAGAGCTCTCCTGGAATAGTTTCAATACGAGTGACATCTTCCTGCTGGACCTGGGCAAGGTGATGATCCAGTGGAATGGCCCTAAGACCAGCATTTCCGAGAAGGCACGGGTTAGTGTCTGCCCTGACGTGGAGGTGGAGGTTACCCCACGGTTACCCCCAGATCTGAACCTGGCTCTCGACTACAGCTTAAGAAGCACCCTTGGGGTGTAAGCTGAGTCCAGATGCCAGAAGGAGAGACACTGGTGGCCATGTCCTAGATGCCAGAAGGAGAGACACTGTTCCCTGTCCTCACCCTCTGGCAGTGGGACAATGACTGGAGGGATCTGGGGTGGGTTATTTATGAGTGGGGTGTGTGCTAGGGAAGTATAGACTGCCAGCTTTCTCTCCTTCAGGGGCTGGCCCTGACCTGCAGCCTCCAGGACCGGGAGCGTGGTGGCCGTGCACAAGTCGGCGTGGTAGATGATGAGGCTGAGGCCCCCGACCTCGTACAGGTCATGGAAACTGTGCTGGGCTGCAAAGGAGGCAAATTGCACACCGCCTTGCCCAGCAAGACTGTTACCCTACAGCAGAAATCCAATGTCCGCCTCTACCAGTGAGCAGACCGTGGAGTGGGCATGGGAGTGGGTGTGGGAGGTGGAGTAGCCCAGCCTGCATATTCCTCCTGACTACAGCTACTCAGAGAAGGCTCATGGGGTCCAGCCCTTACTTTTGTAGGGCTGCCCTTCTGAGAAACCATTCTACTGGCAGAGCAGCTGAAGCTCTGAGAGGGACATGGCTGCAGAGGAGTTAAGACTCAACTCAGTTGGCTGGGGGATGGCACACCCAGTTCAGTGCACATATTACCATGCACAAAGATCCAGGTTTGAGCCCCCACTCCCCACCTGCCAGGGCAGGGCAGGGGTGGGAAACACTTCACAAATGGTGAAGCAGGGCTGCAGGTGTCCTCTGTCTCTTTCCCTCTCTAGCTTCCCCTCCTCTCTCAATTTCTGTCTCTATCTAATAATAAATAAATAATTTTTAAAAAAAAAAGAAGAAAATACGGAGTCGGAAGGTAGTGCAGTGGGTTAAGCGCAGGTGGCGCAAAGCGCAAGGACCGGCGCTAAGGATCCCGGTTCGAGCCCCCGGCTCCCCACCTGCAGGGAAGTCACTTCACAGGCGGTGAAGCAGGTCTGCAGGTGTCTGTCTTTCTCTCTCCCCTCTGTTTTCCCCTCCCCTCTCCATTTCTCTCTGTTCTATCCAACAATGATGACATTAATAACTACAACCATAAAAAAGTAAGGGCAACAAAAAGGAGTAAATAAATAAATATTAAAAACATATACAAAAATTTTAAAAAATTGAAAAAAAGAAAATAATAAAATGGAACAAATGGCCACCAGGAATAGTGGATTCATGGTCCTGGCGCCAATGCCCAGCAATAACTCTAGTGGCAATTTAAAAAAGAGAGACTCAACTCAGGGCCCACGGGACCCCCTATCTTCTGCCAAGGGGTGAGGGGCAAAATGAGGCAAGAGGGCATCCAGGCCAGGTAAGGGCTGACCTGCCCACATTAGGATGCCCACTCCCTAGTGTCCGTGAGAAGGGCAAGGACCTGGTGATCCAGGAGTTGGCGACTCGTCCACTGACCCAAGACCTGCTACAGGAGGAGGTGAGGCAGGCCGGTCCCCTTGCGCCCCCCACTTCACGGTCCCAGCTCAGTCTGGATCACCCTTGACCAGCTCCACTCTTGCTCCCAGGACTGCCACATCGTGGACCAGGGCGGTTTCAACATCTACATGTGGCTGGGACGCAAGTCTGGTCTCCGGGAGAAGGAGGCCGCTTTTGGCAGAGCGCTGGTGAGACTCCCAGCCTGGCTCAGGAGGGGCTGCCCTGGGCTTGAGGGGGTGGCAGCCCTACCCTGGGGTCTGACAGAGAACACTACCCCGCCTTGAAATCTGAGCAGGAAGGTGTCCTGTCCTGGAAGGTGTCCTGGGAAGCCCTGTCTAAGGGAGGTGACACTGCCCGGAGCCTGAGGCCTCAGCCTATCAGAAGAGACACAAATCTTGTCTACATGTGTGAAGGGGAACCCAGGGCCCCTCTCTGGGGCACAGGGGGACTGCCACCTTGGATAGCACCCAAGAAATCATGTGCCAAAGGGAGATATTTGGTACTAGGTGCCCCTCCTTACAAGAGTGGGAGTCCAAGTCTGGTCCTTCCAGAGAAGCAGAGCAAGGGACCCCGGGGAAGTCACTAGGCAGCATGAAGTGGATCGTGAGCAGGCTCCCTTAATTAATGTGGCCCGGGCTCAGAAGGCCTTTGCAGGCTGGGTGGAAGGTGCCCCGGTGGAGCTGACTGTGAGCCCTCGGGGCTGCTCGCCTGACAGAGCCGGGGGCCCCAGGGCTTCATCCATGCCAAGGGCTACCCGACCTACACCAGCGTGGAGGTGGTGAAGCAAGGCGCCGAGCCGGCTGCTTTCCAGCAGCTCTTCCGAAAATGGTCCAAGGAACCTCCTGGGAGCAACCACCTCAGTGAGGCTACGGGTGAGTAGCAGATGCGGGTCCTGAGTGGGGCGGGTCCTCCCTGGGTGGAAGGGCGTAGTCCAGGCAACGTGGGGGCGTGGTTAGGGGGCAGGACAAGCCCTCCCTAGGGATAGAGGGGCGTGGCCTGGTTTGCAGGGCCGGGACTGAGCTAGGGGGGCGGCGCTAGTAAGGGGCGGGGCCTAGCCCAGCAGGCAGAACCCGGGCGGGGCAAACTCGCTCGGTGGGCGTGGCCCAGTCAGAATGGGGCGGGGCCTCCCTGGGGTATCACCCAGGCCCGCCCTGAGCTGGGGAAGGGGCAGGATTGTGGCGCGTCCTGCCCAGGGCATTCTGCGACTCCACCCAAAGACAGGAAAAGGATCGTAGCTGAATGTGGACAGACCTGGACTCAGAACCTGTGGCCACACAAAATTGTTGAGTGACAGGCCATGAGAGGCCAGAGTGGGTGGACTGGGCAGTAACACCTTTTTCCTCACAGGTAAACTGAATCAGGTGAAGCTGGACGTGGCCAAGCTGCATGTCCAGCCTGAGCTAGCAGCCCAGCTCAGGATGGTGGACGATGGGTCCGGGAAGGTGGAGGTGAGAGGCGCAGGCTTGGTACCTGGGTGGTAGGCTTTTTCTTTTTTTCTTTTCTTTCTTCCTTGCTTCCTTTTTTTTAAAAAAAATTTTTTTTGTAAGAGTTTTTCACTTTAATTTGATAGGACAGAGAGAAATTGAGAAGCAATGGGGAGAGAGAAGAAGAGAGAGAGAGAGAGCGACAAAGAGACACCTGCAGCAGTGCTTCACCACTTGTGAAGTTTTCTGCTTACAGATGTGGACTGGGGGTTTGAACCTAGGTCCTTGAACATATGAACATGTACACTTAACCAGGTGTGCCACTGCCTGGACCCATTGCAGTAGGCTTATTCTTCAGGTGAAATAAATAGCTGCCCTAGTGTTCTAGGTACACACAGGTGCTTATCTACCCACAACCAGGGATCTCTAAGGATACACATATACATGAAGAGTCTTATATACTATAACAATATGTATAATATTTAAATACATATATACACATATGTATATTCTCCTGACTGCTAACTCATACATGCCACCTCTGACAGCACACATGGCCACTCACATCAGTCAAGGCACACGGGACACAAGTCATACACCTAGATTACATGTATGGTGATACAGACACACCTTCTCACACCTTGTTATTACCACTGCAAACAGGCAGCTGTACATGTGATCACAGTCCCTCACAGCCAACAGCCCATATACTCAACCACAGCCCAACACACCCAACCCCCAACAGAGCCACACACTGTTTTCAGCCAGAAAATGGTGTTTGGTGTCAGACTGATGGGTTCTGCAATATTGAGAAGCTAGGGCCTACTTCCTAGCTTTGTGCGGGCCAATTGTCCATCTTGATATGGCGGGCAAAGCCTTGTATTCCTTTGAGTCTCCTTTTTTTTTTTTTCTCAATTTCTTTCTGTCCTATAATTAAATTAAACTAAATTAAATATAACTAAAATTTTAAAAAAGGAAGAGAGAGGAAGGACAGAGAGAGGAAAAAAGAAAAAGGTTTGGGAAGAAGAAGATGGGTGGCGAGCATGGGGACACAGAGAAAGATAGAGGGACAATAGGGAGGCAGAAATGATAGGATAAGGAGTCGGGCGGTGGCGCAGCAGGTTAAATGCACGTGGTGCAAAGCGTAAGGACTGGCGTAAGGATCCCGGTTTGAGCCCCCGGCTCCCCACCTGCAGGGGAGCTGCTTCACAAGCAGTGAAGCAGGACTGCAGGTGTCTGTCTTTCTCTCCCCCTCTCTGTCTTCCCCTCCTCTCTCCATTTCTCTCTGTCCTGTCCAGCAACAGTGACATCAATAACAACAACAATAATAACCACAACAATAAAACAATAAGGGCAACAAAAAGGAATAAATAAATAAATAAATAAATAAATAAGAAATGACAGGCTAGCAGAGAGGAGGGCAAGAGGGAGGCCTCTGTGGCCCAGGCCTTAAGTACAAAAGCAGGGAGGGGAGCCCTTCCAGCAGACCAGCTTGGTCACCAAGTGAGTGCTGCTCCTTGGTGGTGTGAAGTCAGAATCAGTGTCCTCTGCAAAAGGCAAGATTCTGGATGCACTCGTCTCCGGAGCTTTTCCAGAGGCAACTGTCTGACTCTGTGGGGGGCACTGGAAGCCCAGGCCCACCTTATAGGTGGGAAAAACCAAAGCTCAGACAGGTCTCTGCCAATTCAGGGCTGACCCAGGATCAGACTAGGGCCTGCCTGGTTCCAGAGCTCAACCCTATCGATAAGTGTGAGGAAGTGTTTTTCCTTTTAGTCTTTGACAGTCTTTTCTTTTTTTTTTTTAAAGCAATCTTTTTTATTTTTATTTATTTATTTTTTTATTATTTACTATTGGATAGAGACATAAATTGAGAGGGGAGAGAGAGAGAGACTTTCAATCCTGTTTTAACACTTGTGAAGCTTTCCCCCTGCAGGTGGGGACCAGGGGCTTGAACCCAGATCCTTGTGCACGGTAATGTGAGCCCCTAACCAGGTGCACCACCACCTGCCCCTTAAGCAATACTTTTAAAAGAGCCTGAAGGGGCTGAGCAGTAGCATACCTATTAGAGGCACACACCACAGTGCACAAGGACCCCGATTCAAAGCCTCATGTCCCCCTACAGAGGGAAGCTTTATGAGCAGTAAAGCAGTGCTAAAGGCGTCTTTCCCTCTCTCTTCCCTCTCCATTTCTCTCTGTCTCTATTGACAAATGGCCACTGGAGTGAGTGGTAAATTCGTTGTGTAGGTAGTGAGTCTCAGTGATAACCCTGGTGGCAAAAACCAAAACAAACCTGAGGCCTTGTTTGTGCCCGGCTTCTTCTGCCCAGGCCTGAGCAGTGAGCAGCTGTGCCAAGTCTGGATGCCCGCCCTTCACCTGAGCTGTGACTAGTAGGGCCAGGGCTGGGGGTGGGGGATTGTCAGAGGCTGAGTCTCCACCACTGGCTCATTCCAGACACCAGCTCGGCATCCTGACTGAGAGCTGAAGGGGTGTATGTGGGGTGGCCCTGGAGTGCACAGGGGAAAGGGAAATTGCCTGCAGGTTCTTGCACAAGCCCAGCACACGGTGTGAATGGCAGAGAGCAGAGCCTTCTGCCAGAGGCAGGGTGCCACCTGATCCCAAGGGCGTCCGTTCCCCAGGTGTGGTACATCCAGGATGTCAGCAGGCAGCCCGTGGACCCCAAACACCACAGACAATTATGTGCAGGCAACTGCTACCTTATCCTCTACACGTATTTGCAGATGGGCCATGTCCAGTACATCCTGTACCTGTGGCAGGTGCGCTGGCCTGGGGGTAGGAGGGACGGGTGGCTGGCACCTAAAATCCCAAGCTGAGGACCCAAGAAGGGCCCCTAAATACTGCTCTCACCTGCAGGGTCTCCAGGCTACCGCACAGGACATCAAAGCCCTGAGCTGCAACGCCGAGGAGCTGGACCTCACGTACCACGGAGCTCTGGTGCAGGAGCACGTGACCATGGGCAGTGAGCCCCCCCACTTCCTTGCCATCTTCCAGGGCCAGCTGGTGGTCTTCCAGGTAGGACCCAGCTTACTGTGGTGGCTACAGCCTCACCACCTTCTCCCTCTGTCCTTCATCTGTACATTCTCTCCTGGCCAGGGGCCCAGATTACCATTTGCCAGTCTTTTGGTTCTTGTCTGAAGTCCAGGAACTCCAAGGGTAACTCCTGCCTGGGAGTCTTCCCCTGTCTCCACAGTTAGTGATTCACAGAGAACGGAGAGGGAGCCAGGGCTTTGCCTAGGGTCAGATGGGCAAAGCTACTTCCTTTTTTTGTGTGTTTTCCAGACCTTGATGGGGCTCATGCCCTGACAACCACCCCTTCCCAAGGGACAAGAGGCTCCATTAAAAAGGTGCTGGAGGGGGTCAGGCGGTAGCACAGCAGGTTAAGCCCACGGGGCGCAAAGCGCAAGGACCTGCATAAGGACCCTGGTTGGAGCCCCTGGCTCTCCACCTGCAGGGGAGTTGCTTCACAGGAGGTGAAGCAGGTCTGTAGGTATCTATCTTTCTCTCCCCCTCTCTACCTTCCCCTCTTCTCTCGATTTCTCTCTGTCCTATCCAACAACGAATGACATCAACAACAACAATAATAACCACAAGAAGGCTACAACAACAGGCCAACAAAGGTGGGGGGGGTGGAAAATGGCCTCCAGAAGCAGTGGATTCATGGTGCAGGCAATGAGCCCCAGCAATAACCCTGAAGGCAATAAATAAATAAATAAATAAATAAAGAGCTGGAAGGGCAGGCCACATGGCTAGTGTTCTACTTTGCCACGTGCAGGACCCAAGTTCAAGCCTGGCCCCACTGTATTGAAGGAAGCTTTGCATCTTTCTTCCACACCATCTGTTCTTACCTTTCATCTGGTCTTCGTACCTTTTATCTAGGGAGATAAAAGAGTCTTCCAAGAGCAATGGAATTATACAGGTGCAGGGTCGGGAGGTGGCACACTGGTTGAGCACATATATTATCATGTGCAAGGACCCAGGTTCAAGCTCCCATTCCCCACCTGTGGGGTGGGGGTGGGGTGCTTCACAAATGGTGAAGCAGGCCTGTGGGTATCTAGCTTTCTCTCTCTTTCTGTATCTCCCTTTTCCCTCTCAATTTCTCTGTCTCTATCCAATATTTAATTTGATTAAATATATATATTTTTATAATTTTAATTTATTATAACTAGATAGAGACAGAGAGAAATTGATAAGGAAGGGGGGATAGAGAAGGAGAGAGACAGAGAGACACCTGCAGCCCTGCTTCACCTCTTGTGAAGCTTTCCCCCTGCAGGTGGGAACAGGGGGCTCAAACCCGGGTCCTTGCACACCAAAAAGTGTACGCTTCACCAGGTGCACCACCGCCTGGCCCCGAATAAAATAAAATATTTTTTAAAGAATCATACGAGTGCAAAGCCTGATGATAGCTCAGGTGGCAAAAATAATCACAATAATAAAGCTAAAAGGGCCTATTCTCCACTATCAAGACCCTCACCCAGTGGTGCCTCTTAGTGAGGGTCCTCCAGGTCCAAAGGTGGTCTGTCCTCTGCAGCTCTTGCCTCAGTCTGAGGTTCAGCACTCTTGCAGGGGAGCACTGAGCACAGCAGCAAGGAGCAGCCCAGCCCCACCATGAGGCTCTTCCACGTGCAAGGAACTGACAGCTACAACACCAAAACAATGGAGGTGCCAGCCAGAGCCTCCTCCCTCAGCTCCAGTGACGTTTTTCTGTTGGTCACACCTGTTACCTGCTACCTCTGGTTTGGGAAGGTACCCACCCTCAACACTGACCACAAAGGAGTGGGGGGCAGTGGGGTCAGGTTGGGGGTGGGTTCAAGCCTCGAGGGATGCAGACTTCACAAGTCTAGCCTCAAGTGGGTTTGGTAGGGCAGAGGGAGGGTCACAGCGGGTCCCCTCTGGAGTCGGGGAGTCACAAAGTGACAGGTGGACCTGAGAGACTCATAGTCCCGTCAGTCTAGGCCTTTTGGGGAAAAGGAGAAGGCAGTTTTCAGATATTTCTCTGAATGTATGGCTCCCAAGCCTGGGTCCCCTTGTCCCTGTGTCCTTGAGAAGCTGGTGAGATTGAGGCTGGGGCTGCAGAGGTGAGGAAAACAGACCCCTTGCTCAGGATTGCCCTGCCACCAATGACTCCTTTCCAGCCTCCCCACCAGGCCTTAGGGGGTGGGACAGAAGAGCCTCCCCCAGTGGACCTGCCTCTGTTCTCTGCCTGACAGGGCTGCAGTGGTGACCAGCGTGAGATGGCCCGCATGGTGGTCGCTGTCATTTCTGGGCAGAACAAGGAGATGGTGCTGGAGGGTCAGGAGCCCCCCCAGTTCTGGGAGGCCCTGGGAGGCCGGGCTCCCTTTCCCAACAGCAAGAGGTAACTGGGTTGGGAAGAGGGTGTCCCCCACCTCTGGCACTGAGGAGGAAGCTGAGGCCCAGAGAGGTGGGCAACTAAAGACCACACAGAGTGCTCAGAAGTCAGAAGGAACTGAGGCCCTTTTCTGCTCCCATTGGCTTCCCAGCCCACTGGAGCACAGCCCACGCTTCCCCTGGGGGCACTTGATCTAGAAGATGACAGTGCGCCCTCTGCTGGGAAGACTTGCTCTCTGCGTCATCCCTGCCCTGGACCATCACCCTGATGCAGGATCTCAGTCTCTAGGAGAAAGAGAGAAGGAGGGGGCGGGGAGAGAGGAGGAGAGAGAGAAGGAGAAAGAAAGGGAGAGGAGAATATGCGAATGCTCACACCTTGGTGTCCAGGGTGCAGGTGTGTGTGTTCTATAAATGGACGAGGCAGTGGGGAAACAGCATACTGGCTCTGCAAAATCACTTTCATGTCTCGGGCTCTGAGGCCCCAAGTTCAGTCCCCAAAACCACCATTAACTAGAGCTAAGCAGTGCTCTGGCAAACTAAAAAACAAAAACCTAGAATTGGATGGTGGTACACTCGGTCAAACATACATGCTACCTGCACAAGGAACTGGGTTCGAGTCCCCACTCCCCCCTGTGGGGGGAGCATCACAAGCGGTGAAGCAGGCCTGCAGGTGTCTGTCTTTCTCCCCCCACTCTTTGCCTTCCCCTCCCCTATCAATTTCTCTCTGTCCTATCCAACAACAGCATCAACAACAATGGAAAACAAAAATGGCCGCCAGGAGCAGTGGATTCATAGTGCAGGCACCGAGCCCCAGCAATAACCCTGGGGGCAAATTAATTAATTAATTAGGACAAAGGTGCATGTGGGAGAGTAGGGCACAGTAAGGCCTCAGAGGGAGGGTGCTGAGTCCTGGCCTGGGTTATGCATTGCACTGCCCTCCACTCCCCTGTGCCCACTCCTGGGGAAATTCCTAGGGCAGCTTGTGCCCCAGCTGGCTGGGTAAACAGATCCAGTCTAATCTTTCCCCCAGGACAGACCAGCCCAGAGAGGAGCAGGGTGCTCCTCAAGTGAACCATGAGATGGATGGAGCTCAGAGGGGGCGTCTCAGCTGAGGGGCAGCTGGGCACATCCTGGTGAGGGCACAGGTCTCTCTGTGCCCCTCATAGCTTGTGCCCACACACAGGCACCCTGAGGACAGCTCTGACTTTCAGCCACGGCTGTACGAATGTTCCAGTCACGTGGGCAGCCTGGTCCTCACGGAAGTGGCATTCTTTAGCCAGGACAGCCTTGACAAGTATGACATCATGTTACTGGACACCTGGCAGGAGGTGAGTTGGCAGAGTGGGGACAGGTGTAAGCATGTGATCATGTGTGCTTCTGGCGGTCTGGCTGCATGCAATGCCACAGCACAGTGATGGCCGTATAACGGGACTGTGACCTTGGATGACCCCTTGTATGAGGCTGTGGGTGACTGTGTCTTGGGACTTGTGACTGTGACCAGCTTCGTGGCTGTATGTGACTCTGTCTCTCAAAGGTGTGTGTGACTCCAAGTGACTGAAGGCCTATACCTGACATATCAGGGCTGAGTGAGGGAGTGTAATATGGATGATGGGCCCCACGGGTCTGTGAATGCCCCATGGGTCAAGTGACCATCTGTGACTGGTCAGGCCTGCTGAAACCGTGTGAAGGAAGGACACTGCATCAGTGGTGGAGCGCTGGAGAGTATGCTGGCTGGTTGCAGCTGTTTTTCAGGCTGGCTCTGTGCAGTTGTGTGACCACATACAATTACTTACGTGCCCTCCTGTGACCATGCAGGTTGTGGGGTAATGGTAGAATCTATGTCCGAGTCGCTGTGGTCTTACGTGTTTCTGCATGTGTGATGTGGATCTCGTGTGCTTGAGGGTGTGGGTATGCTCTGATTGGCTGGGATGTAGAGGGGATTCTGAGGCCAACGGACAGACATGGGTGGGAAGGAAATGGTCAGCTGCCCACAGATGCTCCAGCTTCCCCAGACGCAGAGATAGGCCAGCTCCAACAGCCCTGTACGTACTGTTGGTCTAGGGTAGGCCCCAGAGCTGAGGACCTGAGAAGGGCCTCTAAGTACCGTGCCAGCCTCTTGCCGCTTCCACCTGCCCTGTTCAGATCTTCCTGTGGCTTGGAGAAGCTGAAAACCCGTGGAAGAAGGAGGCAGTAGCCTGGGGCCGGGAGTATCTGAAGACGCACCCCGCAGGAAGGAGCCTGAGCTTACCTATCGTGCTGGTCAAGCAGGGCCATGAGCCTCCCACCTTCACTGGGTGGTTTCTCAGCTGGGACCCCTACAAGTGGACGGTGAGTGAGACCAGATCTCCCAAGGCCCCCCTAATCTGGACCAGAGGAATCGCCAGTGTGTGGGGGGTAGGGTGGGGGGGGCTGGTCTTATCCTCCGGCCCTTCCTGGGTTGCACTGATGCCCCATCCACAGCTCCTCTGATTCTTCTCCCCAGAACAACCAGTCCTATGAGGAGGTGGTGGAGGGCAATGTGGGAACTATAGCCACCATCACTGAGATCACAGCTGTGAGTACTGGAGTCCCCTACCCCGGCTTCCCCAAGGGGCTGGCCTCAGATGGCTACAGATGGGCAGAGAAGGGGCCCCAGCTGTGGTAGGTTTCAGGCTTTGCAGTTGGGGCCAAGAGGACCAGTAGGCTCAGAGTAGGCTCAGAGTAGGCTCCTTGGGAGGGGTGGAGAGCCAGCCCCCCATTCCCAGCAGCCTGAGTCCCCTTCCCCTGGCAGGAAGTCAACAGCTTCCAGCTGCCCAAATGGTCGAGCAATGGCAGGGCAGGCCCCTTGGCCCTGAAGGCCTTCAAGGGCTCCCAGGACAGCTCCGAGAGTGAGCTGGAGCAGGGCTCCAAGGCCAGAGGCGGCAGCAGCAGCCCCAGCACCAGTAGTTCCAGATCCACCGTCAATGGCTGCTGGCCCCGAGAGCAGCTAATGCACCAGCATGCTGAGGACCTGCCAGACGGCGTGGACCCAAACCACAAGGAGGTGGGTCCATGAGCCCCCCGTGCCCACTGCCCCAGCATCAGGGCATCTAAATGGACAGTGGCAGCTAGCAGACTATTCCAGGGGGCTGTCTGTCTCAGGTGGGGTCCCTGGCAGGGAGAGGAAAGGGAGCCTTGAGCCCTGGGCTGAATAGGGTTGTAGAGTCAGATAGTGCTGTTCCCCTACTTCTTCCCCAGGCCTATCTCTCAGACTCCGACTTCCAAGATCTCTTCAGGAAGTCCAAGGATGAATTCTACAGCATGGCTAAGTGGCGGCAGCAGCAGGAGAAAAAGCAGCTAGGCCTGTTCTGAATGCAGGTCTCACCTGGCAGTGGTATCTCCCTACCCTCATCATGGTCAAGGCCTTCACAAGTCCCTCCCTTCCATTCACACCCCTGAACCCTGGGGAGACCCTGTTGGAACCCCATCCTCAGAGACTCCTGAGTCACCATCGCCCTCCCCACTTGTGAGTAAAAGCTAGTGGCTTTCACAGAATGTGTTGTGTCTGCTTCCAGCCTGGGCCCTCCTAGGGCTAGTGGTGGCTGTGACACTCTGGGGCAGGACAGAACTCCCTGCACTGCACCCTCCTTCACAGAAAGGGGGGTGGTGGCTTTCATGCTGGTCCCTCTTGCCCAAAAGGACAGTCCTCAGACAGGGGCTTTCCCTGACAGCCAGGTAGAGACGCCACATGGTTTAGTGTTAAGACTTTTATAAAAACCCTCAACCTGGGGCTAGCCAGAAGGTGGAGAGTGTTGCAGTGTTGTTCTTAACGGAATTGAGGATGGCTCCAGAGACTGGACCAGCTCCTGGGGCCCTGAGAGGCAGCAGCACAGACAACGTGTTGGAGCTGAAGGCAGCTCTCCAGGCTCCCCAAGTCTAATCCTGGAGGGACACCTTCACGAAAAGGGTAGCAGATGGGAACTGGTCTCCATTCTTGGACAAGAGGTGAATATGACGGTAACCTGGCAGGTGGATGGGGTGAGAGGGGGATAAGCACAAAGGAAGAGTTCAGGTCACCCAGGGGCTTTAGGGGCCAGTTGGCCTCAACCCAAGAGATGCCAGGCCCTGCGCCTCCCCCACCCACCACTCCATGTCGCGGACCCCTCCCCTCCTTTCAGCAAGCACTCACCCTGCTTGAGGCAGCTCAGGGGGATGGTGCACTGGCCAATGAAGTCGTTCTTGGAGGAGGCGTCATAATCCTCCACCATGAAGCGCACGAGGGCAAGTTCAGGCACAGTCACTTCAAACTGAAACTCCACATCCCAGTTTGGGTTGAAACCTATGGGTACAGGCACCACATGTCAATGGCATTGGCCGCCGGCTCAAGAAGCTGGGAAGCAGGGCCCAGTCCAGTCCCAGCACATACCGTTATTGGTCACTACAGATGTATGGCGACTGGCCACGTCCCGGCTCACCCCGTGAATCTCCACAATCACCTTGGGATCCACGATGGAATTCTTGCTCTTGTTGACTTTGGGCAGTTGCTGCCCTGAGATAACCTGGGAGAGGCAGGGGATAGTGAAGGGCTCAGGCACGGTAGTGAAAGGGAAGGGAGGCCCAGGGCACCAGTCCCGGCTGTGGCTGGCCTTACCCTGATGAGGAGCCGCTTCCGGGCCCACCAGGGCCCCTCCTTCAGGGCTTGGGAGTTGAAGGTGGAGTTGGGGTCCCGCAGGAAGGCTGGCTTCAGCACATACCCACAGCCCCCATTGTCCTGAAAGCGGCCCAGGTACACATCCATCTCTGGCCCAGGTGTCTGGAAGTTCAGGGCCACTACAGGCAGGACAGAGCAGTCACAGGCTGTGGGCCTCAGGGGACACTGAAGCCTGGAGCCACCCAGTGAGGCAGAATGGAAGAAGTCCAGCATCACCCCCATGTATTACCCTCCCGTTACTCTAACAGGCCCACTCCATCAATCTCCAATTCAACGTCTAGTACAAGAATTCAAAGGATTTCCTTCTCTTGCTGTGGAGAGGATATGTCTAAATGGAGCTCACACATCCCTGCATATGGCAGTGTGTGTGTGTGTGTGTGTGTGTGTGTGTTTTCCTGGAGATTCCTGACCTCTGGTCCTCTGAATTGGAACCCACAGCCAGGCTACCTCCCCTGCTGACTGCCCGTACCGATCTGGCAGCCCCCATTCCACATCTCCACCGGGTTGTAGTTGGAGGAGTCCGTTCTCCTTCCGGCAGGGTAGATCCTACTCAGGTGGTTCACATTGTGGCGGACAAAGCTGTTTCCTGTAGGCAGTGAAAGTGGGTCAGGAGGCGAGGCCTCTGGGAGAGCTATTTCCTTGAACTCTCCCTAGGAACTTCTAGGAGTGACAGCTCTGGGTGTGGTCTGCAGGGGTGGGAGGCAAGCCTGGCTGGGGCCAGCCCAGGCGATCAGAGCCAATCTCACCTGATTCTTGGAGCATCCGGAGCACGCGGTTCTCAGAGAAGGAAGCCATCTCATAGAAAGCCATCTCGGGGCTGCCAGGGCTGGAGAAGCCTGGGAAGTGGACGCTCTTACAGTAGATGACCAAGTCAGAGAGCTCCTGCGCTAGGCTGAGCTTGTCCTGGGGGCCATGGGGAGGCCCGGGTTAGATTCAGAGGCAGGTGGGCACTGAGAGAGCCAAAGACCCAGAGACAGAGACAGACACAGGAAGACAGAGAGAGGGGAGCAGAGGGTCTGAGTGGCGGCCACAGAGAACCAAAACAATACCAACACTCCATGGGGGTGAAGGAGGTAAGTGATGGGGTGGGGCTGCAGGGCTGCTCCCCACACCCTCCCCAAAGCTTCCCCACAGACCTTGGGCTTGTGCTGCACTCGGCTCCTCACTGCCTCATCCTCCATCTCAGCAGCCTCGTCCTCATCTAACACAGTGGCCTCAGGGCCTCCTTCCACTCCCTGGGGCAGGAGCCCCCCAAGTTTCTTCCCCTTCAGCAAGATCTTCCCCTTGAGTTGCTACGGATGAAGGAGCCGTAGGTCAGGACCCAGCTGAGCTCCCAGACAGTCTGCTGACATCTCTGGACACCTCCTTCCCTCTGCACACCTCAGGGGAAGGCAGGCTGGTAGTGACACCCTCCAGCGGTTGGTCCAACAGCAATGGGCCCAGGATGTTGCGCAGGTGTTTCGCCATCACTCGCTGCTGCTCCAGGCTGCAGTGGTTCTCCAGGGACAGGATGACCGGGTAGGGGGAGGCCTGAGGACCCCAGAGCAGGTTAGGAGGGGCGGGCCACTCCCTAACATTGCTCTCGCATTCCACCCCATTGGCAGGTGCCAACCTTGAAGGCATAGTCCCGAATGGCCCTGAGCACATCACAGAGGAGGATCTTGGAGGTGAAAGTGTAGCCGTGGTATATTATAGGCTCCAGGTTGGGCCCGTCCCAGCAGTCGAGCTCCAGGCAGCGACAGCCTTTGCACAAAGCCCTGCGGGAAAACGGATAGTAGCTAGGACTTCTGGGAACTAGTCATTCTGTCCTGCTGCGCAGGCGAGGAGATGGCCCCACCGGCCCCAGATGGCTCTGTCCCCAGACTCATCTCCACCTCCAGGCACGGCTCCACCCACTCCAGATGGGTCAGCCCCCAGACGAGGCTGCAACATGGCTCCACCTACTCCAGGTGACCCAGCCCGATTAGGCTCCACCCCCACCGAGGACCCGCCCGTTCTAGATGGCCCCGCCCCAAACTAGACACCACCCGACCACAACCCCGCCCCTCCTCCGTGTGGCTCCGCCCCCAGACGCCCCACCCACCGAATGTAGGCTTCGGTACTGCTGGGGCCCTTGAGCTGGTCTTCCAGCAGATAGGTGTTGTGCGAGGAGGACATCAGGTAGTGGCTGAGCGGCTGGCTCATGTCCTGGTAGACCCGTCGGTTCGCCAGGCTGAAGGCACTACCGTCGGCCGACAGCAGGTACATGAGAAAGCCGTCCTTGGTCATCCGCCGCTGTGCCTTAGCTGCCAGGGAGGAAGACGGTCACCCTGGCACCACCAGCCCGGGAACAGCCCCCCACCTCCTGTACGGAGCTGGGACACCGAGACTCTTGGAAGGAGGTAAGGTTGAGTCTCCCTATCAGAACCAGCCCAGTTGGGGTCTTGGTTCCTCTGCTTGGGGTCCCCACACTGTGAGGCTTCCTGGAGGCAGGACTTCCCCTCCTCTGTGCCTCCAGAGTGGACCTCGCCCCAGGACAGGGCCCTGTCTTCCCTGCTCTGTCTCAGCTCAAGAATGGGTCCAGCAAGGGCAGAAAGAGACAGTAAACAATGGAACAAAACCAAGCATCGACCTGGGGCCAACCTGGATAAAAACCTAACAGCCTGGAAGCTGCAGAGGGTAGGGCACTGGGCGAGCCAGTCCTCTAATCACACCCAGGTGCTGCCACTGCAGAGACAAAGCCCACACCTGCTAGCCAGAGGCTCCTAGGATGGGTCAATCAGTCTTGACGAACTTTCCCCCAAGCAGAACCACACTTGCCTGAAAGCTTCATTTGCATAAGTGGCACCCCCCCCCCCTTTTACTCATATAGACATGCCTTCCAGGGTTGTTCATGCACACAGGTCTGCGGTTCTAAAGCAGTGAATAAACACTGGATCACACACATGAGTTGTAAAATGGCAACTGCTCAGCTCTGCTTTAACTCGACCAGACTTGGGTTTTCTGGTCAACAGAAGAAAAAGAGCAGTGATGCTGAAGCCCTGTCTGACAGGCACACATTGGCCTGGGGCCTTGTGGCCCTATCTTCCAGCTCCAGCACCTGGGCAGCTCTCCCAGCCCTGTGTGGCCCTGGTACTGCAGGTCACAGGTCCTGGTCAGGTCCTTACCAGTCTCACTGGGCTCATAGCGCTCAATGAGGGAGAGGGCCAGTGCAGGCCCTGCTGCCTCCTCCCTCTGCTGGTGCTGTAGAAACTTCACTAACTGGTCCACGGACAGGGTCTCCCCAGAGCCCACAGCCTCGGCAAAGGTGCGGTCGATCTCCCCCCGCTTGGTCAGAATCTTGTAGAAGGTCTCGATCTCCTCGTCCTCCAGGGAGTCTGTCTTGGAGTGGTCACACTCCTGCAAAGCCAGGGCAGCCAGCGGGGCAGGGTTCTGATCAGGCCCGGGCTGGGGACCAGAACCCACTGCGGCTCTGCCCCGCCCTCTGCCTGCCTCACCCTGAAGATCTTGCGTGCGTAGCTGTCATCCACCTGGATGTTGAGCTCCTTCAAGAAGTTCTGCAGTTCCTTGAAGCTCATCTTGTTGTCCTTGTTTTTGTCAGCTTTTCGCAGGCAGGAGTGAATCCAACTGGGCAAGAAGTAAGGAAAGAACTCGAGAGCCCTGGTACCCCAAGCTCCCAGCCAGAGTCCAGGGTCTGTTATTGGGTTCAGGTGGGCTGAGCTCCATGCAGGCCTGGCCTAATGCATGTCCATGTTTCAGCGATGAGGCCTGGTGACCTATCAGAGGAAAACTGTGCATCCTATTTAAGGGGTCTTTTATCTATTTGCTGATTATGAATCTTTTCAATTAAATTCTTTTAACTATATAGATTTTTGCATTGATTTACAGTATTACAAGATTTTAGTAATATAATTTCACTCACACACACACACATATACACCAGGGAAACGTTTATAACATGCATACTCCTAAATGCTAGGAGTTTCTGTGAGCACCGTTCTTTGCACTGTAATGTAAAGTGGTAAAATTGAGCAGTCAAAAAGTTGATCACTAATTTGCAGTGCATTCAGTCACTGGAATTAAAAGCTGCTTGTGGAGACTGTACTAACTCAGAGAAATAATGACCCAGTATTGTAGTAGAAATAGATAAGAAGTTCCACTGTTTTTGGCTACTAAGTAAATTGAAAGGGGGGAAAAATGACTAGGGGGAGAAACCAAATATTAACAATATGTTGAGGAGATACATCTTTGTGAACCTTTAAAACTTTATCCTAGAGAGTCAGGCGGTAATGCAGTGGGTTAAGCGCACGTGGCACAAAGTGCAAGGACAGGCGTGAGGATCCTGGTTCGAGCCCCTGGCTCGCCACCTGCAGGGGAGTCGCTTCATAGGCTGTGAAGCAGGTCTGCAGGTGTCTGTCTTTCTCTTCCCCTCTCTGTCTTCCCCTCCTCTCTCCATTTCTCTCTGTCCTATCCAACAACAATGACATCAATAACAATAGCTACAACAATAAAAAACAAAAGGGAGTAAATAAATATATATTAAAATTTTTTTTAAAACCTGCATCCTAACAGGTTCCTATTTTCCAAATTTAAATATGTATATACATATGTATATGTTTATGTATATGTGTATATATTTTATTATTATTATTTTTAATATTTTATTTATTTATTCCCTTTTGTTGCCCTTGTTGTTTTATTGTTGTAGTTATTATTGTTGTTGTCGTCGTTGTTGGATAGGACAGAGAGAAATGGAGAGAGGAGGGGAAGACAGAGAGGAGGAGAGAAAGATAGACACCTGCAGACCTGCTTCACCGCCTGTGAAGCGACTTCCCTGCAGGTGGGGAGCCAGGGTTCGAACCGGGATCCTTATGCCGGTCCTTGCAGTTTGCGCCACCTGCGCTTAACCCACTGTGCTACAGCCCGACTCCCGTATATGTGTATATTTATGTGAAAGATAAGATTTATTTTTTTATGGGGAAGAGAAACAGGGATTAGAGCAGTTCTCAACTGGGGATGTGCACTATCAGGGAGTAAACCGGAGCCTTGGGCATACAAGCCTGCATTCTACCACTGAGCAGCCTCCCCAGCCCCTACATGAGGGATAGTTAATGACAATGCCAGGCTTAAAAAGAAAGTTCAGGGCAAGGGAAATAGCATAATGGAGACTCTCATGCCTGAAGCTCCAAAGTCCCAGGTTCAATCCCCAGACCACCATAAACCAGATTTTTTAAAAAATCAAGTTCAGAGTGGTCCAGCCAAGCATGCTCACCTTCTGTTGGTTGCTACTCACCATCCAGGAAGCCTTTGTTGTCTCAAGGTCTGGAGGTCTTGGATCTATCTGTTGAAACCCTAATACCAGTGTGATGATATATGGGGATGGAGTCTTGGGAAGTTTAGGTGAGATTGTGAGGGAAGGTCTTCACGATAGCATTAGTGCCCTTATCAGAAGAGACACCAGAACTTACTTTCTCTTGCTCTCTTTCTCTCTCTCTTTCTCTCTCTCTCTCTCTCTCTCTCTCTCTCTCTCTCAGGTAAAGTCACAGAAGGCCACCAGCTACAAGCCAGTAAGAGGATCCTCACCATCATCCAACCCTGATCTTGGACTTCCAGCCTCTTGAACAGTGAGGAAGTTCATTTCTTTTCATTAATCTACATAGTCTGTGCTGTCTCATTATGCTGGCCTGAGCTGACTGCTCCGTCCACGGGTTCCCCAGGGAACCCCGTCAGCCAGTATCCACAGGCTGGGTCTGGACCCGCTGCCCCCAGAAGGATACTGCCGCAGCTTCTGCTGCTGGTTCATAGTTCCCGAGTGGTGGATGATCTTGCGGAGCCCCTGTACCCAGTGCTGGGCATCTGCTGGCGAGGGGGCAATGAGGTCTAGTGTGTTGCGCTGGTCCTTAAAGACAATGGAGAAGCAGCGGTTCTCGGGCACATCGCGAGCAAACTTCTCCAGGCCCTCTGTGCGGTGCCCCATCCGCACATCCTGAATGTCCTCAATGGAGACTGTGAGGAGGCATGGGTTGGGGACAGAGAGCGGCATGAGATCAAGCCCTGCACTGGACATGGCAGATTACAGCTAGAGCTCAGGCCTTGGGGGGCAGACAGTATGAAGAAGGCGGTAGCGCAGCGGGTTAAGTGCACATGGCGTGAAGCGGAAGGACAGTATAAGGATCCTGGTTTGAGCCCCCGGCTCCCCACCTGCAGGGGGGTCACTTCATAGGCGGTGAAGCAGCTCTGTAGGTGTCTCCCCCTCTCTGTCTTCCCCTTCTCTCTCGATTTCTCTCCGTCCTATCCAACAACAAGGACAGCAATAACAACAATGATAAACAACAAGGGTAACAAGAGGGAAAAAAATAGGCTCCAAGAACAGTAGGTTTGTAATGCAGGCACTGAGCCCCAGTGATAATCCTGAAGGCGAAAGTTAGAAAGGAAGAAAGAAAGAGAGAAAGAAAGAAAGAAAGAGGGGGTCGGGCGGTAGCATAGCGGGTTAAGCGCACATGGCGCAAACTGCAAGGACCGGCTTAAGGATCCCAGCTTGAGCCCCCCGCCACCTGCAGGGGAGTCGCTTCACAGGCGCTGAAGCAGGTCTGCAGGTGTCTATCTATCTCTCCCCCTCTGTCTTCCCCTCCTCTCTCCATTTCTCTCTGTCCTATCCAACAACAACAACATCAATAATAACTACAACAATAAAACAAGGACAACAAAAGGGAATAAATAAATATTTAAAAAAAAGAGAGAGAGAGAAAGAAAAAGGAGGATATATGGGGGGGCATAAAGGAGAAAGGAAGACAGACTGAGGTGGAGAAAGGATGAGAGACAGACCAAATGACTGGCTTTTATGTTTATGGATTTATTTATTTTTTTAATTGCCACCAGAGTTATTGTGGGAACTCAGTGCCAACACTATGAATCTACCACTCCAGGTGGCTTTTTTTTTTCTCTCTCTCTCTCCTTTCTATTTTATTTGACAGAAGAGAGAAATTGAGAGGGGAAGGAAAAGAGACGCGCTGCACTGCTCATAAAACAGCCCCCAGCTGCAGGCAGAGGAGTATCCCTGCTGAGTTCTTCTATCCTGCACCCCACCACACCCCAGTCCAGCCAGGGCTAGCCCCAGGCTGGGAATGCAAACAGGAAGCTAAGCCTTAGAACTCTTGACCCAGCATCCCCACCCCACTCCACCCCACCCACACACACAACAGAGAGAAAGACCAGACGCCCTCATGCTGATAACACCTGGGCTGCCTCTGGGAGGCAGAGTAGGGGTGGAGCCAGTGGTGGCAGGATCTGGGAGACACAGGGAACAGGGAGAACTGAGAGGTGAAGAGGAGGGTGCTGCTCCATTCCTCCTTCCCCTGGCCTCAGTTTCCCCAGAAGTAGGTTACAGGTAAGGACAAAAGTCTCACTGTTCACCCAGAGAAGGGAAGCCCCTTCTAGGCATGCCCACCCAGGAGCTGTGTCTTTTAGGTCACATGCCTCTATGTGAACCAATCTGACACCCTGGTCCTGGATCTGATACACCCCTCAGTCCCTCTATCAGGATGTAGGCTCTTCACTCATACCCCTTCATTTTATTTTTTCTGCCAGTGCTTTTTTTCTTTGTTTGTTTTTAATTGCCATCAGGGCTACTGCTGGGGCTCAGTGCCAGCATGACAAAGCCACCATCCCCAGCAGCCATTTTTGTTGTTGTTGTTGTTGTTGTTTGTTTTCCTTTTTTCTATTTTATTAGGACAGAGAAATTGAGGAGGGAGAAGCGATAAAGTGAGAAGCACCTCCCCCTCACTCCGTGGGAGGGACACGAGGCTTGAACCTGGGTCCTTGTGCTTGATCATGTGTGCTCAACCAGGTGTGCCACCGCCCAAGCCCTGCTGCCAGCACTGTTTTTTTTATTAGTGATTTAATACTGTTTTTAAAAATTGAGATAACAGGTATGATTCCATGGTTCCCGCCACTAGAGCTCTGTCCCCATTCCCTCCATTGAAAACTGCATTAGTTCTCCCAAGGTCACAGATAGGGATTAACTATTATTTCTGTAACTACCTATATTTATATAGATTTGCCCATTTTTTTCTACGGCCCTGCCTTCTCTTCCTTTCAAGTCACACCCACAGCCATCTCTGCTTCTGGGCATCCTTCCTTTTTTTCCTCTTTTCTCTCTGGGTCCTGATAGGAGTTCAGAGCCCTCTGGTCACCTTCCCCTATCATTTCTCCCCCTGTGTGAGTATGGACCAAAATTTTTATGGAGTGCCCAGTGCTTCCCCAGTGCATTATACCCCTTTGTGATTCCACCTTTCCCAGTGAATTCTTCTCCCCCCCTTCCCCCAGTACTGTAGGGAGAGGGAGAGGAGAGACACCAGCACACCACTCCACTGTGTATGAAGCTTCTGCTGTGCACAGTACTTCATGCGCTGCCAAGGGCTCAAACCCAGGATCTAGCTCGTGGTAAACTGCACACTCTAACGGGAGCTCTGTCCCAGCCCCCGCCTCCTCCACTCTTCCTCTACATCTTTCCCCCCAGTTGGCCCCCAGCCTGTAATGCGCTTTCTGCCCTGTGCTCACAGCTGTCCCAAAGCACACACAGTGTCAGTTCACCAGCCTTGCTTTCTTTCTCCGTCAAACCCATGCCCCCAAATGTTGGATGCATACCAGGCGCCATGCATCCACACCGACTGCCCTGGAAGCCCGGGGATTCCCCAGGGAATCCTAGGGAGTGTATGATGCTCCTATTCCCAGGCACCAGCTGCCAGTATCTACCAGGAAACCCTGTATCAGGGCAGAGCCTAACTGGTGCCCCAGATAGTGACAAAGCCTCAGCTCTCCTGTGCAGTGTGACGGGCTGCTTTTCTGCAAGCTCGTCAGACCCCAGTCCCTCTGGCCCTGCTCAGCTCAGACACCTCCATGGCTCACAGCCCCACGGACCCAGCTGGGCTCTTGCCATGTAAGCTGCTCCTCTCCTCCTTCTCCTCTGCCTGGCACTGGCAGGCTGGCAGGCCACACCTTCTCAGATTACCAGGCTGTGTCCTGAGGCTCTCTGAACCCTCCCTGGGTTAATGGCATCCTATCATGGCACCTTCGATGGGCTGACTTACCCCTTTTGCTGGGGGTCTGTGTTTGAACTCAGTGGACTGACACTGCCCACACTCTTCCCCCCAATGGCTAAGGATCAGTGAATGAGTGGGGGGTTTTTCAGGGACAGGGGTGGGGTGGGGTGGGAACCTAGTTGCAAAAATCTCTTTGCTACTGCAGCCTTTGGGGGTGTGTGACTATTTAGATTTAAATTAGTTTGGGATCATCAGAATAACTCGCTTGGATAGTGCTAATTTTCCAAGTATACAACCCAGTTTTGAGTTCCGCCCCTACCAAGGGAGCTTCAGTGGTATGCTCTCCTCCATTCTTGCTACTTCTCTGTGTCTATCCATGAATAAGGGGCCAAGGAGATAGTATAGTGGTTATATAAAAGGCTTCCTTAGCTAAAGCTCAGAGCTCCCAGATTCAGTCCCTGGCACCACCATAAGCTAGTCAGTCTCTCCCTCTCCCTCCCCTCTCCCTCTCCCTTTCTCCTTTAAAAAAAATTTTTATTATATTTATTTATCGGATAGATATAGCCAGAAATTGAAAGGAAGGGGGAGATAGGGAGAGAGATGGACAGACACCTGCAGCAGTGCTTCACCACCTGTGAAGCTTTTCCCCTACAGGTGAGAACCAAGGGCTTGAACCCAGGTCCTTGCACATGGTAATGTGTGCACTCAACCAGATGCACCACCACCCGCCCCCCTCCCTCTTTGCACTCTTTTTCTCAGAAAATAAAATAAATATCAAAAAATATTTGCAAGGCCAGAAGAAAGCTCACCTGGGTAGAGCACACACTTAACCATGCTGGGGGACCTAGGTTAAAGTCCCTGGCACCACATGGGTGCGTCACACAGCACCAGGAAAAGCTTCGTGGATGGTAGAGCAGTGCTCTGTGCTATCGCACCTTCTTTCTCTGTCTTCCTCTCCCTCTCTGTCTCTCCCTGAAGTTAAAAGGAAAAAGAAATGCCCACTAGGTATAGTGGAATCACACAGGTGCAAAGCCCCAACACACACACACACACACACACACACACACACACACACACAGAGAGAGAGAGAGAGAGAGGCTAATTTACATTCAATAAAATTAAGAATCCAGCACCTCAGTCACACTACCTACATTTCAAGTGCTCCCTGCTCACAAGTAGCTAGTGGCTGCTGTGTCAGACAGCACAAATGTAGATCCTTTCCACCAACACAGAAAAGGCTTTTCGGTATCATTGGTCTAAAATGTGCTCACCAAATAAAAGCGCAGAAGGAACCTCTTACTTTCAGAATCCTTAAGGAATTCTATGTTAAAGCTGTCTCACAGAGTTTTCTCCCTGAGGCCTCTCAAGTGGACATTCAATTAGTAGCCGTGAGCCTGGGGGTCCTGGGCCTTTTCTGAAGTTTCCCTGAGCCCTCAGACCCTCACCCTGCAGGCAGCTCCTCCTCTCTCAGGCTCTCCCTCTCCCTCTCCCTCTCCCTCCCTCTCTCTTTCTGTGCCCCAGCCCTGCTTCACCTCAGTCTCCTTACTGTGGTTCCAGTCCCAGGGAGGAGCTGTCTCCTGCAGCCCCACCTCACATCCTGGCCTCTGATACCTGGAAGGGCTTTATCTGCCCCGGACTTTGGGCCTGGCTTTTGTTCCTACCACACCTGAAGTTTTTTTTTTGTTTTTAAATTTTTTTATTATCTTTATTTATTTATTGGATAGAAACAGCCAGAAATCAAGAGAGAAGGGGGGATAGAGGGGAAGAGAGACAGAGAGACGCCTGCAGCACTGCTTCACCACTCATGAAGCTTTCCCCCTGCAGGTGGGGACTGGGGATTCGAACCTGGGTCCTTGCGTACTGTAACGTGTGCTCAACCAGGTGCGCCACCACCCGGCCCCACCCCTGAAGTTCTAGCCTACAAGATTTTCTCCTCCTCATAGCTGTCTGAACAAACACCTGTGAGCTCAGACGACAGTTCAGCGTCCCCCACACACTTCTGAGCCAAGTTTTCCCCATCTGCCCTCCTGGTTTTGAACCTTCACCCCCAAAGGTATAAGCACCTCCACCTGTGGTTCTCAGCCCATGACTGCCCCCCTCCAGCCAAGCTTGGGCCTCAGTTTCCCTGTCTGTCTGTGGTTCTACCCCTGGTGGGCCTCTACCCACAGCCAGCATCGATCTCGCCACCCAAAACACAGAGCCGCAGCCCCCCACCCCACAGCCCTGGGCTCTCACATAGCTGAGACTCTGGGCTCCGCATGACCTTGCGGGACTCCTGCCAGATGGTCTTGCAGTCCTCCTGCAACTTGTAGAAGCGTTCTCTCCGCCAAGAGTTGGACTTGACCTTCAGGAGCTGGCTGCCCTTCAGCAGAACCTGCAGGTCCTCATCATCCTGTAGACCTGAGGGACAGAGCCGGATAAGACGGCTGCCTCCTCCAGCAGGGCCACCCCAGGCCCCATCGATGGCCACAGCCATTCGGAACCCTCAGCAACCTCATCCTCAGCCCTCTGTGTGCTACTTTCACCTTCACTCATGCTCTCACCTAGTTCTGGAGCCCTGCCTCCTCCAGGAAGACATCTCTGATTGCCCACTCAGAGCCACACTTTCTGCACTGTGGCCTGCTACCCAAAGCTCTGCTGCTGCTTTCACAGACCCAGGCCAGCCTGAGGCATGGAGTCCCAAGGACGCAGTGCCCAAACAGGAGGCACCAAAGTGTACCAGGACTGGCTACCCAGGAGCCCTCAACCCCAAGCAGACCCCGGACCACACGAGACTATAGAGAGAAAGCCCCACTGTCATGGCCCATCACTGAAACACAGCCCATCTCTGGCACCCACTCTGCATCTCCACTCGTCTCCCTAGGAGTCAAATGCCCACCTCACCTCACCTCAGGTCTACCCCCCAGGCCTAAACCTGTTGACATGACCCTTCAGCCATCTTCTTCCTTCAGCTCCTGCAGAATGGTGGCATCGGTGACCGTGTGAGTCCAGTCTGAGGGGCCTGGGCTTAGTTCCATAGACATTTCTTTTTTGAGGCCACATCCTTCACTCCCTATAGCCTCTCCCACCTTACCCATGACACCCCAGAACCAGCCAGCCTCTCACCCCCACAAGACCTACAGAGACTCCTGAATCACTCCCCCAGGCATCAGACACCTATTTCCTCTCTGTTCCTCCCCAGCCACCCACCTCCACTGGTGACAGGGCACAGGGGTACAGGGCCAGCATCCCTCTCCCCTGCCATGGCCTCAGGCAACTCCTTTCCCTCTCTATGCCTCTGTCTCCCTGTCAGCACTGGGTAACAACAATGCTGGAAGAAGTATCTGTGTCCTCAGAAGTGATGGTCTCATGTGACCTCCCTCCAAATTTGTCCCAAGTGTCACCACCATTTCCAGAAGCCCCCTTTATCTTAGTGGTGGCATTTTATTCTTTTTTAATTTAATTTAATTTTAGTTATAGGCAGAGAGGTAGAGAGTGTTTGTGACAGAGGCCACAGCACTGAAGTTTCCTTCAGCTTTGAACCTGGGTCATACACATGGCAAAGCAGCGCACTATCCGTTGGAGCTATTTTGCTGGCCCTTAGGGTTGTGTCTTCCTCTGTTAGCTGGGACCTGGGGGCTCAGGACAGAGGAAAGTGCCATTTCTGCTGAGGAGGGGGGATTCCACTGTCCTTTCCAAGTTGGGGGGCACAGTTGGGAGGGACATCTCTCCTCCTTCTGCCTGCACCCCACCTCATCCCATTCCCCAAGCTGGGCACATAGATGGGAATGTGGGGAGGGGGGTTGGAAAGCAATAAATGAGCCCCACCCTTGGGTTCTGGAAAACACTGTGGGGAGATGGCAATGTCCATCCTGTCCTGGAGCCAGACTGAGGCCCTGTCTGCCATCAGGCAGAGATAAGTCCCCCATCCCCACCCCCGGCTGTCAACATGGCTTCCGGAACATGGGCCTCGGTCCCCCAGTGGCACTGATTAGAGCTTTGTGTCAGGGCCCGCTGGGAAGCCTGGGCAGGCAACTCCCACTCAGCCTCACTTGAAGCCCATTTGCTCCTCAGGCTTCTGGCTTGTCTACCCCTCAACCCCCCTCCCCCACCGCCATCTCCCTATTCTTAGACAGTCTCTGGGCACCCGAGCCTGAACCCCATTCACTGCCTCCTCCCACAGAAGTGTGGCAGTGGGTGAAGGGTCTCTGGGCTCAAGAGCCTGTAGGGTTGAAGCCTCCCCAGTCTGCTCAGGCGGGCTTCATACACCAGGCAGCTGTCCCAACCTGGGACACAGTGAGCTCCAGACTGCGTGTCACAGGGACTCACTTGACGCCATACAAGACTGCAGTACAAGAACCTCAGCACAATAGTGACAAGAGAAGCCACCCTAATAATGATAGTTGACATCTGAATAAGATACTGCTCCTAGCACATGTATTTAATCCCCCCTTCAACAACCCAGTGAAGAAGGCACTATCATTATTCCCATTTTACAGATGAGGAAACAGAGCCTCTGGGAAGTGGCAGGGAGGAGTCAGGACTCAGAAGTCAGAGCTAGGAAGCTTTTCCTGACGCAGCTGCCATTCTGTCAGAAAATGACTGAGGAGACAGCATAAATGGTTATGTAAAAGACTTTCTTGCCTGAGACTCTGGGGTCCCAGGTTCAGTCCCTAGTACCATAGTAAATCCAGAGCTGAGCAGTGTGCTCCCCCCTCTCTTGTTAAAAAAAAAGTTAAATATATATTTAAATATTTTTTAAATTCTTTACAAATAATGATGTCACAAAGAGTGATGTTAGAAAAATCCACACCTCTCTCTCTCTCACACACATACACACACTCATAACAGGATGACAGAATCACTGTCATCCGGGTCCCCCACTATCACATCTGTCACCCATAGTGACAGGTGATTGCACAGCAGCACACCTTATCACCCACTGGCGCCACAATGTCACACACCTGGTTACACAGCATTAAATAGTGTCATTGCTGCGCAGTGTTCCCAAATACCACCCAAGTGACAATCACCACCGGGGCAACCACTGACTTGTCACATACAATCACAGATTTGCACATCACGGTGCGCCACACGTGTGTCTTGGTTTACACAATCATACCAGACACATATCCAGTTGTCAGCAGGAGGGGCTTGGGGTGATAAGGGGGAGGGAGCTTTGAAGGGGTCCCTTATGTCACCCTGCGTTGTTACCTGGGTAAAAACAGCCCCCACACACTCACAGAAAGACTAAGCACGTCCAATCAAAGGTAGAAGGCCAGGCCCCGAGCTCAGGGACTTTAAAGTCTGCGCCCCGGTCCCAGCAGCCTTCCTGGTCCCAGCATATTCAGTGCCTGCTACGTTCCTTACCCAGACTCTGCACATTCAGCGCCACCTCCTGGAGGTTCGGCTCCTGCAGGCAGTGCGCTCTGGAGCGGTTCCGATTCCAGAACCCCAGACACTGGGTCTGGACCCCCAGGCACTGCATGACGCTCTGCAACGTGCGAGCAACCTGGGGAGCAGAATCTGAGACTGGGCTGCCTCCAGAAAACCCAGCTTCGGGGGCAGAGTCAACGGGCGGGCGGGCGGGGCTAGATCCCGAGTGGGGCGTGGCCTGTCTGGTGGGCGTGGTTTAGAGGGTACCTCGGGCCGGAGGTCTGAGAAAGGGGGCGGGGACAGTCCTAGAGGGCGGAGCCAGTCACTGGTGGGCAGGACCCGACACCGGAGGTAGAACCAGAGCAGAATCTGGGCGGGGTAGAGGAAACAGTCTAGCAAGGGGGACGCCCAGGGGGTGGACACAAGCTCGGGAAGGCTGAATGGGATAACCCAGGAAGCAAATCTGTGCCCCAAATCAGAGTCTAGAAAGTGGTTGGTGGAGGGGGGCCATGAAGCTAGAGCCAAAAAATGTGGGGAGAGGGAGGTGTCAGGACTGGAGGTGACGTGGAGGCAGAGCGGAGGTGGGGAAGGGTGTGGGAGGGACTCCTCAGTGGAAAAGTGGGGCGTAGGGTCAGGGAGGGGGCGGGGTTAAATCAAGGGGCGGAGTGAGTCAGGGCCACGAATTCTGAACCACAACTACCAGACTGAGCAGGGATGTCTGGAGAGCTGCAGCACCTCCGCCGTCTGGGTTACAGGGTCTGGGATGGAGCCTGGGCCAGGCAACCGAGGCCACCAACTTTTTTTTAGCTCACTCAACGAACATATTGTCATTCAGCTTGCTGTTGCCTCACTTGTGAAGCCCAGGACGGTCTGCCCTGCTACTCTTCCTGAGTGGGGTAGTCCCGGAGGTTCTGCATACGAATGGAGTTCATAAAAAAAAAAAAAATGCTGTTCTTAAAATGAATCTATGGACCACTCAGGCTCGTTTTGCTAGATAGATGAGAACAGCTGCAACTTTATACAAAACTGTGCCACCAGTGTGCTGGAGAACAGTGAGTCCTTTCATGTAAGTTACAACTTCCCTTTCATTCGCCCAGCAAGTATTTATTGAGCCCCTACTGTGTGCCAAGGTCAGGCCACCACCCTGAAGCCTGACTCACTCCTCTCTAAATCTGCCTCTGAATAGTTCCTCCATTGGCCTCAGCAGCATCACAGTGAGTCACTGGACAAGCTAGTTAACAGCCCAGTCAAGCACAGTAGTAATAACAATAAACCAAGGCACAGACTGACTTGCTAAACTCACATCACAGAGAATAAGTTAGGTGTGAGTGTGATTAGCTGAAACATGGACAAACTGCTCTTCATTTGACGAGGGAGGAGGCAGAATAAAAGGAGGCCTCTGTCCTAGGGAAACTTCAGGGGGTTTAACTAGAGGAACAAGGACAGAGTGACACTTCAATATATTGTGCTTTGAGTTCTTGTGTTTTATTTTATGCATCTAAAAACAGGATTCTGGGAAGGAATCTACAAGTCTCATCTGATGACCAAAGTGATCAATGTGTGTATAGTATATAGTGTGTATAGGAACCCCGGGAACAGAGCACTTTGAAACACATCTGGGGTGAGCAGGTGGCTGGCCTCCCTAGCCTGCTGTGATGGCATAGCTGGTGTGTGGGTGGGTTGGTGCGGTGTTGTTTACTGGATTTTTAGCCAACCTACATCTCCTGTGTTTTTCGTGCTTAATCCTTAGAAAATCCCCTATGAAGTAAGGATTGGGATCCCATGAGTGAGAAAACAGGCCCAGACAGGCAGAGGGACTAGCTCAGGGCCAGGCAGTCTGTAGAGGCAAAACCAGGACTGAAGCTTAAGTCTTCAGGAGCCAAGCAGAGACTTCTCCTGCAGCTTCCCTGCTCTGTGACAAATGCCAGTTCTTACAATGAGGCAGGAAGGGTGAGGAAGAGGCGGACACCCTTAGTGAAAGGCAGGTGGTAATGTCCCTTGAGACACTGCTGGAGAAGTTAGAACTGGCTGAGGAAGTGGGTCAGAGGGAGAAAGCTGGGGAACTAATGCATCAATCTGAGGGCTTCAGAGTCACAAGAAGGAGGTTCCTAATTCTTGAGCAGTGGCCTGTAGATAACTTGTGGGGCATGACTGTGTGAGTCCGCCAGCTCCTATAGGAAAGTAGCCACCTGCTGGTTCAGATTACCTTACAACTATCACTTCATTCAACCCTCACAGCAACCCTATAGGTTGTGCTCTTATTCCCTATTTTACACATGAGGAAACTGAGACACAAAGAAAAGTGATTTGTCTGAGGAAAAAGTCAAAACTGGGGCTGGAGAGACAGCATAATAGTTATGCAAATGACATGCATGCCTGAGTCTCTGAGCTCTGGGGTTCAATCCCCAGCACCACTACAAACCAGAGCTGAGCAGTGCTCTGGTAAAATAATAACAAAGCTGAGACTTGAACTCACGTCATCCGCCTCCAGGATCTATGTGTATGCTGCTTTTGCATATATCTGGGGTAAGGGAAAAAAAAAAAAAAAAAGACAACCCACAGCTTGGTGGGCCCACCCCAGGTCATGGAGGAGGAGGGATATTTCTACAGTAGAACCTTAAATGCTGAGGCCAGATGATGTGGTCTTGTAGCACATGCCCAGTGCAGCAAGACCCCAAATGAGAAAGGGGTGCAGGCTCTCCTGTGGATGTGTAGACAGCCCAGAACAGCAAAGAAGACAGCGACAGTCACCTCCCACCACCAGATCTCTTTGGGGGCTTCTTGCCTCCCCATCAGGTTTATGGGAGAAAAAGGAGGATGGCTGAGACAAACGACTATTAAAGAAAGTAGTTGTGGATGATGGAGTGGTAGGGATTTCTTGGCAGTGTCTCCCAGCCCTGTGGCATGGCCTCTGCTCTCCGGGGCCACCTGTTAGACACCTGTCTCTGAAGTCCCTCACTGAGCCTCTATGAGCTTCCTCTCTGGGGATGATACCAAAGCTGCCCCAGGAGAGAAAGGAGAGAGAGAGAGAGAAAGCTGGAGAGTATGAATGAGAGAGTTCCATGGGGCAGGTGGCAGTCTAAAGATGGGACAGCACTAGCTAAGGGGTGATGAGAGAGAGAGAGAGAGAGAGCAAAGGTTTCCATTGTGGTCCCCTGATCCCCTCAGCCTCCCTTCTCACCAGTCTGGCAGGATCACTAGGAACACCTCTGACCTGAGAAGGGAAGAGGGAGCACTGGCAGGGGCAGGCTAGACAAGGCTGTCTTGGGGAGCCCAGACTACTGGCGTGAGGGGGACAGCTCTGAGCACTAGGCAGTCTCTCTGGTCTATGGGAATCAAGGCTGAGCCAACTGGGAAATAAGAGACAGACTGAGGGGCTGACTGATGGGAACATCTCTGAAGCCCCCTGAATTCAGGGAGTCTCAGTTGAACAGCTGTCTTCCTCTGCCCTCCCCATCCCCAATCTCTGTATACAGTCCAGATGGATAGGTCAAGGACACTAAAATCTCCAATTCTGAGCATGTGGGGAAGACAAAGGAAAGCAGCAGAGTTAAGCAGCAGAGACGGTTAAGCAGCAGAGTTGTGATAAGGTTAAAGATTGCAGAGCTGCAAGACAGCCTAAGAGTGGTGGGGCTGGATGTACAATGCACTAGGACCTGATTCAAGGCCCTAATGCCCATCTGCAGAAGGAGAGGAGTTTCACAAGAGGTGAAGCAGTGCTGCAAGCAGGTGTCTCTCTCTTCGCTCTGTTCTCCTTCCTGGTTTCTCCCTATCTCCATCCAATAAGAAAGAAAGAAGAGGGAGAGAGAGAGAGGGAGAGAGAGAGAATGAAATGATCTAGGGAATCCAGGATCTCCTTAGAGTGGAGAATTTCCAAGGATGGAGCAAAATAAATAAATAAAAGAATATATATATATATATATATACATATATATATATATATATGGCCCAGATTGCCACACACACACACACCCGCCCTCCACACTGCCCCGTGGAGCCAGATGACTCCCCAGAACCCGCAGCGCTGAGTCTCCTGCTGCCCTGTCTGGAGTGGGGGGCAGGTGTACCTCAGAGCTGGCCCCAGATTTGTTACTCTGGTCAGAGGAGCCGGCTCCGCAGGACAAAAGGAGCAGCCGCGGGCAGGCGGGGCTGACTATCGGCATAGAACCACATAAGGGTGCGCACATAAGGGTGGGTGGCATCTGGTTGTGCTCCCAACCCCGTATGGGACCCCGGCCAACCTCGCTCACCTCCCGGTTCTACCTGGGTTCCACTCGCCCCCCACCCCCCACCCCAGCCCGCCACACCCGCGGCTGACGCGGTCCAGGCATGCCCAAGCTTTGAGGAGCTTCTGGGGCGCAGCAGGGAGAACTTGCTTCTAGGTGGATGCTGGTTCCTCGCCCCCCCCCACCCCAAACCAGAGTGACGACGGGGACAAGGGTAAGGGGGAGGCGCCCCAGCGGCAGAAGGCCAGAGTGCACCCAAATCTTCCGACCTGCACTCCTCCATTCCCCCGATCTGGGGGTGAGGAGCCTGGAAACCCAGGATTAGCATTGCAGTCCTTCCGGGGGCCTGGGGCCGAAAGCCCCACCCCACCTCTTAGGGGGTGACAAAGGGGTCGCAGGGCGGAAGCTGAAGGAGTTGGGGGTCCCCTCCAGGGCCCCCCAGCAGGAGCTCCCCTCAGCGCTAGTCCCCCCCCACTCCCCAATCCCACTCACCGTGCAGGATCAAGAAGTCCTGGCCGGAGTCCATGCCCTGCAGGAACCCGGCCCCGCGTGGCACACGTGCGCCCCGGATACAGCACCCGCAGCCTCGGGTCCGAGCTGTGGACTCCGGAGGCACTGGGACTCTAGGGGTGAGTGGGAGGAGGCAGGAGCTGGGCGGTGGGGGGGGGGGGTGTGGCGCTCCGCCCCCCCCCCCAGGCCGCCAACCCCTGTCTGACCCCGCCCCCTTCTGGGGGACCTAGGCAGGAGGACCGTGGGGGGGGCCTCTCCCCCGGAGGCTCAGCCAACCACCGCCTGGGTGGCCGGTGGGCGCGTCCCGGCCGGCAGACCAGAGAGGCCAGAAATAGCTGAATCCCTCCCGCTTCCTCCTGCTCTGCCGCCACCCACAGGCCCCGGCCCCTGTCATTACCATGGGCGACCCGGCCCCACGCCCTGCCTGTGGGCGCCTCCTCTCTGGGCTTGGGGTGATGCTTGAGCGTCAGTCCCAAGAAGGGACCCAGTAATCTCAGTTAGGCTTCTTCTCTGCGGTTTGCTTTCCGTCCAGCAAAAATGGGCTCCTTCCTTCCTCCCTCTCTCCCGGCCCAGCTGAAGAGTTCCCCAGCCCTCGCCCTAGCTGAGAAGTTTCTAGGGGGAGGGCGACTAGGAGAGGGGTCAGCGGGCAGCATTGTGTCGTGTGAAGCTTGCTTTTGAGCCTCTCATACCACACGCCGCTGGTCATCTCTGCAGCACAAGGAGGGACAGCTGTGGGAGTCAGAGTCAGGTGACTGAGCAAGTGGGCCCTGCTTGTACCCCAACTCCTGCACTCATCTCTTGCAACCCAGATACTAACCCCTTCTCCCCCCAAGCCAGGAATCCTGCTGCCCACCCCCCTTTGAAAAATATCCCCTTAAGAAAACTGGATTTTGGGGCCGGGTGGTGGTGCACCTGGTTGAGTGTACATGTTACAGTGCACAAGGACACAGGTTCGAGTCCCTGGTCCCCACCTGCAGGGGGAAAGCTTCACGAGTGGTGAAGCAGTGCTGCAGGTGTCTCTCTGTATCACCTCCTTCCCTCTCAATTTCTGGCTGTGTCTATCCAATAAATAAATAAGGATTAAAATTTTTAAAAAAGAAAGAAAACTGGATTTTTGTTGTTTATTTTATTTTACTGCCACCAGGGTCATTGCTAGGGGTTGGTGCCTGCATGACAAATCCACTGCTTCCAGCGGCCATTCCCCACCCTTTTGTTTTTTTGATAGACATTGAGAAATTGAGAAGGAAGTGGCAAGATAGAGAGGAAGAGAGAAACAGAGCTGCCTTCAGTACTGCTTCACTGCTTGTGAAGCTTCCCTCCTGCAGGTGGGAACCAAGGGGGCTTGAACCTGGTCCTTTCTCTTGACGACACGTGAGCCCTACCAGGTATGCCATTTCCCAGCCCCAGGGGAATTGGGTTCTTAGTATGAGGTGCTCTCAGATGGGCGGGTGGGGGGGGGGACATCAGGGCTCCCCAGGAACCAGCCAGACCTCTTAGCAAAAGAGAAGCTGAGGGAATCAGGCTGTAGCGCAGCGGTTAAGCACAGGTGGCGCAAAGCACAAGGACCAGAGTAAGGATCCCAGTTTGAGCCCCGGCTCCCCACCTGCAGGGGAGTCGCTTCACAGGCGGTGAAGCAGGTCTGCAGGTGTCTCTCTTTCACTCTCCCCCTCTCTGTCTTCCCCTCCTCTCTCCATTTCTCTCTGTCCTATCCAACAATGATGACAACAGTAATAATAACCACAACAACAAAACAAGGGCAACAAAAGGGGATAAATAAATAAATATTTAAAAATTAAAAAAAGAGAAGATGGGCCCCTCCTGGATAAGGAAGGATGTCTCGATAAGGAAGGATGTCTCAACCTCCCCCCTCCACCCCACAGTTTCTTCAGAGCAGCCAGGCCTAGGTGACCTCAGACACCTTGGGCAGGGTGGGAGAGACCTTCCAGCTGTGAGAACTGACAGTAGGCCAGGATTTGGGGGGTTGGGAGACCCCTCCACTTCCTGACTGTCTCCTCTATACAGAACAGGGTTGGCCAACCCTTTCTCTGGAGCTCACTGCAGTCTTGACCTCCAGTGCAAGCGCCCTACTCCTGGTGGACCTGGGAGAGACCTCCTGGCTCCCCTCTGGATCAGGGCTGGGCCAGTCCACACAGGCAGGCCTCACTCTGGCATCCAGACCTGGAGGCAGGAAGGTTGAGGGGTCCTTCCCTGCCCTCATCTCTCCCTCATTCTCTCACTCTCTCTCTTGCTGGATGCGTGTGTAAGGTCCGCCTTCTGGAGGCCCCCAAGCCTTGGAGCCTGTTGCCTGCGCTGCCTTATCTGTGAGTGCCTGCACACCCTTGTGTTCCTCAAGCCCCTCTTCCCAGGTACAGCTACAGCCAGGCTGAAGTCCTGACAGCAACTGACTCAGCTTCCTCACAAGCTCTGTTCCTATTGGTTCATATCCTTCCAGGCTCTGACTCCCAGGTCCCAGCCAGAGGACTGTATCCCCTCTTCTTCTCTGCCCCTGGTGGGCACCTGGCTCTTCCGTCACACCCCCACCCCCACCCCCACAAGGCACCCCACATAGACCCTTGTCTGGCCCTTGGCCAGGGCAGAAGAGCCAAAGCCTGCTATTCCCTTGCTTGGGGTAGTTGGACAGGATGGGCAGGCTGACTCAGAGTTGGCATAGGCAACCAGGTTCTGCCCAGAAAGAGGGCTGGGCCCCGCCCTCAGCAGAGAAGCCAGGCTCTGCTTTGACCTGGGGGTCAGCCACATTCCAGCTCTCTCATCTCTTCCCACCCATCTGTGTCTGTTTCTCGGAGCCTGGGAGGGGCCCTGCTCCTCTCTGCTGGGTGTAAGCTTGTGTGGAGAGTACATCTTGGGAACCCTAGCAAGAGGCTTTGTAGCTAACCACAGCATAGCTGGAGTCTACCCCTCCGTCCCCAGCCCTGGCCAAGAGCTGATGTGACCCTCCTTCATCCCAGGTGGCAGGTTGTTCTAAAAGATGCCCTCTGACCTGGTGCAGGCCTAGACCCCTGTGTGCCTGAAAACAGAGAGGGCAGCATGGGGTACTGAGATGCCTGAAACCCCATTAAGACATTAGTCTGTGTGTCCCCACTGTGCACAGTGTGGGGGTGAGTTGGTGGGGTGAGGAAAGGCCTTTTGGGGGTGATCCAGGTCAGTGTGAGCTAGGGTACTTGCCTACTTTAAGTCCATTCTTTGACCTCTTCACTGCCTAGAAATACAGGGCGGGGAGGAGAGCAAACCAAGGATGTTAGATCTCAGGATGGGTGGGCTCCAGGTGCTTTGGGGCTGCCCCCACTCCCCTCCTCCCCCAGAAATGTGTATCATGCCAACCTGGGCCAGGGAGGTGGGCAAGCTCTCTTTAGTCTGGGCTAGTACTTGATGAACTCCCCACAGCTGCCACCTGCCCAGCCTCCTTCACCAATCCTGGAATTCCTGGACCCTGCCAGAGGCTCCCATTGTCCTGATACATTGGAGAGCTGGAAAATTCCAGCTAAGTTCCCTCCAGAAAGTTGTTGGGGCACAGAAGAAACCCCACATCCCTTAGAAGTCTTCAGAGACTGTACAAATAAACACACACCAGACGGATTGGTAAGAGGAAAAATAAAGAGAAATATCTGAATAACACCCACTTTCAGGGGGCCAGATGGTGGTGCACCTGGTTGAGTGCACAAGTTACAATGCACAAGGTCCTTTCCCAGGTTCAAGCCCCCAGTCCCCACCTGTAGGAGGGAAGCTTCACAAGTGGTGAAGCAGAGCTGCTGGTGTCTCTCTGTCTCTCTCCCTCTCTATCTGCCCCTCCCTTCTCAATTTCTCTCTGTCGCTATCCAATAATAAATTTTTTTTAAATTAAAAAGGGGCTGGGTGGTGGTGCACCTCACTGAAAGCGCATGTTACAGTGTGCAAGGACCCAGGTTCAAGCCCCTGGTCCCCACCTGCAGGGAGAAAGCTTCACAGTGGTGAAGTAGGGCTGCAGGTGTCTCTGTCTCTCTCCCTCTTTACCTCCCTCTTCCTCTCAATTTCTGGCTATCTTTATCCAATAAATAAATAAAGATAAAAAAATTAAAAAAAAAACATACACACCTCCTATATAATGAAGGAAACCCGGCAAAGCTGAGTAACTTCACATGTGGTCTAAAAACATTTTTTAACATTTCTCATTTTAATACAAAATAGATAGAAACCAACTCTCTGCTGAGCTCTGGTTTACAGTGGTGCCAGAAGATTGAACCTAGGACCTCAGAGCCTCAGGCATGAAGGTTTTTGCAGAACCTGTTTCCCTGGTCTGACAGCATTTTCCCCCCATTATTGGGGAAATAATGGCTTACGGGACAGTTGTTGCCAGGTGAATAAAATTTATTATCTCCCTGTGATAGATGTCTGAAAAGACCAGCCACTTAAATCCTGTACCACCATACACTAGTATTGCCAACCCCCTTTCAACACTTCCCTTCACCTGCAAGAGTTCTTTTTTAAAATTATTTTATTATATTTATTTATCTACTGAGACATCCAGAAATCGAGAGGGAAAGGAGTGATAGAAAGGGAGAGAGACAGACAGACACCTGCAGCCCTGCCTCAACACTCGCAAAGCTTTCTCCTTGCAGGTGGGACCTACAAGAGTTCTTGACTTTACTGCAACAGGCCACACCTACACAACATTTTTATACAGCACAGAAAGCAAAATAAAAGGAAAGGGGCTTGGAGGTGGTGCACCTGGTTGAGCACACACAGTGCAGAAGGACCTGGGTCCAAGCCCCTAGTCCTCACCTGCAGAGAAAAACTTGATGAGTGGTGAAGCGCGGCTCCAGGCATCTCTCTTTTCCTCTTCCTATCTATCTCCCCCTTCCCTCTCAATTTCTCTCTGCCTTTATCCAATATAAATAAGTAAATAAATGATATTTTTACTTTTTAAATTTGTTATTATCTTTATTTATTGGATAGAGACCGACCAGAAATCAAGAGGGAGTGGGGTGATAAAGAGGGAGAGAGACACCTGCAGCCCTGCTTCACCACTCATAAAGCTTTCCCCTTGCAGGTGGGGATGGGGGCCTCAAATCCAGGTCCTTGTGCACTGTAATACATGTGCTCAACCAGGTGCACCACCACCTCGCCCCAAATAATATTTTTTAAAAAGAGAAATATAACTTTTTAAAAAGAAAGACAGGCCAGTTAGAGAGATTACCATGAAAAGCACAGTAAAACAGGTTTTTAAAAAATATGTATATTTTATTTTAATGAGAGAGAGAGAGGGAGAGACTACTCAGAGTACTACTCAGCTCTGTTTTGTGGTGGGGGTGGGTTTGAACTTGGGACCTCAGAGCCTTGCTCATGGTAATGTTCATGCTCAATTAGGTGTGCTGTCCAGCCCCTAAATATCTTTTGTTTCAAAGGTGACTCTTGTGCCTTCCAGTCTCCTTCCATGAAATCGGCCTTCTGCCAGGTACATTTGGCATGAGGGCCTCATACCTGTGTGGTTTCACGGCTCCAGGGTGGACCTTTTCACTTATTTTCATCACCACCAAGTTTATTGCTGGGGTTCAGTGCCTGTGTGATTCCACTACTCCAAGCAGCCCAGCCATTTTTATTTTTATTTTCTCTAGATCAGAAGTGGGGCCTTTTTTTTTTTTTTGCCAAGAGCCATTTGAATATTTATAATATCGTTCACAGGATATACAGAATTATGAACTTAGAAATTAGCACTTGGGGGCAGGCAGTAGCACACATTACCATACACAAGGACACAGGTTAGGGGCCCCACTCCCCACCTGCAGAGGAGAAGCTTCATGAGGAGTGAAACAGGACTGCAGGTGTCTCTCTGTGTCTCTCCCTCTCTATCACCCCTCCCCTCTCAGTTTCTCTCTGTCCTATCAAAGAAAAATGTCCCCAGGAGAGCGGTGGATTCATAGTGTTGGCACTGAGCCCCAGTGATAACCCTGGAGGCTGATAATAATGATAATAATAATAATGGAGAAGAAGAAAAAAATAAAATAAAAAGAAAGGGTGGTCCGAAGATGGCACAGTGGATAAAGCATTAGACTCTCAAGCATGAGGTCTCAAGTTCAATCCCTGGCAGCACATGTACCAGAGTGCTGTCTGGTTCTTTCTCTCTCTCTCTCTCTCTCTCCCATCCTATCTTTCTCATTAATAAATAAAAATCTTAAAAAGAAAGAAAGAAAGAGGGCAGGGGTGGATAGCATAATGGTTATGCAAAGGGATTCTCATGTCTGAGGCTCCAAAGTCCCAGGTTCAATCTCCTGCACCAACATAAGCCAGAGCTGAGCAGTACTCTGGTAAAAAAAAGAAAAGGAAAAAGGAAATAGGAGTTGGGCAGTAGTGCGGCGGGTTAAGCGCAGGTGGTGCAAAGCACAAAGACCAGAGTAAGGATCCTGGTTCGAGCCCTCGGCTCCCCACCTGCTGGGGAGTTGCTTCACAAGTGGTGAAGCAGGTCTGCAGGTGTCTGTCTTTCTCTCCTCCTCTCTGTCTTCCCCTCCTCTTTCCATTTCTCGCTGTCCTATCCAACAACAACAACAACAATAACTACAACAATGAAACAATAAGGGCAAAAAATGGAGTAAATAATTTTTTTTTGCCTCCAGGGTTATTGCTGGGGCTCAGTGCCTGTACTACGAATCCACTGCTCCTGGAGGCTATTTTTTCCCCTTTTGTTGCCCTTGTTCTTTATCACTGTCATTATTGTTGTTGTTGTTGTTATTACTGTCATTGTTGTTGGATAGGACAGAGAGAAATGGAGAGAGGAGGGGAAGACAGAGAAGGGGAGAGAAAGACAGACACCTGCAGACCTACTTCACTGCTTGTGAAGCGACCCCCCCTGCAAGTGGGAAGCTGGGGGCTCAAACCGGGATCCTTACACCAGTCTTTGCATTTTGCACCATGTGTCCTTAACCTACTGTGCTACTGCCCAGCCCCAACACATAAATATTTTTTAAAAATTAAAAAAAAAATGGGAAGAGGAAAGGAAGAAATTAGCACTTGATGTTGCTATGAAAAGGGCTCCATTTGTGTTGGTAGGGCCAGAACAAATGATTCTGTGAGCCTTCCTCACCCCTGCTCTAGATAAAGGGTGAAAAACAGAGAGACACTAGGGAGTAGAGAGACGCTGTAGCCCTGCGCTACCACTCAGAAAGCTCCCCCCTCCCCCGTGTAGGAACTTCCACATGGTGGCCCATGGCTTGGACCCAGGTCTTCAGACATAGTAATAGGTGAGCCACCTGCTGGTCCCCCTTTCCATACTTTTTTTTCTTAAGATTTTTTTTAAATCTTTATTTATTGGATAGAGACAACCAGAAACCAAGAGCATAGGGGGAGAGAGAGAAAGAGACACCTGCAGCCCTGCTTCACCACTCACATGGCCATTATGCTATCTCCCCAGTGACCCTCAACTTGAAACCTTCTGAGCAACACCCACTTCTCCCAGAGTAAGACTGGAACCCCTTCAAGAGTCCCCATTGATCTCTCTGCCCTCTCCCACCATCCTTCTTCACCTGCTCTGCTCTGCTCCAGACACTGGTCTTGCAGCCATGCACACAGTTCTGCCTCCGGACCCTGATACCCGCCTCCTCTGCCAGAAACCCTCCTCCCCAAATAACCTCTGAGGGGCCCACTGTGTCACCTCCTTTAAGCCTTTGCTCAAATGCCACTTTCCCACAAGATCCAGGCTGGCCAGACTATTACTTATTTATTTACTTATCACCAATTATATTTAGCTTTATTCCTGCAAAGAGCACCACTCAGAAAATGCTTTGTTCCCTAGTTTATCGATGAAATTTTATCCAGATTCTTTAGATAGTATTTCTTCTTAAAGGGATATTTTAGTTTCTTGGTTTTTTGCTATTTAGGGGACATCTTATTGTTTGATACTTAAACTCAAAAGGCACAGAGTTTCATAAGATATCTGTTGGGAGCAGATGAATGGCTGAGTAAGTTGTGGTCTGTATATACAATGGAATACTACTCTGCTATTAAAAATGGTGAATTCACCTTCTTCACCCCATCTTGGATGGGGCTTGAATAAATCATGTTAAATGAGATAAGTCATAAACAAATGGATGAATATGGGATGATCTCACTCAAAGATAGAAGTTGAAAAACAAGATAAGAAGGGAAAACACTAAGCAGGAATTGGTGTATTGCACCAAAGTAAAAGACTCTTGGGTAGGGGTGGGGAGGGGGAGGGGGAGGGTTCAGGTCCTGGAGCATGATGGCAGAGGAGGACCTAGTGGGGGTTAAATTGTTATGTGGAAAACTGGGAAATGTTATGCATGTACAAACTATTCTGTTTTGCTGTCAACTATAAACCATTAATCCCCCAATAAAAAAAGAATAATAAAAAGACATCTTTTGGGTTGGCTTTGGTTTCCTGCCTGTCTCTTTAGGACTTCACTGTCTCTCTCCCATTCCTGAATCCCCTTCCTCAGCCTTTCACTTGTTGCCACTGTCCCTGCACCTAATAAACTAAACAGTTTACATATGTTTATCACAATCTCTTATATTTTTCCATTTAAGCTCCATGAAAGCAGGGGCTTACACTTTGTCTTTTTCTTTTCTCCTTCCTTTCTTCCTTCCTTCCTTCCTTCCTTCCTTCCTTCCTTCCTTCCTTCCTTCCTTCCTTCACTACCACGCTTATCACTGGGTCTCAGTGCCTCCACAAAGAACCTGCCATTGCCAGCATCCATTATTTTCTCCCCTCCCCTCCCTCCCCTCCCCTCCTCTCCTCTCCTCTCCTCTTCTCTCTTTTGTTTTCTTTTCTTTTCACTCTCTCTCTCTTTCTCTGCCTCCAGGGTTATTGCTGGAGCTCGGTGCCGGCTCTATAAGACCCACTGCTCCTGATGGTCATTCTTTCCCCCTTGGATAAGACAGAGAGAAATTGAGAGGAGAGGAGAAGATGGGGGGGAGAGATAGACAACTGCAGACCTGCTTCACTACCTGTGAAGCAACCCCCTGCAGTTGGGGAGCTGGGGGGTTAAACTGGGGATCCTTGAATGAGTCCCTGAGCTTAATACTATGTGAGCTTAACTCAGTGAGCCACTGCCTGGCCCCTATCTTCTTTCTTCTTTTAAGTGCTATATGGTATCAAAGCTAGGCACTCTTACACCCTTAAAAAAACAAAAACTGGGAGTTGGGCGGTAGTGCAGCAGGTTAAGCGCATGTGGCTCAAAGCGCAAGGACCGGCACAAGGATCCCGGTTCGAGCCTTCAGCTCCCCACCTGCAGGGAAGTCACTTCACAAGCAGTGAAACAGGTCTGCAGGTGTCTGTCTTTCTCTCCCCCTCTCTGTCTTCCCCTCCTCTCTCCATTTCTCTCTGTCCTATCTAACAATGACAACATCAATAACAACAATAGAAACTACAGCAACAATGAAAAAACAACAAGGGCAACAAAAGGGAAAATAAATAAATACAAAAGATTATTATATAAAAAACAAAAAACCCCAAAAAACTATTATATTTTAAAAGACAAAATGAAATTGAGAAGGGAGGGAAAGAGAGAGAGGGAGAGGGAGAGGGAGAGGGAGAGGGAGAGGGAGAGGGAGAGGGAGAGGGAGAGGGAGAGGGAGAGGGAGAGGGAGAGGGAGAGAGAGAACTGCAGCACTAATTCACTGGTCACAAAGCTTTCTTCCTACAGGCGAGAACCGGGAGCTTGAACCTGTGTTCAAGCATGGTCATAGGTGCTCTCAACCCAGTGCACTACTGCCCAGCCCCTTGGGGGTATATCTTGTTCTCTGGTAACTCCCACTACCCTTAGACAATGTCTGCCTGACAGCAGGTGCTCCAGTGCTGATTCAGTCAATTGAGCAGAAAAACAGTTTTCAAGTCAGAGTTTGAGTGTCATAAGCCCTTTGGGGTGGCTCTTCTCTTCTAACTATTCCTCACCCCAAATACTAGTCTCTACCCCAGCAGTGGGTAGAATGGTGACACTCATAGGGATTTGGCCCACAGTGAAATGAATACCTTGGTAAAATTCATATAAGAACACACTACCAAATGTCACTAACAGAACTATGGAAAAATAACCCTGAATTGTCTCAGAATTCTCAGTGGGTCCAGATAGTTGGGGTCCACTGTGGCCTCCTGATCTCGTGCACTGTAATGATTTGAAGCCCCTCATTTTGCTTTAGCTACTCCCGGGGGGGAGAGGCTGCTCTCTCTTTCCCTCTTGATGCATCTAGACTTGGGTCTGTGTCCTTATAGGGAAGCAAATATCTGCCACTCTAAAACATGTCTTGGGAGGAAGGTGGGGGTGTGGTGGCAAGGAATAGCTCACCTAAGCAGAGTGTGTGCTTTTCATGCATGTGACCTGCATTCAAACCCTGGTACCACACAGGAACATCAAGGCACCTGGGGAATCTTAGGTCCTGCACTGTCTGCACCTCTCCCCCCATTCTAAGTAAAAAGTATGGAAAGGGGCCCTGGGTGGTGGCACACCTGGTTGAGTGCACATGTTACAATGTGCAAGGACCCAGGTTCAAGCCCCTGGTCCCCACCTGCAGGGGGGAAGCTTTGCGAGTGGTGAAGCAGGGCTGCAGGTGTCTCTTTCTCTCTCTCCCCCTATGCTCTTGGTTTCTGGTTGTCTCTATCCAATAAATAAAGATTTTTTAAAAAATCATAAGAAAAAAAAGTATGGAAAGGGGGACCAGCAGGTGGCTCATCTTTTACCATGTATGAAGACCTGGGTCCAAGCCATGGGCCGCCATGTGGGAGTTCCTACACGGGGGAGGGGGGAGTTGCAGGTGGGGAGCCGGGGGCTTGAACCAGGCTCTGAGGTACTAGGTTCAGTCCCCAGCACCACCCTTCAGCCAGAGCTGAGCAGTGCTCTGGGGGGGGAAATCAAGTTGAGGAAGGACTAGACCTGACCTGTGTCTCCTTCCTTCCTTCCTTCCTTCCTTCCTTCCTTCCTTTCTTTCTTTCTTTCTTTCTTTCTTTCTTTCTTTCTTTCTTTCTTTCTTTCTTTCTTTCTGGTGCAACCCCACTGCTTCTGAACCAACTTCCCTCTTTATTTCTTCCTCCCTTTCTTGTGCTCTTTCCTCTCTTTCGTTTTTACTCTCCCTCCCTCCCTTCCTTCCTTCCTTCCTTCCTTCCTTCCTTCCTTCCTTCCGGAGAGATAAAGAGAAAGAGAGGAAGAAATATCACAGCACTGTTTCACCATCTGGGGAAACTTCCCCTGGTTGGTCTTGATGCTCCCATGTGGTGCCAGGGCTCAAGCCTGGGCTTTTGCACTGGGCAAGGTAGGTGCCTTGGCCCTAGGAATATAGTAACCTTTACTTATTTTGTCTTGGTGGAACTAGGTTTCAATCCTAGGCAGTTTCACTGCTCCAGGCCACTTTGTGTGTGTGTGTGTGTGTGTGTGTGTGTGTGTGTGTGTGTGTGTGTTTCCCTTCATTCAGATAGAGATAAAGAAAGGGGGAAAACATCATAGCACCAAAGCTTCCTTTGTTCCCACAGTAACTCCTTTGTAGTGCTGGGGCTTGCACCTGGGCTGTAAATGGCAAGGCAGCCTCCCTACTTGGTAAGCTATCTCTGTGGTCCCAGTAATCTTTATTTTTGAAGGGAGTTTTTTTAATTTTTAAAATTATTTATTTATTTATTTTCCCTTTTGTTGCCCTTGTTTTTTATTGTTGTTGTAGTTGTTATTGTTATTGATGTTGTTGTTGTTGGATAGGATAGAGAGAGGAGGGGAAGACAGGGAAGGGGAGAGAAAGAGATACACCTGCAGACCTGCTTCACTGCTTGTGAATTGACTCCCCTGCAGGTGAGGAGCCGGGGGCTTGAACCAGGATCCTTCCGCAGGTCCTTGTGCTTTGTGCCACATGTAGTTAACCCACTGAGCTACCGCTCGATTCCTTGAGTGGAGTTTATTTTATTTTATTTTTGCCTCCAGGATTATAGCTGGGGCTCGGTGATTGCACTATGAATCCACTGCTCCTGGAGGATATTTTCTCCCTTTGGTTGCCCTTGTTGTTTATTATTGTTATTGTTGTTGTTGTTATTGCTGTTGTTGTTGGATAGGACAGAGAGAAATAGAGAGGGGACGGGAAGACAGAGAGGAGGAGAAAAAGACACCTGCAGACCTGCTTCACCGCTTGTGAAGCGACCCCCCTGCAGGTGGGGAGCCGGGGGCTCGAACAGGGAAACTTATGCTGGTCCTTACGCTTTGCGCCATGTGCACTTAACCCACTGCGCTACTGCCCAGTCTCCTGAAGGGAGTTTTTAAGGGGTTTCACTTGTACTCTGGGAGAAGTGGGTGTTGCTAGGAAGGTTTCAAGTTGAGGGGAGCTGAAGAGATAGCATAATGGCCATGCAAAGAGGACTTTCATGCCTGAGACCCTGAGGTCCCAGGTTATTGTATTTACTTCATATACATAAAGGAGAGAGAGCGAGCGAGCAGTCCGAGCACTACTCCAGTGCACATAGCTCTGCGGATTGAACAGGGAACCTCAGGCATGAAAGGCCTGTGTCTTCCCATTTGAGCTGGTCCCAGCTTTTGGATCTGACTCGTGTTTTAAAAGATTCTATGGGATATGGAGTTCTGGTGGTGGGAATTGTGTGGAGTTGTACCCCTCTTATCCTGTGGTTTTTGTGAGTGTTTCTTTTTCATTTTAATTTTTTAATATTTATTTATTCCCTCATGTTGCCCTTGTTGTTTTATTGTTGTAGTTATTATTGTCATTGTTGTTAGATAGGACAGAGAGAAATGGAGAGAGGAGGGGAAGACAGAGAGAGGGAGAGAAAGACAGACACCTGCAGACCTGCTTCACCACCTGTGAAGCGACTCCCCTGCAGGTGGGGAATCAGGGGCTCGAACCCGGATCCTTACGCCAGTCCCTGTGCTTTGCGCCACCTGCACTTAACCCATTGTGCTACCACCCGACTCCCGTCAGTGTTTCTTTTTTATAAGTAAAAATTAGTAAAAAAAAAGATTCTATCTGACTGTTGGAAGAAATATCACAGAGGGACCGGAGAGGTGGGGAGCCCAGTGAGGAGGCTCTTGCAGTAATTTAGGTGAGCGTAATGGATTGCTGCCCTACCTCTTGCTCCTGGAGGCCCCTGCATTATAATGCTTGTTACTCCCTGGGACCAGCTTACACTCTTGATTTTCTCAGATTCCATTTCCTCAAGTGCTGAGAGCTATGTATGGAACAAAGGCATGCTGGCCACCTGCAGTCCCTCATGGTCTCCGTTGGCTACAGTTCCTGCTCTCTGATGGGCATCAGATGGGTGACATAGTTAACAAACAGCTAGGTCAACAAGCTCCCAAGGCAAAAGGCCTAAACTGCATGGTCTGACAAACACCGCTGTCCCTTGCAGACCATAGAACCCGGGCTAGAGACACAATATATATACTTACCGTATAGTCAAAAGGCTACGTGACCGTGCTCTGGTCGTCTAACATTCACTGTCAAAATTTGTGTGCCCTGCAAAAATGCTTTTGTTATCCCTCACTCCATGCTCTGACGTGATGAAAACTTTTGTTAACAAGCGCCACGAGGGAAGTGACACTTAGTAAATCATACTGGTGCGGTCATTTTCCGGATGACTCTTAGACTTGTCTGAGTTAAACTTTTCAATCCTGGGTCATAACATCAGAACCCTGGATCCCAGCAGCCATGTCTGCCACAATGGATGGTGGCTTAGAACTCAGTGGTAGCGGGGAAGGTTATGAGCAGTACTGGGGTGCTGTCGAGGTCCTGGGAGAAAGAGCAGGGGCTGGGGTAATGCCAGGTTTTTGTCCTGGGTCACCGGCAGGAGGGTTTCTTTCTTTTTTTTTTTTTTTTTTTGCTTCCAGGGTTATTGCCGGGGCTCGGTGCCTGCACCACGAATCCACTGCTCCTGGAGACCATTTTTCCCCCTTTTGTTGCCCTTGTTGTTTTATTATTGTTGTTGCTGTCGTTGGATAGGACAGAGAGAAATGGAGAGAGGAGGAGAAGACAGAAAGGGGGAGAGAAAGACAGGCACCTACAGACCCGATTCGCCTCCAGTGAAGCGACTCCCCTACAGGTGGGGAGCCTGGGGCTCGAACCGGGATCCTTATGCTCGTCCTTTCACTTTTCACTACGTGCACTTAACCCGCTGTGCTTAACCCAGGAGGGAGTTTCTAATAAGCAGCATGGCAAGAGCTGAGGGAGAACAGGTGCTCCAAATTGGTTGGATACAGTGAATTTCAGGTACTTTCAGGCATCCAGCCTGAGAGGTCAAGTGCAAGGTCGGCAAACAAGGCTGGAGTTTAGGAGACCACATGGATCAGGGGTACAGTTTGGGGTACGGCTTAAAACATGCTTCAGATGTCCACAAACTCTCTTGTAATGCTGGCAGTCTGCTCTGGAGGACAGTTTGACAATTTCTCAGCTATCAAAATGTATCTGATCTGGGGTCTGGGTGGTGGCCCATCTGGTTGAACATACATATCACCACAAACAAGGATCCCCGTTCGAGCCCCCACTCCCCACCTGCAGGGAGAGAGCTTCATGAGTGGTGAAGCAGAGCTGTAAGTGTCTCTCTCTCCCCTTCTCTGTCTTCCCTCCCCTCTCAGTTTCTCTCTGTCCTATCAAATAAAAAAGAAAGAAAATACATAAAGTGTGTCTGATATAGACAAGAAATTCTGTATCGTTATCCAGTTCTTTTTTATTTATTATTTTATTTTTATTTATTATTTTTAAAGAGGTACAGAGAGATAGATACCCACACAATAGAAAGAGAGAGACCAGAGCACTGCTCAGCTCTGGCTTAAAGTGGTGCTGGGGATTGAACCTGGGACCTTTGGTCCTTCAGGCATGAAAGTCATTTTGTATAACCATTATGCTATCTCCCCAGCCCCATAATCCAGTTCTATGACGTTATCTGCATTTTTTATTTTTGGTGTGGTAGGACTAGTTCTCATGCACGCATGATTTCACCACATCAGGCCTCTTTTTTCATTCAAATGAAGAGACAGAGAGAGGCAGGGATAGAGAGGCATTGTACACTGAAATTCACCAGGGACCTGGTTATGTAACTTATATTACTGCTGACAATATTGTTTTTTTGTTTTGTTTTGCTTTTTTAAAAATTTTGTTTATTAAAGAGAAAGATAGGAGGAGAGAGAAAGAACCAGATATCACCCTGGTATATGTGATGTTGGGGCTTGAACTCAGGACCTCATGCGTGAGAGTTCAGTTCTTTATCCACTGAGTCATCTCCCAGACCACCACGTGTCTTTTTATGTTTTCTTTTTTTTAAAATATTTATTTATTTATTCCCTTTTGTTGTCCTTGTTTCTTTTTATTGTTGTAGTTACTATTGTTGTCGTTGTTGGATAGAACAGAGAGAAATGGAGAGAGGAGGGGAAGACAGAGAGGGGGAGAGAAGGATAGACACCTGCAGACCTGCTTCACCACCTGTGAAGTGACTCCCCTGCAGGTGGGGAGCCGGGGGCTCGAAAGAATCCTTATGCTGGTCCTTACGCTTTGTGCCACGTGCACTTAACCCGCTGCACTACAGCTCGACTCCCCCCACCCCTTTTTTTTGTTTTCTTAAAGGGCCAAAGAGATATGTAAGCCTATTGGAGCACCAATTTACCAGCTTGAGACCACAGAAGTCACAGGTTCAACCTCCAACATCATCTTATAAACACCAGAACTGAACAGGTTGCTGACCTCCCCACTTCCCCATAGTAAATACATAAATCTTTTCAAAAGAGTAAGAATATGTTTCAAAAAAGCAAATGACAGACAATATATGATATATAAAGCATAATCTATTAAAATGTCCTTAGTGCCTTTTTAAAAATTGAAAAAATGCTCTAGAGGAGCAGAGAAATAGCTGTGATGGGTGGTGGGGGAGCTTTGGTGCGGTGATGTCTCTCTCTCTCTCTTGTCTCTGAGTGAGAAAGTCAGACCCAGAGCTGTAAATCCCAGCATAAAGGGATACCGGTATTTGTATAAGCAGAAAAATAGTTGGAGGAATATCGGAGGAATCTAAAGAATGGAGTTGAGAGGACACTTTTTTTTTTTGTCTTTCTCTTTCTGTCATTGCCAGGGTATCACTTCTCCATATCATCCTTTTCAGAGAGACAGAGACAAAGAGAGAGAGAAACATTAAAGCATCGAAAACTTCCTCCAGTGCAGTGAGGGCTGAGCTCAAACCTGGGTCACCCACATGGCAAGAATGCACTTTGCACATGAGTCACCCTGCCAGCCCTGAGGAGAGCCACTTTTTGTTCTTAATGTACTTTTTTTTTTTTAAAGATAATGATATGTATCTTCTGAAGTTTAAATGTTGAAAAAGAAATCAGGACTACAATCTTGTAAAACAACATTTCCTCAATGAAAATAAATAAAAATGCCCCAAAGGTCAAGCTGTGATAACTAGAGACAAGCAAACATTCTAGAAGAGGAAGAAGTGCTGGTGGAGTCCTGGGAGCAAGAGAAGGGGCTGGGGTGATGCCAGGGCTTTGCCCTGGGCCAGACTCCCTTTGTGCTGAGGACCTCTCACAGGGGAGGGAACAGCACAGGTTCCAGAGGTCACCTGAGCCTTTTGTTACTGGTTTCACCCATGTGTTTATTTGCTCAGGCAGGGAGCAAACAGAAGTTAAATGCTGGACATGGTAGAATCCAGCTTCTCAGACAAAAAGATGGCAGTCTGAGAGAAAGAGCGAGCGAGCGAGCGAGAGAGAGAGAGACCTAGGAAAGAGGAAGAAAGGGTGTCATTCAGAGGAAACAGGTGATGGCAGATTCTGCTCGAAGGCTGAGGGAGAACCTTCCATTGAAGAATGGCAATGACCAGTGAAGAAGTTAGAAAGGGCCTTGGAGGGGGCCAGGTGGTGGTGTACCAGGTTAAGCGCACATGGCTCAAAGTGCAAGGACCAGTGTAAGGATCCTGGCTCAAGCCCTTGGCTCCTCACCTGCAAGAGAGTTGCTTCACAAGAGGTGAAGCAGGTCTATAGGTATCTGTCTCTCTCTCCCCCTCTCTGTCTTCCATTCCTCTCTCAATTTCTGTCTGTTCTATCCCACAACAACAATAGCAATAACAATAACAACAAAATGGAAAAGAATGGCCACCAGGAGCAGTGGATTCGTATAGTGCAGGCACTGAGCCCCAGCGATAACTCTGGAGGCAAAAAAAAAAAAAAAAAAGGTGTGTGTGGGGGGAACTTAGCTTCTCTTGGAGAAAGTACAACAAGGCTGGAGCCAGAGGGTAGGAGAGGCCATAGATGAAGGGAGACTCCCTCACCCCATGCTGGATCATACTCCCAGTGACTGGAGGCTGGAAGGATTGGGCCAAAGGTGAAGAAAAGAGTCCACTTTCCAGTCTTTCTATCAGATAGAGAAGGGGACCAGGGAGACTCCACGAGCTGAGCTATTGCTGGTATTTGTTGGCAGTAGAAATTCTATTGATTTTACTTAAAGCCTCCATGTTTACAAAATGTGTCTGGCTAGGGAGTTGGGCGATAGCGCAGCAGATTAAGCACACGTGGCAAAACGCGCAAAGATGGGCATAAGGATCCCGGTTTGAGCCCCCAGCTCTCCAACTGCAGGGGAGTCTCTTCACAGGCGGTGAAGCAGGTCTGCAGGTGTCTATCTTTCTCTCCCCCTCTCTGTCTTCCCCTCCTCTCTCCATTTCTCTCTGTCCTATCCAACAATGATGACAACAATAATACCTACAGCAATAAAACAAGGGCAACAAAAGGAGTAAATTAAAATTTAAAAAATGTGTCTGGCTGATTGTTAGCAGGTGCTCAGTGAGTAAGGCTACAGACACTGCTTTTGGTCACAGGTTCCTCCCCCACTAAGGCAAAGGAATGAAGAGTGCCAGAGAGTTACAGCAGCAGCCCACAGCCTTGTGATTATGCAAAATGCGTGTCTGTAACTCGGACCTCTGGCTCGAAACTTTCCTGAAGGGTTTGGGGTTTGTGCACAATACAAGCATCAGAGAATTTTACCTCACTAATGGCATTCAAAGACTATTGGAATCGAGGTTTAACACGTTCTTGATGTTTCCCACACCTTGAAAGTAATTTGTGCTTTGACAATTGCTCCTAGATTGTTTTACCTAAAATCATTGTTGATCTTCCTGTTCCTTTTGATGTGTTTATCAGTAAATACTCTACACTGAGTTCTGATCAGGACACACCTGAAATTCTCTCATCTCCAGGTGTCTGAGTGCTGTTCCTCCAGAATCCCAAGGTCCTGGCATCTGGCTAAGGTTCTCGAACCTGTATATAAGCCACATTAGAGTACACACCTGAAACACTTGACCCACATTGGCCCTGTCAGTGGGTTCAGGACATTCAGGCAAATAATTCTGGCACCCGAGGTACCAGGAGGACAAGCATGGGGAGTGCCACGTGGACAGAGATACAATACAGTTGGGGGAGGGAGAATCTTCTCAGGTACACAGTCCAGGGGCTGGTCACAGTCTGAAGACAGAAAGAGGTTCAGAATCCAAGTGATGAGAAAATCAGGCCCAACCCAGAGAAGCAGAAGAGGCCCAGGTCTGTGGGCAGCAGTGAAGCACTTGTTTCAGGAAGTGGGTTTCAGGCAGACACCTCAGGAGTAAAAAGTGGGTGGCACTGTGTGCCATTGGTCCTCTTCTCCACCCCCATGGTGGACATTCTCACCCACCTGGCCACATGCGAAGAGCACTTGTGAGTCTTCTCTCATTCCCTTTGTCCATGAGGACCAATTAACCTTTTGTACTTGTTGTTAGCAGTTTATCTCACCCCAATCCAAGCTCCTGTGATGGCTTTGCTAATCTCTGCAGTGGTTTCCTGATCATCTCCTTAATGCCTTTGACCTGTCTCCAGTGTGCTGTCTCATAGCAACCAGTGCTTAGTTAAAATACAGAACTACCCAGATGAAGACCTAAATCCCCTCATTTGATACAAACCCATTTATAATCTGACTCTTGCCTACTAGTTCCTCCCCCTCAAAGTCTGTTTGTTTGTTTGTTTTAGATATAAACACAGGAAAAGAGAGAGTGGGGGGGAGGGAGGAAGAGAGAGAGAGACGTAAAGAAAAAGAGAAGTTAAAAGAGACCACACAGCTCCGAAGCCTCCTTCAATGCAGTGGGGGCTAGGCTTGAACCTCAGTCACACACCCGGCAAAGGCAGTACACTGCCCAAGTGAGCTATTTCAACGGTCCTCTCTCTCAACTCTTTTAAATCCCACTTCTAAACTTTTGTCTACATTTTCTTCCCTATGCAGAGCTCTCTCCCAGCTTTTGAACAAAGGGGTCCACATATCTGCAGAGAATTCTTTTCCAGAAAAACAAACAAACATTTTTCTTCTCTCTTGGCTACTAAAAACCCCTCATTTACAGGAAATTCAAATAATAATTTTACAATAAAATTTATCCTTTATAATTACAGAGGACCTAGTGGGAGTTATATTGTTATGTGGAAAACTGAGAAATGTTATGCATGTACAAATGATTATATTTACTGTCAAATGTAAAACATTAATCCCCCAATAAAGAAATTGAAAAAATATCCTTTATATTTTATAGCCCTATGAGATTTCATGAACCCCCATACTTTTGTAACTACAATCAACTACAGAAGAGTTAGTTTCCTCACAACAAGACATTCCCTCCTCCTCTTTGGGAGCCTACACGACTTCCCATCACCAGCTCCTGACAATTTCAGATTTGTTTTGTTTTATGCTGGCCAGAATGTCCTATAAATGAGGTCATTTAGTATCTATGTAACCTTTGGAGAATGGTTTCTTTTACCTAGCTTAGTGCATTTGATATTCATCTGTGACCTTATATGTACTGCAAGTCTGCTTCTGCTTTACTGCTGCAAGTATTCCATTGCATACTCTTTATGCAATTTGCCCTTTCACCAGTGAAGAGGATTTTTGAATTTTTCTCAGTTTGGGGGGGCGATGATGACTAAAGCCACCACAGACAATTGTATGCAGGATGGTTTTGTACATATAAGTTTTCATGCCACTTGAGAAAAATACCTAGAAGTGGGATTGCTACATTTGTGACTTTATAAAAAGCTGTCAAACTGCTTCCCAGAGCTGCTGTACTAGTTTGTATTCTCATTACAATCACAGGAGTTTAAATTGTCCCACATTCCCATCAGCACTCATTGATTAGTTTCTTGACATACTCTCTGGAGTAAGTTGTGGTTGGCATCATATTATAATTTTAATTTCTACTTCCTTGATGACTAATGCTACTGACTCTGCTAGTTCTTTGAAATCTCTATTTGGTATTCACTTCCAGAAAGCTACTATTCACCCTCACTGTGTAGACCAAGTTCCTGTCTTTTGTGGCTCCATGACAACCGACATTTACCTCCCCTTGGCCTTAACCCACCGAACAGCAACTGTTTTCCTGTTCATGCTCTGCTCATTAACGTGGGTCTCTCATGCACACAAGCAACTTTTAAAACAAAGCAATCTATCAGTTTAAAATTTTGATTCCAACTTAATTTTCTTATAAGAGCATTGCTCAATTCTAACCTGTGGAGGTGCTTGGGACTGAGTCTTTTGCATAACCATCTCGCTCTCTCCCCAGCCCTTCATCAGCTTCTTTTATTTTATTCATATATTGGATAGAGACAGAGAGGAAAGGGGGAGCTAGAGAGGGAAAAAGAGAAGACACCTGCAGCACTGATCATGAAGCTTTTCCCCTGCAGATGGGGGACTTGGGGGTTGAACACAGGTCTTTGCACATTGTAAGTTCAACGGGGTGTGCCACCAGCCAGCTCCTCTTTATGAGTCTTACTATTTTATTTTTGTTTGTTTTAGACTTCCCTTGACCTCTCCAGTTCCCAGCACAAACCTGAAACATGGTTTTACTACAGTGTTAAATGTTAGATCAGTAAAGACAGAATTGCTGAACAACAGAATGAATGAGTGACTGAAAGAAAGAAAGAAAGAAAGAAAGAAAGAAAGAATGAATGAATGAATGAATGAATGAATGAATGAATGAATGAATGAATGTAGTCAAGGACAAAGCTGCAAATTAATCCTTTCAACACCCCCATCCCTCGTCTCTGGCAGGCGACCACAGCACACGCCTCTCCCTCCCACCCCGGGGGTGGGGGTGGGTGGAAAGCGGAAGAGGCAGAACCGGAAGAGGAAGTGGGGCAGGGAAATCAGCCTCGCGTCTCAGTTGCCATGGAGACCGGGTCGCCCAGCAAGCAGAAGCTGGCCCATTCCGGGTCCTATGCTTTCCGGGGCTCAAAGTGGCCGCCGACCCCGCGTCTGGCCCGCATCCTCAGCCCGAGCCATTCCATCTGGCTGTCGTCCCTCGCCTACTCCGATGGCTTCCAGTACAGCCCCGAGGGCCGGCCCCGCCGCCTCGCGCCGCTCCCGGAGCCGCACCTGCTGCGGGTGCGCCCCACGTCGCTGCGCACCCAGGACATCTCGCACCTGCTCACCGGCGTCTTCCGCAACCTGTACTCGGCCGAGGTCATCGGCGAGGAGGTGAGCGCGAGTCTCATCAAGGCCCGCGGCAGCGACGATGAGCGCCACGAGGAGTTCGTGGACGAGCTGCAGAAGGTGAGGCCACCCCGGGGTGGGGGTGTCAGGTGTCGGGTGACTGTGTCTCTGGTGGAGGGACACTGGCCGCTCATGCTTCTGCACCCTGCACGCACAAGCGATAAACCGTAGTGCCTTTGCCTCCCCCCGCCATACGTATATACACAATATTTATTGCAAATATAAATAAAACCGCTGGGGCAGATGACTGAAAAGTGGTTCCATAAAAGATCCCTGTGGAGCCACCTGCATGTCCAGCGGAGAAGCAATTGCAGAAGCTAGAACTCCCATCCTCTGCACCCCATAAAGAATTTTGGTCCATACTCCCAGGAGGGGAGAAATGTTAGGCGAAGATGACCAGAGGGCTCTGAACTCCAACTCCATCAGGACCAGAAAGAGAAGAGAGAGAGAGAGAGAAAAAAAAAGGAAGGATATTTGGAGGTAGCAGTAGGTGTAGGTGTGAAAGGAAGAGAAGGCAGCACTGTAGAACAAACAGGCATAAATATATATATATATTAAAAAAAGATAATCGCCAACCCATTTCTGTGACCTCAGGAGAACCACTGTAGTTTCCAATGGAGGGAATGGGGAATGTGGAACTCGAGTGGTGGGAATGGTGTGGAATTGTGCCCCTGTTATCTTATAGTTTTGTGGATCAATATTAAAAAGAAAGGGAAAGAAGTCAGACCCCTTTGGGGTGCCCACCTTTTGAGTCACTAAGTGTGTGTAAATAAATGGGGCCTTCCATTTCAGTGCTCAGGACAGGACAACTTTTTTCATTCAGAGAGAGAGAGAGACATAGAAAGAGGAAGAGAGGGGGCCAGGTGGTGGTGCACCTGATTGAACACATGTTACACTGCGGAAGGACCTGGGTTTGAGCCTCTAGTCCCCACCCGCAGGGGGAAAGCTTTGCAAGCGGTGAAGCAGGGCTGCAAGTGTCTGTCTGCCTTCCCTCTCTATCTCCCCCTACCCTCTCAATTTCTGGCTGTCTCTGTCCAATAAGTAAATAAAAATAATTTTAAAATTAAAGAAAGAAAGAGGGAGAAACACCAGAGCTCCCTGTGTTAGATGTTATGCCACTCCCATGAGGAGCCAGGGCTAGAACCACCACCAGTACATCTGGCAAGGTATGTACCCTACTGCAAGGACCTACTTCCTTGGCCCACTTACTAGTCTTTATTTATATTTATTTTTAAATTGTCACCAGGGTTATTGCTGGGGTTTGATGATTGCACCATGAATTCACTGCTTCCAGTGGCCACCCCCCACCCCCTTTATTTGGCAAGACAGAAATTGAGAGGGGAAAAGAAGAGACAGTACTTGCTTTGCCTCTCAGGAAGCTTCCACCCTGTAGGTGGGGATTGGGGGTTTGAACCTGGGGCCTTGCACATGATCATCCCCTAACCACAGCCTTAGCCAAGGCACTGGCGCCCAGACTGTGAGAAGCATGCCCAGTCTGGGGAACAGCAAGTCTGCTTCCTCACCTGCAGGAAGCAGCTGACCATAAGGAACCCCTTGAAGGGAGTCTCAGGTGAACCCACTCAAATGCTGGTAGCAGAGGTAGTTTCTGCAGGGCTGCCATTGTAGGTGGTTCCTTCATTACACTCTTTGCAGCGAGGTAACAAGTGCTTCCTTGAAGGCGTTTTGGGTGGCACAAACCTTTGTCTAGCCTTGCTGGTGTGCTGACTTGTATTTGGTATTTCAGTCTTTGGGCAGCAACTCGTTCCAGTGAAGCCAAGAGTCGGGAGACTCGACTCCTCTGTGGATCTCAGTTGCCACAGTTACTAAGTGAGATCCGATGTCCCTACAGTTCTGTGACTATTGTTTTATGGTAGAAGCCCTATTCCGGGTTGAGGTTGAGTACCTCAACACCATCTCTCCCTACTTCTGTGCATTTGCTCCCCCACCGGCCAGGTTCGGAACGTCTATAAGAAGCGGCTGGACGAGGTTGAAATGCTGGAGAGGCATATCATTCAGGCCTACGCACGGTCACTTGCAGAGAAAGAGCGGGCCATGCACCAACTGCAGGCTCTCGAATCCTTCATCAAGATGCCTCCAGGTGTGTATGAGGAAGGCCTTCTCCCTGATTGCCCACCTGTTAACTTTGTGACTCCACTGCCCACTCGGTCCTTTTGGAGGGCAAGGTGTGTTCCATTACCACAAAACACAGTGTGCCAGGCTCTCCAAAACCAAGATGCTTTCCTATGGAGCCAGCACCCAGCCCACCAAGCCAGCACGTCAGCATGCTACAGCACTAACTCCCTATCCACAGGCCCCTTTCAGCTTTCGCTCACTGGGTCACAGTAGCTCTTGATGATTCAGAATCCTGTCTCGGAAATCATGACAAGTGTTATTGTCGGGCCTCATTTAGATTCTTTTGTTTGAGACTGTTCCTTATTGTTTCCTGTCTCTTATGTTCTTGATACTCCCCCACCTCCCCTTTTTTGTTATTGTTGTGAGGAAATACACCTAATGTAAAATTCACCATCTTAACCATTTTTAAGTGTGCACTTTAATGAGATCAAACACATTCATGACATGGGACAACCATTACCGCCACACTTTTTCATCTTGAAAAATCGAAACTTTACACCTATCAAACAATAGCTTTCTTCTCTCCCCTTCCTCATTCCCTTACAGCTACTTTGTCTCTGCTTTTTGACTACCTTACACAAATAGATCTTAGTATTTGTGTATGTGTGTGTGTGTGTGTGTGTGTGTGAGAGAGAGAGAGAGAGATATTAGTTTATTTCATGAGGGTAATGTTCACAGGACTCAGGGCTCATCCATGTTGTAGCACATTGTAGAATTCTCTTCCATTGTAAGACAGTCAGATTCCATTGTATGTAATGTTCCCATTTTTCTTACCTAGTCATCCCTTGCTGTTTTCTACCTGTTGGCTATTGTGAATAATGCTTCTGTGAATGTGGTATATAAATATCTCTTCAAGACATTGCTTTCAATTCATATATATATATATATATATATATATATATATATATTCCCTTTTGTTGCCCTTGTTTTTTTATTGTTGTAGTTATTATCATTGTTGTTATTGATGTCATCATTGTTAAATAGGACAGAGAGAAAAGGAGAGAGGAGGGGAAGACAGGGGGAGAGAAAGACACCTGCAGACCTGCTGCACCGCCAGTGAAGCGACACCCATGCAGGTGGCCCCCATAAGCAAGAGCTGAGCAGTGCTCTGGTTAAAAAAAAAAAAAAAAAAATCAAACCAGGGTCCTTACGTGGGTCCTTGCACTTCGTGCCATGTGTGCTTTCCATTCTTTTGAGTATATAAACAGATGTGGGGTTGCTGAATCTTGTTGTTTGCCAGAGCACTGCTCAGCCATGGCTTATGCTGGTGGTAGGGACTGAACCTCGGATCTTGGATCTTCAGATGTGAAAATCTTTTGCATAACCATTATGCTGTCTCCTTAGCCCCCGGATTGCTGAATCTTATGTGCGATACTGTGATTATACAAAAATGTTTATTTAGTCTTTCTCATATATATTTGGTCTTCATCTACAGTTCTTGGCGCACAGCTCACAAAAGCCTTGGCATGGCAATGTTGAGAATGTTAAAATAAAAGTGTCTCTTGTTGTGTTAATGAAATAGCTTTTGGTAAACATTTGTACCCCTCATATCCTATGGTTTTTGTCAGTGTTTCCTTTTTATAGATAAAAATTATATTAAAAAATAAATCAACAAATGAATAAAATTGTTTTTAAAGTCTACTCAAGTCCTTGTATTCAGGAAATAACTCCTGTGAAGCTTCTGGCCATAGTTCATCATGACAAAAACAAAACAAACAAACAAAAAACCTCATTTTTTGGCTACATAAATTTACTTTTTAGTTTTTAAGAATAAATGTTTGGGGGTTGGGCGGTAGTGCAGCAGGTTAAGCGCAAGTGGCACAAAGCGCAAGGACCGGCGTAAGGATCCCGGTTTGAGCCCCCGGCTCCCCACCTGCAGGGGAGTCGCTTCACAGGTGGTGAAGCAGGTCTGCAGGTGTCTATCTTTCTCTTCCCCTCTCTGTCTTCCCCTCCTCTCTCCATTTCTCTCTGTCCTATCCAACAACAATGACATCAGTAACAACAATAAAACAAGGGCAACAAAAGGGAATAAAGAAAGAAAGAGAGAGAGAAAGAAAGAAAAAGAAATTGCTAACACAATCCCTGATATTTTACTGGGGACTTTAAATGAAATACCAGTGGCCACAGGAGTACTTCTATAGAGACCAACATTTTAGCAATTATTTTGACTACTCCTAGTTATGGCCAAATTGATTCCCCCCTTTGGCCAGTGTATTTTACTTATTTATTTATTTATTTATTTATTTTACCAAAGCTCTGGTGTACTGGTGTGTGGTTGATGCCAGGGATTGAACTTGGGACTTAGGCATGAAAGTTTTTTGCATAATCATTATGCTGTCTTCCCTGACCTTGGAGACTCAGGCTTGAGAGTCTGTTTGCACAACCATTCTACTCTCCCTCTCCAGTATTTTTTTTAACCTTGTTCCACCTGCACCTTGTGCCTACATGATTCTTCATCTCCTGGCAGAGTTCTCTCTTTTTATTTTAATTTCAGACAGAAAGCACAGGTAGAGACACACACACTCAGAGAGAGAGAGCGAGAGAGAGAGAAGGCAAGACACCTCCCCTCTGCTCCACTGTTGATGGAGCTTCCCCTTGATGGTGGCCTATGTGGTAGCAGGGACTTGTACCCAGATCCTCACAAATGGGAAAGCATGTACTCCACCAGGCAAACCATCTCCCACCCCCTATTTGCCAATTAAAACAATTATTTTATTGTTATTATTTTAGGTATAGAGAGGCAGAAAGGTAGAGAGAATGAAAGAGATTGTAGCACTGAAACCTCCTTCAGTGTGGTGAGTCAGAGTTGAATCTGGTTTGAGCTCATAGCAAAACAGTGTCTGTCTTTCCCAGTTTCTTTTTTCCTCTCTCTCTTTCTCTTCCTTCCATCCTTCCTTTCTTTCTTCCTCTTTTTTGTTGCCACCAGGTTTATTGATGTTTCTGGCAGACTTTTTTTCCTTTTTTTTTTTTTTACTTGAGAGGACAGAGAGAATTAGAGAGGGGAGGAACAGAGACAGAGAGACATCTGCAGACCAGCTTCACCACTTTTGAAGCATCCCCCCCTGCAGGTGGGAAGCCAGGGGTTGAACCTGGGTCCTGGTATATGGTATATGTGTGCTAAATTGGGTATGCCACTGCCTGGCCCCGCCTGTTCTTTAAAAAATCTTGGTTTCGGGGAGGGGGTAGATAGCATAATGGTTATGCAAAGAGACTTTCATGCCTGAGGCTCTGAAGTCTCAGGTTCAATCCCCAGCACCACCATAAGCCAGAGCTGAGCAGTGCTCTGAGAAAAATAAAAAATAAAAAAGGGTTGGTTTCCTTAACTTCTAGATTTGACTAATAAGATTTGGCCTACCAATCCCACAGCTTTGAACTTGAGCATGTTCACTGTCAAAACCCGTCTCTTTTCTTTTATCTGAAAGAGGAGGAAGGTTCTCCAGAAGTGTCGTAAAGGTGTAGGTGACTACGCGGAGGGTGTGACTGGATGCATGAGTCCCTGTCCTTGTCAGACCTGCCACACCAGGGGGGCAGGTTCCTTCAGACAGTGGGCACTCAGCCTTGGTTTCACATCTCTGGCTGTTTCCACTCCCACTACAGCAGAGCAGAGGTTATTTGTAATAGATTATTAAGAGGTTGTGCTGAGGGGCCTGGCGGTGGTGCACCTGGTTCAGCGTACGCATCACAGTGCTCCTGGACCCGGATTCAAGCCCCTTGGTCCCTCCCTCCCTGCAGCGGGAGAAGCTTCACGAGTGATGAAGCAGGACTTCAGGTGTCTCTGTCTCTTTCCCTCTCTATCCCCCTCCTCTCAGTTTTTCTCTGTCTCTATCCAATAATAAATGTTTTAAAAAGAGATTTTTACTGATGTCCCTGCACTTTGGGAATCAGCTAGTCACCCTCTGTTTGGTAGGATTCTTTTGAGTAGAGATTGAGGTGATTCAGATGTTGTTGCTGTTTTTAATGAAATGGAAGGTTGAGCACCAGGAAACAAAAATCAGTGAGAAGAGTTTTCCAGTAACCATCATTTTATTTTTATTTATTTATTTATTTTAATAATTTATTTCTTTATTGGGGAATTAATGTTTTACATTCAACAGTAAATACAATAGCTTGTACATGCATAACATTCCCCAGATTCTCATTTAACAATACAACCCCCACTATGTCCTTCATCATCTTTCATGGACCTGTATTCTCCCCACGCACCCACCCCAGAGTCTTTTACTTTGGTGTAATACTCCAATTTCATTTCAGGTTCGACTTGTGTTTTCTTTTCTAATCTTGTTTTTCAACTTCGGGCTGAGAGTGATATCATCCTATATTCATCCTTCTGTTTCTGACTTATTTCACTCAACATGATTTTTTCAAGGTCCATCCAAGATCGGCTGAAAACGGTGAAGTCACCATTTTTTACAGCTGAGTAGTATTCCATTGTGTATATATACCACAACTTGCTCAGCCACTCATCTGTTGTTGGACACCTGGGTTGCTTCCAGGTTTTGGCTATTACAAATTGTGCTGCCAAGAACATATGTGTACACAGACCTTTTTGGATGGATGTGTTGGGTTCCTTAGGATATATCCCCAGAAGAGGAATTGCAGGGTCATAGGGTAGGTCGATTTCTAGCCTTCAGAGAGTTCTCCAGACTGTTCTCCACAGAGGTTGGACCAATTGACATTCCCACCAGCAGTGCAGGAGGGTTCCTTTGACCCCACACCCTTTCCAGCACTTGCTGCGGTTACCTTTTCTGATGTATGACATTCTCACAGGAGTGAAGTGATATCTCATTGTTGTCTTGATTTGCATTTCTCTGACAATCAGAGACTTGGAGCATTTTTTCATGTGTTTCTCGGCCTTTTGGATCTCTTCTTTAGTGAATATTCTGTCCAAGTCCTCCCCCCATTTTTGGATGGGGTTATTTGTTGTCTTGTTGTTGAGTCTGGCAAGCTCTTTATATATGTTGGTTATTAAACTCTTATCTGATGTATGGCATGTAAAGATCTTCTCCCATTCTGTGAGGGGTCTCTCGGTTTGGGTGGTGGTTTCTTTTGCTGTGAAGAAGTTTTTTAATTTGATGTAGTCCCATAGGTTTATACTTGCCTTAGTCTTCCTTGTAATTGGATTCATTTCATTGAAAATGTCTTTAAAATTTATGCGGAAAAAAGTTCTGCCAATATTTTCGTCTAAGTATCTGATAGTTTCTGGTCTAACATCCAAGTCCTTGATCCACTTGGAATTTACTTTTGTATTTGGTGAAATACAGTGATTCAGTTTCATTCTTCTGCATGTTTCAACCCATTGTTTCCAACACCATTTGTTGAAGAGACTCTGCTTTCCCTATGTAATAGTCTGGGCCCCTTTGTCAAAGATTAGATGTCCATAGGTATGGGGCCTCATTTCTGGGCTCTCAATTCTATTCCACTGGTCAGTGTGTCTGTTCATGTTCCAGTACCAAGCAGTTTTGATGACAATGGCCCTATAATATAGTTTGAAATCTGGGAGTGTGATGCCTCCAGTTCTGTTCTTTTTTCTCAAGATTGTTTTGGCAATTCTAGGTCTTTTCTGGTTCCAGATAAACATTTGTAGCATTTTTTCTATTCTCCTAAAAAATGTGCTTGGGATCTTGATGGGGATAGCATTAAATTTGTAGATGGCTCTGGGTAATATATTCATTTTGATGATGTTAATTCTACCAACCCATGAACATGGAATATCTTTCCACTTCTTTGTGTCTTTTTCAATTTCTTTGAGTAGTGACTCATAATTTTCAGTATACAAGTCTTTCACTTCTTTGGTTAGGTTTACTCCTAGATATTTTATTGTTTTTGTTGCTATAGAAAGAGGAACTGATTTCTGGATTTCAATTTCTTCTAACTTAGTGTTTGCATAGAGGAATGCCACTGACTTTTGAATGTTAGTTTTATAGCCTGACACCTTACTGTATTGCCTGATGATTTCCAAAAACTTTTTGCTGGATTCCTTAGGTTTTTCTGTGTATACTATCATGTCATCTGCAAATCAGGAGAGTTTGACTTCTTCTATTCCAATCTGTATCCCTTTAATTCCTTGCTCCTGCTGATTGCTATGGCAAGAACTTCCAACACTATGTTGAATAGTAATGGTGATAGTGGGCATCCCTGTCTAGTACCTGATCTGAGGGGAAATGTTTCCAGTTTTTCACCATTGAGTATGATGTTGGCTGTAGGTTTGCTATATATAGACTCCACTATCTTCAGGAATTTCCCATCTATTCCCATTTTTTGTAGTGTTTTGATCATAAAGGGATGTTGTATTTTGTCAAAGGTTTTCTCTGCATCTATTGATATGACCATGTGGTTTTTGGTTTTGCTTTTGTTGATGTGGTGGATCACATTGATTGACTTACGTATATTAAACCAACCTTGCATGCCTGGGATAAACCCCACTTGGTCATGATGAACAATCTTTTTGATATACTGCTGTATCTGGTTGGCTAGAATTTTGTTCAATATTTTCGCATCTATGTTTATCAGAGATATTGGTCTGTAGTTTTCTTTTTTGGTTGTGTCCCTGTCTGCTTTTGGTATCAGGGTGATGTTGGCTTCATAGAAGCTGGCAGGGAGTATTCCAGTGTCTTCAATCTTCTGGAAGACTTTTAAAAGTAGAGGTATTAGTTCTTCTTTGAAAGTTTTGTAGAATTCATTTGTAAAACCATCTGGTCCAGGACTTTTATTTTTGGGAAGATTTTTGATAACTGTTTCAATTTCACTAGCTGTGATGGGCCTGTTCATGTTATCCACTTCCTCTTTACTTAGTTTTGGAAGTTGGTAGGTATCTAGGAAATCATTCATTTCTTCCAGGTTCTCTAGCTTGGTGGCATATAGTTGTTCATAGAAGCCTCGCATGATATGTTGAATTTCTGCAATGTCTGTTGTGATATCTCCTCTTTCATTTACTATCTGATTTATTTGGGTCTTCTCCCTTTTTTGTTTTGTGAGTCTGGCTAAAGGCTTGTCGATTTTGTTTACTCTTTCGAAGAACCAACATTTACTTTCATTGATCTTTTGTATGGTTTTCTTATTCTCAATGTTATTTATTTCTGCCCTAACTTTAGTGATTTCTGTCCTTCTGGTTGCTTTAGGATTCCTTTGTTGTTCTTCTTCTAGGTCTTTAAGATGTGCAATCAGGCTGTTTATTTGTGCCTTTTCTTGTTTCCTAATGTGTGCTTATATAGCTATGAACTTCCCTCTTAGGACTGCTTTAGCTGTGTCCCAAATATTTTGATAGCTTGTGTCTTCATTTTCATTGAACTCTCGAAACATTTTGATTTCTTCCTTGATTTCCTCTTTGACCCAGAAGTTGTTAAGAAGTGTACTGTTGAGCTTCCACATTTTGGGACTGTTACTAATCTTTTGTTGATTGTTAAGTGTTAGTTTAATTCCACTGTGGTCTGAGAAGATGCTTGGGATGATTTCAGTGCTCTTGAATTGGCTGATGCTGTCTTTGTGGCCTAACATATGGTCTATCCTTGAGAATGATCCATGTGGATTTGAATAAAATGTGTATTCCTGTTTCTTGGGATGAATGACTCTGAAAATGTCCAATAGTTCTAGTTTATCTATCTCTTCATTTAGCTCCCTTATGTCTTTACTGATTTTCTTCCTGGATGATCTGTCAAGTTGAGATAGTGGGGTGTTGAAGTCCCCTACTATGATTGTATTACTGTTAATATATTGCTGTAGCTCCTTCAGTAGAAGTTTGATGTATTTAGTTGGCTTCTCATTGGGTGCATAGATATTAATAATTGTTAAGTCCTCTTGATTGACTGATCCTCTGAGCATTAAGTAGTATTCATTCCTATCTTTTTTAATCTTATCTATTTTAAAGTCTATCATGTCAGATATGAGAATAGCTGTTCCTGTGGGCCATTGGCTTGTATGATAGTTTTCCATCCTTTCACTTTAAGTCTGTGTTTGTCTTGTTGCGTTAGGTGAGTTTCCTGTAGACAACATATTGTTGGGTTGTGTTTTCTGATCCATCTTCCTACTCTGTGTCTTTTAATAGGTGAATTCAGGCCATTGACATTTATTGATATCAAAGATTGAAGATATTTTAATGCCATTCTTGTAGAGTTTTAGAGTGTTTTGACCTATGTCCTATTTGTGGTGGTCTGGTTGTTTATAGGAGACCTTTCAGAACTTCTTTCAGGTCAGGCTTGATGATGGTTGCTTCCATCAACTGTTGCTTGTCTGAGAAGGTTTTGATGCTTCCATCTAGTCTGAATGACAGTCTAGCAGGATATAGTATTCTTGGCTGAAAGCCTTTCTCATTGAGCACTCGATAGATATCTTGCCATTCTCTTCTGGCCTGTAGTGTTTGTATGGAGAAGTCTGCTGCTAATCTTATGGGTTTTCCTTTATAGGTGACTCTTTGTTTTTCTCTTGCAGCCTTGAGGATCCTTTCTTTATCCTTATTCCTTTCCATTCTAAGTATGACATGTCTTGGTGTCTTTAGGTCTGGGTTAATTCTGTTTGGGACCCTCTGGGCTTCTTGAATCTTTATGTCTTTGGTGTTGTCTAGACTAGAGAAATTTTCAGCTATTATGGCCTGGAGAATGCTTTCTTCCTCTCCTTCTCTTTCTTCCTCTGGTAAGCCAATAATGTGTATATTGTTTCTTTTGAAGTCATCCCATAGGACTCTGTTGTTGTTTTCAGCATCTCTTAATCTCTTTTTGAGATCTCTTACTTCTTTTTTAGTTGTCTCTAATTCATCCTCAATCTTGCTAATTCTGTCTTCAGCCTCATAGATTCTATTCTCTCTGCCCTCTACTGCTTTCTGGAGTTCATCTATTTTGTTGCCCTGCTCTGATACTGTTTTAGCTTGTTCAGCTAGTTGCCTTCTTAGCTCAGCGATTTCAGCTTTCAGCTCTCTAATAACCATGAGATAATTAGAATTTTCTTCCATATTCTCATTTGTTGTTCCTGCATTTCTCATTACAATTTTTTCAAATTCTTTACTCACTCCTGTTATTATTTCCTTAGCTAATGTTTGGATGTTGAACTCGTTGTTTTGTGCTTCACCCTCTGGAGGACTTTTAGCTGGACTCTTGTCCTGGTTCGAGTCTCCAATATTTTTTCTTGTTGTTTTAACCATTTTATATATTATGTTATGAGTTCCCTTTATCAGTACTTTTCAAATTATTGGTCACTATTGCCTGGATTGACTTGTGTCTAAGTAATTTAATTAAAGGGTTTACTCTGGTGGAAGCTAACAGTTTTTTCAATCCCTGAGTTGGAGCTTAGTGGTGTAAAAGCCTCTTTTTTTTTTTTCTTCCCTGTAGGCTATGGGAGCCTGAGGGCTTTTAAACTGTCAATAGGCTTCTTAGCTTTATCACTGACTCCTGACCAAGAGATAAAGCAGGGTGTGGCAGAGATAATCCAGTGGTTATGCAAAGAGACTTTCACAGCCCCTCAGCTATGCCACCGAGGTATAGGTCTTCTCCTGAGTTTCCCAGTTAGATCTCTGTCCCCTGGTGTCCCTCCCTGTTGCTGCTCCAGATTCTGAGGGTAGTAGCAATGGAGACTCAGAGTTGCACTTGGTGAGTCTCTGGGGAGTCCTTTCCTCCCTTCAGCTGTCCCCTTGTTGTGGAGCAGACTGGAGGTGGTGTCTCCACTGATAAACTGTTGAACTGTTAGCAGTCACTTAATCTCTCCTTAGGCCCCTCTCTCCTCTCTGTCACCAGCCACGCGTGTTTGTACTCATGGGTGATTTACTGGGTTCCTGTGGTCATTCTAGTCCTGTCTTGTTTCAGTCCGGGTGGTCTCCTTTGGTATTCCTAGTTGATCCGGGAGAGGAGAGGAGAGGCCATCATTTTATTTTTATTATTTAAAAAAAATATTTATTTATTACCTTTTGTTGCCCTTGTTGTTTTATTGTTGTAGTTATTGTTGTCGTCATTGTTGTAGTTATTATTGTCGTTGTTGGATAGTACAGAGAGAAATGGAGAGAGGAGGGAAAGACCGAGAGGGGGAGAGAAAGATAGACACCTGCAGACCTGCTTCACCGCCTGTGAAGCAACTCCCCTGCAGGTGGGGAGCCAGGGGCTCGAACTGGGATCCGTACGCCGGTCCTTGCGCTTTGCACCGCCTGTGCTTAACCCTCTGCGCTAAAGCCCAACTCCTCATCATTTTATTTTACACCTAAATCATATTTGTTATCATCAGCCACCATCTCTGCCTTAATTCCTCAGCCTCCTGCTAACGGTTCTTTCCAGAGAAGCAGAAATAGAGACCTTAGTAATGTTTCCTGGACACCAGTCTGGCCCCTGCTTCTTAGGATGGGATGAAGTGATGAGAGAACCTCTTTTATAATTTAGATGACTGATGGTGAGGACATTCCCCTGAATCCTTTCTTCGCTAATTAATATAAACTTCATGAGGCAAAGAACAAGAGTAACTTCTCCTGCTCTAGACAGAGGCGGTGGGATCAGAATTCTGTAGAACAGCATGTGCTATCGTCGTGTTTCTCTCCCTGATAACATGTCCTAATTATTTTGGGGGGCATGGGTCAGCCCAGCCCTCAGAGAGCCGTACTCAGGAGCACAGGATCGTGTAGGAATTTCACCTTTCCCTGGGGAGGAGGATGGCCACAAGGTCAGTGTGGGGATTTCCAAAGCTCATCTGGTCTCCAGAGATTTGATACATAGACTGGCGCCTGCTTTTGCAGACATAACACTGAGCACTTCTCTAAGAATCAATGACTTGGAACATTTTTTTCATGTGTCTCTTGGCCTTTTGGATCTCTTCAGTGAATATTCTGTCCATATCTCTACTTCCTGTTTTTTGAATGGTTGAAAAAATCCTTCCACCCTGCCTTTCCCAGCACAGGTCACTTTCCAGCTTTAGTTGTTTGCATACATCTGAATAACAGACCTTTGCTTTTATTTCTTGTCTGTTTCAGTTAGATATTATTTTTCTGTTCTTTGCTAGGACTTCACTGCTCCAGGCTGGCTTTTTCACATAGAAAAAAGAAATAGTGGGTGTGTGTGTGTGTAGGGGGTGGGGGCAGGAAGAGGCAGAGATCATAGGACAAAATCTTCCCCCAGTGCCATAGTGACATATGGTGTGCCGGGGGCTTGAACCTGGGCTGTGTCCATAGCTAAGTGGACACCCTCCCAGGTACATATAAAGCTCTTGCTCCAGCCCCTCAACCATAGATATTAATGGCTGACTGCACGATCTTATATTCAGTGAGATCTCCTCTCATGCATCAGTGGGTCAGTGGGAGGTTGACTGATCTAGGTGGGGCTAGCCTCTAGCCAGACCACTTCAGCTCTGCTCCATGTGGAGTCATACTGGGGTCGTAGATGAAGAGGGACCCCAGTATGACTGTCCACAGTGATGACAAAGTCCTGAGAGGGAAAGCTCAGCTGCACAGGTGCATTTCAACCCTCCTGAGACCTCTCTCTCACTGGTCAGTGGAAGTCATGTGGCCAAAGTCAAGGAGGACAAGGTGCATCCGGTCTGTAGTATCAGGGCCTGAAAAGTCACGTGGCAAGGGGTGCAGGTCACAGGAGGCAGCGGCACTGCACTCACTATTCAGCCTGCCAGGCGCCTCTCAAGTCCATCTTGTTAGAGATTTTTCTGTGAATCACATGTAATTCTATGACACAGCCTTACCCAATGACTGACCTCTTTTTTTAAATTTTATTTGATTGATTCATGTATTGGATCGAAACAGAAAGAACTTGAGAGGGAAAGGGGTGATAGAGAGATAGAGAGACAACTACAGCCCTGCTTCACTACCCATGAAGCTTTCTCACTGCAGGTGGGGACCAGGGGCTTGAACCTGGGTCTTTGTGCACGGTGATGTGTGCACTCAACCTAGTGCTCCATCGCCCTGTCCCTTAACCTCTTTTCTTTGGTCATTTCTAGAACTTCGCTGCTCCAGACTGAGTTTTTCAGATAGAGATACGAGCAGAGGGAAAGAGAGTGGGTGTGGGGTGGGGTGAGGAAGTGAGCTGCACCCCAGCTTCCCCTAGTGCAATGGGATCAAGCTGGAACCTGGATGGTGTGCGTGACAAAGCAGACGCACTATCCAGGTGAGCTGTCTTGCCGGCCCACGATGGACTTGGGCTGGCAAACACTTTTGAGTGAGTTTCTTCAGTCTCAGCATTGCCGCAGGGTTCTGAGGAAGAGCTGCAGTGTGTGGTTTAGCCTCAGAAGATGAACGGCGTTTGGGTGCAGGCTCTTCCTTCCTTGTCAGTCTGGCTTGAAACCCCTTTGTCCTTGGCCCCTTCTTTGTAGTGCAGACAATCTTCAGGTGGTGTGTGGACAATGAGTTGCTACAGAAGCATCATCTCATCTCCCCGGATGACTACTACAACGACCCAGTGCCATTTTGCTCCCCACCGAAAGGTAAGGCGACGGTGGTCTCTCAGCCTCTCCCATCCCAGGAACTGTCTTTAACCCACATTGGCCATTTCACCACCATCTCCTCATTCCTGAGAGTTTCCCTTCCTCCTTATTTTCCATAATGACTACTGGATTAAGGTCAAGTCTGCACTGGCCACCCTCTCATTAGCTCCCTAACGTCTATGAGACCAAAGTTTCCATTTAACGCACCATCTGTAGTCTCAGGCCAAGAGACATGGAAAGGGTTTGAAATGTAACCAAACAAACAAACCGAGAGAAAGGAGGGCCTGAAGACATAAATAAGCAAGTGTTCCAGATGGTGTCGGAGCCTGACCCCAGGGGTTTCCCAGATCCCCTTGGAACAGAGCAGTGTGCTTTCTTCAAACATGGAGGGAGTAATGGGCAGGGTGTCGGAGTGGGGGCCACTCCCTGTGAGACGAGACACAGAGCTGAGAACAAGTGGAGGGAGGCTGTGCTGTGGGCTTAGTGCTGAGAGGTGTGTTCTGGAAGAGGCACCAGGTGGATCTGACGGCCAAGCATTCGAATGGCCTGGCAGTGCCAGGCTGGGAAGACAAGCTCGCAACAACCCTAGTCTGTGGGTTTAATCGATGATCTCTTCATGTGGGAACCAAGAAGGTGTCAGGGATGAGAAGACTGGGATTCAAAGAACTGAGGGTGCTGTTGAAGAAGGGGTTCCACTGATGGCCTGAACCACACAGAGGGAAGGCCAGAGAGAGGCGGCAGAACCAAGTGACATGGGATACCAGGCCACTTCAGTATTCCTTTTTTTTCTGCCCCCAGGGTTATCACTGGGGCTCAGTGCCTGCACTACAAATCCACTGCTCCTGGAGGCCATCTTTTTTCCCATTGTTGTTATTGTTGGTGATGTTGCTGTTATTTATTTTTTTATTATTATTTTTATTTATTCCCTTTTGTTGCCCTTGTTGTTTTTTTTATTGTTGTAGTTATTATTGTTGTCGTTGTTGAATAGGACAGAGAGAAATGGAGAGAGGAGGGGAAGACAGAGAGGAGGAGAGAAAGATAGACACCTGCAGACCTGCTTCACCGCCTGTGAAGCGACTCCCCTGCAGGTGGGGAGCCGGGGTTCGAACTGGGATCCTTATGCCGGTCCTTGTGCTTTGTGCCACCTGCGCTTAACCCGCTGCGCTACAGCCCGACTCCTAGATGTTGCTGTTATTATTGTTATTGTTGCTGTTGGACAGGACAGAGAAAAATTGAGAGAGGAGGGGAAGACAGAGAGGCAAGAGAAAGATACCTGCAGACCTACTTCATCAGTTGTGAAGCGATCCCCCCTGTGGGTGGGGAGCCAGGGGCTCAAACCAGGGTCTTTGTGTTGGTCCTTTGCTTTGCATTATGTGTGCTTAACCTGTTGCACTACCACGTGGCCCCCACTTCACTATTCTAAAATTAATTAGAAACACACTACCTTAGGCAGATAAATGAGAATGAAGTTAACATGTATTGATAATGCATAGTAGTATCAGTTTCATTGTATTCTTCCTAGCAACAGTATTTCTCTTTTAATCTTTTGGGAGATGATCTTATAGGTATAAGTAATCTAACATGAACTTCCATTCTTTTTTTTTTTTTTCCTCCAGGGTTATCACTAGGGCTCAGTACCTGCACTGTAAATCCACTGCTCCTGGAGGCTATCTCTTCCCACCCCACCCCCATTGTTGTTGTTGTTGCTTTATTTGTTGTTATTGTTGTTGCTGCTGTTGTATAAGACAGAGAGAAATTGAGAGAGGAGGGAAAGATAGGGAGGGGGAGAGAAAGACACTTGCAGACCTGTTTCACCACTTGTGAAGCAACCCCCCTGTAGGCAGGAAGTTGGGGACTTAAGCCAGGATCCTTGCGAGGGTCCTTGCACTTGAACTTTCATTCCTTATTTAAGTTTTCTTTCTTTCTTCCTTTCTTTCTTCCTTCCTTCCTTTCTTCCTTCCTTCCTTCCTTCCTTCCTTTCTTTTTTAGTATTTGCTTATTAACATGGGAGAGAGAGAGAGAGCACCAAAATATCACTCCAGCATAGGCCGTGACAGGGCTTGAACTTGGGACAGCCTTCAAGTTCATTGCTCCACCCATTGCACTGTCTCCCAGGCCACTTGTGCAAGCCTTTTAAAAGCACATTCACTGATATTGGGTATGTTTACATGCATGTGTATGTGTGACTGATCTATTCATGTTCTTCATTTTTTTTAAATATTTATTTATTGAATAGAGGCAGAAATTGAGAGGAAGGGTGGAGAGAGAGGGAAAGAGAGAGACACCTGCAATACTGCTTCACCACTTGTGAAGCTTTCTTTTTTTAAGTTATGTTTATTTATTATTATAGAGACATAAAGAAATTGAGAGGGGAGGGAGAAATAGAGAGACAGAGACAGAGAGACACCTCCAGCACTACTCAGTACTCGTTAAGCTTTCCCCCTGCAGATGGGGACCAGGGGTTGAACTGGGGTCCTTGAACATTGTAACGTGTGCCCTCCATCAGGCACATCGCCACCTGGCCCCTAGTCACGATTTTTGTATTCAGTAGCTGAATAAACACTTTAATATTTCAATCCTAGGCCTTAGTACATGGGGTAAGTTTCAACGATCAGTATGCTGTAAAGCAATTTATATCTCCTGTGGGAAAAATGAAAGTGAAGGGAGAAAACATCAAACCAAGTGTGGCATTGGTGGTTGTTTGTTTATTTAGTTATTTATTTAAGTCATGTGAAAATGTCTTGCTTCCTCACCATGAATTGGGGGTTCAGTTTGTTTCTTGGGTGTCATAGGCATCTCCAGTCCTGGACCTTCCAAACCAACTTACAGTTATGAGAAGCGTTCCATTGCCCAGAAAGCAGCTGCTCCATTCAGGAAGGCCATCACTAAGTGTGAAGAGATATCAGACTACTCTATAGGCAGCCTGACCAAGGACTCCTCTGTACAGGCCAAAGTCAGGACCAAAGAAAGTACCACGGTTAGTGCCGGAGCCGTGTACAGTGAGGGGATGTGGGCAGCGTGCCTGGGGCGGGGGGGCGAAGGGGAAGGAGTTTCAGACGGAACAAGAAGTCCCATTTAGTCCACAGCAACACAGACTCTCCTTGACCGTCTGTGGGTTGGTTATGCAGTTGGCCAAGAAGTCAGGACACACACTTCCTCTGTCTCTGACTCTGTCCTTGTTTGTGTTTCAAAGAAAGCAAGCCAACCGAAGAACAAACGCTGGATGAACCACTTACGTGTGCCACAGAGAGAGCTAGAGCGACTTCTGCTTGCCAGGATGGAGAATCGGAACTACTTTCTGAAAAACCCTCGGTTCTTCCCCCCTAACACCCCGCACGGAGGCAAGTCCCTTATCTTTCCTCCAAAGAAACCAGCACAGAGAAGAGAATCGAAGAGCCTAGATCTGGAACAGCAGAGGTACGACTTTCCCTGAGTTGTGTTCTTGGAAAATCTTACCCTTTCGAGTAAAACCCATAAGGCCCTGAGTCTGGTCTGGCCAACGGAGGATTCTGTATTCATGGAGGGGAGCTGGGTGTCAGTGTAAGAAAAGAGCAGGACTTCAGGGATACCCACAGATAAGCCCTTTTGAACACACACCCCGTCCCCCAGAGTCCTGGGTTTGTGCTTTTTCTGAGCTGCCAGAGTGAGGTGTTGAGTGATAAGGTTGGTGTGTTGGTCCTTATTTACATCTGAACAGTCTGGATCAAAAGGAAGAGGGGGAGTCACTTATACTACATGCTCCTTCCACTTTGAGCTATTTGTTTGGATGAATGTTTTCATATTTGATTTACTATAAATGATTAGTTTAAAATGTGACTTTTCTTTTAGATGACCTTTGCTTATATTTTAATGATTATCTTCATGAGGGAAATGAGTTGCTTCGTGGGTTCATATTTCACTTAAAAAAATTTTTTTTTTATTTATATATTTATTACTGAATAGAGACAGAGAAATTGAAACGAGAGAGGGAGATAGAGAAGGAAAAAGAGAGAGAGAGAAAGAGAGACACCTGTAGCCCTGCTTCACCACGTGTGAAGCTTTCTCCCTGCAGATGGGGTCCAGGGGCTTGAACCTAGGTCCTTGCACACTGTAATGTGAGCACTTAACCAGGTGTACCACCACCTGGCCCCCATATTTCACTTTCAGTGAATCTAAAACTACTAGCATTTCTTGGTTAGACAAATGAGTCTATATAAGAATGCAGCAGGGAAGGTGGGAAGAACCAGAGCCTCACTCTGGTTCATGTGCTGCTGGGAATTGACCTCTGGACCCCAAATTTGAGAGTCCAGTGCTTCATCCACTGTGCCACCTCCCAGACCTCAACAAAGAAGTTATGTGTTGACAGAAGTTAGAAAAGACTTAATATTTGCAGGAAAAATAGCAGCTAAATAACTCAGCATTGACCTTTGAACTTCTTGAGATTTCCCTGTATATTGTGTTGCCGGAAAAGTCACCATCTATTTTTTGCATAGGAGAACAGAAAAAAATACATTGTGACACCCCTCTTATCCTATGGTTTTGTCAATATTTCCATTTTATAAATAAATACATTCTTAAAAAGAAAAAATATGCCATTACTTTTCTTTTTTCTTTTTTTTTTTTAAAGACTGGTCTTTTTTCATATATATTTATTTTCCCTTTTGTTGCCCTTGTTGTTTAACATTGTTGTGGTTATTGTTGTTGTTGTTATTGATGTCATTGTTGTTGGATAGGACAGAGAGAAATGGAGAGAGGAGGGGAAGTCAGAGAGGGAGAGTGAAAGAGAGACACCTGCAGCCCTGTTTCACTGCTTGTGAAGCAACTCCCCTGCAGGTGGGGAGCTGGGGCCTTGAACCGGGATCCTTAAGCCGGTCCTTGAGCTTTGCAACCACTGCACTTAACCTGCCACCGCCCGACTCCCACTGTGACTTTTCTGACAACCCAATATGTTGAAGTAAAGTATGCAAAATGAAAGCTATTTGTTTCTTCATAATTACCTGGTCATGCTGCAGAATTATTTATTTAATCTCTCATGACTGCAAAGCCTAACAAGTGGCACATGGTGGGTACCTTTGAAGGCTCGGATGTGTTTATTCTATATGAATTGGTCTCTCTGTAGTATTCCGTCACTACTGACAGCCTTTCTCCTTCCCCCACCCCACCCCATGCCCTCCCACAGCTATGCTGAGACTCCAGTGTTTCTAGCTAAGCCATCAATTGGATTTTTCACAGATTATGAAATTGGACCCGTTTATGAGGTAGGATTCTTTCCTTATAGATCTGACTGCATCTGCTTCATCCTTTTTAAATTTTTATTTAATTTTATCTTTTTTTTTTTCCAGAGCACTGTGCAGCTCTGGTTTCTGATAGTGGTGGTGGGGAGGAGGGGATTGAATCTGTGATCACTGGGGCCTCAGGCATGCAATTTCTGTGTCTTGCCAGGCTAAAATGGGCTGAATTATCTCCCTGACCCACTCCCCCATCCCCCTCCTTATTTCCCTTTCTCTTTTTTAAGCAGAACACTGTTCAACCCTGGCTCATGGGTAGTGCCTGGGATTAAACCTGGAATCTTGGAATCTCAGGAATGAAAGTCTTTTTGCATAATTATTATGCCATCCCTCCCAGCCTGGTCTTTAAAAATATGAGCGCTTAACCAGGTGCGCCACCACTTGTCCCTAAAAATGAATTTGAAAAAAAAGGCAGCCCAGAGCTAGGATAGTGGCTAGACTTAGAAGCATGAAGTCCAGAGTTCAGTCACCAGCATTATATGTGACTCCCTGGTTCTCTTTCTCATCTCTCTCTTCATCACTAATGAATAAGTAAAATATTTCATAAGAGAGAAAGCAGAACTCCGATATCTTTTTTACTCAGGCACTACTCAACTCTGATGTATGGTAGTGCCGGAGATAGATCTGTGACCCTGGGACCTCAGGTGTTCAATTCTGTGCTCTCACTGGCTGAGCTGTCTCCCCAGCCCTTTGTACTTTTTCTTCTTCTAGCGTTTGCCCTTCTTCCGTAGCCAGTTAATGGTTTTGAAAGTGACTGGGATCCATGTGGATTCAGTCGGCTAGGAAGGATCGTCAGTTTCCCCAATGAATGGGTACTCACGGGATGCACCACGGGAAGGTCGATCCAATGCATCCCGCCCTTTGTACTAATTATGTTTAAAAAATACTAAATTTTTTAAAATATTTATTTATTCCCTTTTGTTGCCCTTGTTTTTTTTTTTTATTATTGTTGTTATTGATGTTGTTGTTGGAAAGGACAGAGAGAAATGGAGAGAGGAGGGGAAGACGGGGAGAGAAAGATAGACACCTGCAGACCTGCTTCACTGCCTATGAAGCGACTCCCCTGCAGGTGGGGAGCCAGGGGCTCGAACCAGTAAAAAATATTTTATTTATGAGAGATTCGGTCTATAACAGTGCTGGGAGCTGATGCTGGAGCCTCTGGAACCTCAGACATGAGCATCTTTAGTGTGGGGCTATCTTCTTAACTTTTCTTTTTTCTTTCTTTCTTTTTTTTTTAGTGATTTGATATTGATTTACAAGATTCTGAGATAATAGGTATACAATTCCACACCATTCCATTCCCACCACCAGAGTTCTGTGTCCACATCCCCTCCATTGGAAACTGCAGTGGTTCTCCCAAAGTCACGGATATGGGTTAGCTATCTATCTATCTATCTATCTATCTATCTATCTATCTATCTATCTATCTATCATCTATCATCTATCCATCCATCTTGTGTTTTACCCATTTTTTCTACAATCCTGCCTTCTCTTCCTTTCTAAATCACACCTACACCTATTATTACTTCCAAGGATACTTTCTTTTTTCCTCTTTCTCAGATAAGAGAAATAGTGCTGGGGTGGCACACCTGGTTGAATGCACATGTTACAATGCGCAAGAACCAGGTTCGAGCCCCTGACCCCACCCGTTTGCGAGTGGTGAAGCAGTGTTACAGGTGTCTCTCTGTCTCTCTCCCTATCACCCCTTCCCTCTTGATTTCTGGCTGTTTCTATCGAACGAATAAGATAATAGTAAAAAAAAAAAAAAAAAGAGAGAGAGAGAGTAATAATAGTACCTGGCTCTCTGGTGTTTTCCAGATTTACTTCCTTTTCAGTGATGGTGTGAAAACAAGATTCCTTGGTGACAGATGGCTTTCATCTTGATAGAAATGGGGTTCAGAGCCCTCTGGTCACCTTCCCCATCCTTGACCCCTCTGGGAGTATGGTACCCCACCTCTTTTTCCCTGCATCCTCATCAGCACTTGTGTTACAAGTCTTTTTAGTGAAAGTCCTTCTCAGTGGTGTGAGGTGATCAGCAAACACTGGCAAGGCAACAAGGCAACCATCCCCATCTCCCCCGCCTCAGCTGGTCACCAGACATCAGCACATTACTGAATACGCTATATTCATGGATTGGAAGGCTCACTTAGAGAACTGTTGTCAAGAAATGAGTCAGAGAAGTTAGTTACTTGTGTGTTCACATGGGGAATAAGAGTCAAGATACTGTTGTAAGTGAACAAAAGTAAAAACAAAATTTGGAACCTAAGAGGAGAGAAAATATATTGCCTGAGAATGGTGGGTCTTGTTTGCATTTGGGGAGAGGGTAGCAAAAAGCTCAACTGTCCTTGAGCAGCCTGAGTAAAAGTGTCAGAACATATCAGCTTTATCTATTTATTTTCAGATATATTTCTTGAGGCCAGGTGGGAGTACACACGTTACCCAGTCTTGAGGTCCCACTCCCCACCCTCAGGGGGGAAGCTTTATGAGAGCAGGTAAAACAGGTTTGCATGTATCTCTCTTTTCTCTCTTTCTCTCTTCCTCTCTACTGCTCCCTCCTCTATTAATTTCTCTGTCATATCAAATAAAATAGGGAAAAATCATTTATGAGAAAGAAAAAGAGAGGGAGAGAACCAGAACATCACTCTGGCACATTTGATGCCAAGAAATCAAAATCAGGACCCCATGCTAGAGAGTCTAATACTTTACCCACTGTGCCACCTCCTGGGCTGCACACATCAGTTATCTTTCTTTTTGTTTTTTTTCTTCCTTAAAATGATACTTCCAGAAAACCTTGCAAAATTCATTATGAGATATAAATGACAACCTCCCAGTGTTCTCTGCTAGTATTTCTGTCTCTGCTCAGCTTCATCTGCTCCATTTTCCTCATGAAAATGTCTCAATTTCCCCTCAGTTTGGTCAAAAGTTCCCAAAGGCTGTGATAGAACCTTGGGACTGCAGTCTCTGGTGTAGGGTAGTTGTTAAATATCAATGTGCTATTCGTGATATAGCAACATTTAAACACTTGGATCTATAATGGCAGTAAAGGAGGACAGATATATGGGGGCACTGATAAACGTAAGACAGATTTGGAAATAATTATGTGGCCAGCGCAGTTCTAGTCAGGAGGATATTCCTTAAACAGCAGTTTCATTAATCTTAGTTAGCAGTTGGTTTTTCTCTCCTTGACAGGTTTGCTTGTCTTTTTCAAAATATCTAGGTATAGTAAGATACATGAACAACTGTATAGAACTCATTCTGTTAATTGATTGCTATTCCAGGGCTCATCTGTTAGAATCACTCGAGATAACTGAAGTTGCTAATGTAGACTAAAATGCATTATCTCATTTACATACAACATCTGGTTTGCTTCTTCTGACGTTGGTCTAGGTTTGTCCAGTGGAGCCTTACAACCTGTCTCCTGTGTTCTTTTGACATGACCTAGCATTTTTTGGGGGGGTCACTTCCTGCCATTCTGGCAGTGCAGCCTGTTCTTTGCTCATCTTGTACTCACTCTGGTTCTGAAATGAGTTTCTGGTTCCTTGAGTGGAGAAGGGTATTTAGAAACCAAGGCAGCAGCACGAAGCCTGCTCTTTGCTGCAGGAGTATTCTCAGCAGACAGAGCTGAGGTTAAGTGGCATTTTCTTTTTTTTTTTTTTAATAGATAAGTCTTTTTAGTTTTTTAAAATTACTTGGCTTATTTCAGATAGACAGAAATTGAGAGGGAAGGGAGAGGGAAAGAGAAAGATACTTGCTGCATTATTTCCCCACTTGTGAAGCTTCCCCCTGCAGGTGGGGATGGGGGCTTGAACTGGGTCTTTCTCTATTGCTTTTTCTTAAATTTTTTTTATTTTTTTGCGCGCGCGTGCGCGCGCACACACACACACACACACAGACACACACCCCATTATAGCTGGGGCTTGGTGCCAGCACTATGAATCCATTTGCTCCTGGTGGCCATTTTTTACTTTTTTTTTAATTGGGTAGGACTGAGATAAACTGAGAAAGGAGGGGAGATAGAGAGGGAGATAGATAGAAAAAGACAGACAGACACCTGCAGACCTGCTTCACTGCTTGTGAAGTCTCCCTACTGCAAGTGGGAAGCCAGGGGCTTGAACCTGGATCCTTGTGCGGGTCCTTATGCTTTATACTATGTGCACTTAACTCAGGGTGCCCCCATCCATCTCCCAGTCTTTCTGCATTATAATGTGTGTGTCCAACCAGGTATGCCACCACCTGGCTCCAAACTGGCATTTTAATAATACCAACCATATATCTATATACATATATTATTGTTATTATTTTTTTCTTTTTAAAATATTTATTTATTCCCTTTCATTGCCCTTGTTTTGTTGTTGTAGTTATTATTGTTACCATTGTTGTTGGATAGGACAGAGAGAAATGTAGAGAGGAGGGGAAGACAGAGAGGGGGAGGGAAAGATAGACTCCTGCAGACCTGCTTCATCGCCTGTTAAGTGTCTCCCCTGCAGGTGGGGAGCTGGGGCTCAAACTGGGATCCTTACGCTTTGTGCCACTTGTGCTTAACCCACTGTGCTATGGCCCGACTCCCTGTTATTATTTTTAAAAAATATTTATTTATTCCTTTTTGTTTCCATTGTAGTTACTATTGTTTTTTTTTAAATATTTATTTATTCCCTTTTGTTGTCCTTGTTGTTTTATTGTTGTAGTTATTAATGTCATTGTTGTTGGATAGGACAGAGAGAAATGGTGAGAGGAGGGGAAGATGGAGAAGGGGAGAGAAAGATAGACACCTGCAGACATGCTTTACCGCCTGTGAAGCAACTCCCTTGCAGGTGAGGAGCCGGGGGCTTGAGCTGGGATCCTTACGCGGGTCCTTGCACTTTGCGCCACCTGTGCTTAACCCGCTGCACTACCACCCGACTCCCATTATTGTTGTTATTGATGTCATTGTTGTTGGATAGGACAGAGAGAAATGGAGAGAGGAGGGGAAGACAGAGAGGAGGAGAGAAAGACACCTGCAGACCTGTTTCACTGCTTGTGAAGTGACTCCCCCGCAGGTGAGGAGCTGGGGCTCAAACCATTGTTATTATTTTTAATCATGACTTGGCACTCAAATCACAACTGACTTCTCAAATGCCTTCTCCCATTCATACTCAAAGCTCCCTTTTTCTCACAGTCGCCTGAAGCATCTTGGTAACATTCTTCTTCTGAACATCTCTGCTTCAGTGGCTTTCAGTGACCTTTGGAGCTAGAACTCCAGAGATGCCATGTTCAATCCAAGATTCTTAGCACTGATTTTACATTAGGAGGCCTGTATTCTACAGGTGCAGTGATCTGGAGCTTAAGAGTGTGGTTACAAGTACCTGATATAGGGGGCCGGGTGGTAGCGCAGAGGGTTAAGCGCACATGGCGCGAAGCACAAGGACCAGCGTAAGGATCCTGGTTCGAGCCCCCGGTTCCCCACCAACAAGGGGGGGGGTCACTTCACAGGCGGTGAAGCAGGTCTGCGGGTGTCTGTCTTTCTCTCCTCCCTCTCTGTCTTCCCCTCCTCTCTTGATTTCTCTCTGTCCTATCCAACGACAACAGTAACAACAACAACAACAACAACAACAACAATAAACAACAAGGGCAACAATAGGGGAAAAGTAGCCTCTAGGAGCAGTGGATTCTTATTGCAGGCACTGAGCCCAGCAATAACCCTGGAGGCAAAAAAAAAAAAAGTGATATAAAAATGAGCGGACAAAAAGTACTTAAAATGTTCTTTGTTGGCATGTTGTTGTTGCTGTTTTAAACCAGAGTATTACTCAGCTCTGGTTTATGATGGCACTGGAGGTTGGTCTGATCTGACGTGGTTTAAGGACAACTTTTATTGGCGCAGTAATACTCTGGTTTAAAACAAAACGGCAGGAGGAAAGCTTCATAAGTGGTGAAGTAGTGATTTCAGGTCTCTCTGTCTGTCTCTCTCCCTATCACTCCATTCCCTCTCAATTTCTAACTGTCTCTATCCAATAAATAAATAAAGATCATACAAAAACCATTTTCAAAAAGAAAGATGAAGGATGGAAACATTTTTCAACTTGCAAAGTCTTTCAACATTTTTGTGGTCCCTATCTTGGGAAACTCCTAGAGCACTTGTTCTCCTGGCCGAAAAGGAAGACATAATATTTGAGAGAAAAGAGTTCTGGCACGGCAAGAGAGATGAAGGAAATCCCCAGGTTAATCATGGTTACGGGACTTTCCAGTTACTCGTGCTGCAAAACAGATTCCCTTAAAGTCTAGAAACTTCAAACCACACTTTGACCAGGTGTACAGATTATTTGAATCGTAGATTCAAACTGGACACTACGGGCACAGCTTGTTCCTTGATGTTAGAGACTAGGAGGAGTCTTTGCATAAGGGTGACTTGAAAGCCAGGGGCCAGGATGCTGCTAGCCCCATCCTCACTCATGTACCAGCTGATTCTGGGCGTCAGCAAACAGCAAGAGTCCACACACCCACACACGTTTTCTCCTGGGCCTGGGCCTGGGCCTGGGCCTGGACTTCACAGCAGGTCCACTTCACAGTGCACAGGCCTTTTGGCCTCATGCCTCAAAGTGAGTCTCTGAGCCTCTAGGTGAGGACCCCAGCAAGAAAGATGTTGATGACCTGACCTGGGAGGTTTCTGCCACACAGTTGAGGAAGTCACTGCTTGCTCTGTCTGCCAGAGGCTGCGAGTGAGTCACTAAGGTTGGCCCACTGGCAGGAAGGCACATAGACCTCAGCTGGCCAGGCAAGAGGTGTCAAAAAATTTGTGCACATGCCTTTTTAATTAGTTTATTAATATGATAGAGACAGGCAGAAATGGAGAAGGAAGGGGGAGGTAGATACCTGCATCACTGCTTTACCGCTTAAGAAGCTTCCCCACCCCCAGTGGTTGATCACTGGCCCTACATGCCTGAGGTTCCAGGTTTGGTTCCCAGCAGCACATGCACTGGAGGGGTGCTCTGATTGTCATCTTTCTATGTATCTGTATTTCTCTCGTGTGAAACTCTCTAACATACATGTAATAGAGAAAATTGGGTTTTTTTCCCACTAGAATTATCACTGGGGCTCAGTGCCTGCATGATGATTTCACCTCTCCTGGCAACCATTTTTCCCTCCTCCCCCACCCCTCGTATTTATAGGACATAGAGAAGTTGAGAGGGGGAGAGGAAGATAGAGAGGGAGAAGAACGGGCCAGGTAGTGGCACACCTGGTTGAGTGCACATGTTGTGATGTTGCGGTGTTGCAATGCTCAAGGGCCGGGGTTCAAGCCCCTGGTCCCCACCTGCAGGGGAGAAAGCTTCACAAGTGATGAAGCAGGTTTGTAGGTGTCTCTTTGTCTCTCTCCCTCCCTGTCTCCTCCTTCGCTCTCGATTTTTGGCTGTCTCTGCCCAGTGAACAGATAAAGGTATTTTAATTTAAAAGGGGGGTGGAGAGAAAGAGAAACACCTGTAGCAGCACTGCTTCACTACCCATGAAGCCCCTCCCTCTGCAAGTGGGGGTCAGACGCTTGAACCCAGATCCTTGCACATGGGGACATATACACTCAACTGGGTGTGCCACCACCTAGCCCTTAAAATAAACCTTTAAAAGAAAAAAAATCTGTCTCAAAATGTATGATAGTTGGTAGTAGAAGTGGCAAGTAATCAGTTCAGATAGGATGAAACCAGAAAACTCTAGGAGAAGTCTATTTATGAGAGTGACATTGCTAGAAGTCTCCATACTCCTGAACATCTGGGGAGGGGTTAAAAGTATTGATAAGTACACAGCACTGAGTTAATTAGTTAATTACTAACTCCAGGGAAAACAAAGCTTGTATTTCAATTGCAAATAGCATTACTGTAAATATTACTTACTGGCCTAACTCGTAGTGTGACATAATTCAAAATATGAAGAATAGCAAGGACACATCATATAATATACCAGATATTAGGAAAAAAGAGAACATCCTGAATTAGTGCCTACACCTGCAAAGTAGCACTCTCTTGGAGACAGAGAAAGAAATGCCCAAGTGATCAGCAAAAGGAAGAATAAGTGTTTGTCTTAGGAAATAGGAGGTGATGGGTATGGGGGTCCCAGGGAAAGAGGACAGTGCTTTGATTTTCAAAGTTTGGAGGAACTCTTCAACTCTCCCTCTTTGTTATTTTTATCTTTTTCGCCAAGACCTCACATAAGGTATGTGATCTCACTATTTGGGTTGCTTTTTCATTTAAATGGAGAGGCGGGGAAGACACAGAGAGTGAGAGATGCCACAGCTTCTCCAGTGCCACATAGCCCCTCTCCGTGGTGCCAGGGGTTGAGCCGGGGCCACACATGTAACACACGTGTCCTGCCCGGTGGGCTTGCCCTACCTGGTTGCTGTGCAAAATAAAAACACCTGTGGGCTTTTTCTCAGGGTGAATCAAAACGGCAGATTTACTAGGCACATAAAAACCAGGGTGGAGAAATGGGAGAAAAAGACTAGCTAGTCATGTGGCAAGAGCATGAGGGTTGTTTTGTTTTGTTTGAATAGAGACAGACTAGAGAGGGAGAAAGAGGAAGATTTACAGACCTGCTTCACCACCCAAGAAGCTTCCCATGTGTAGCTGAGGACCGGGGACTTGAACCTGTGTCCTTGCATACAGTAGTGTGTGCTCTACCGGGTGCACCACCACCTAGCCCCAAGGCATGAGTCATTTAAACATTCACTAGCTTTCAGCTTCATAATGTGCTGGTCTCAGGAGAAATGGCCTCACCTGGGACCCAAGAGTGAAGAGGCAAAAAGCGAGAAAAGGCTGAGAAGGCTGATCTTCCACCAGTGGCTTGCTTAAGTAATCTCCCACACCCACAACCCCTTGTGGGTTTATGTACATCTGTCATATGCTCACAATGTCAGCCTGCCATCAGCCCTACACTGATTATATTCATGTCCCATAATTCCTTTTGCTTACAGTCAGTAAGAAGTGTGCCCAACACCTGGCCTATTTTGAACTCTATGTAACTGAACGGTAGTGAAAATAGCTTTTTAAAGAATCTGACAAAAGCAATATCAGGCCCAGATTACTTCACAGGTGTATGCCACCAGTCCCTCTCACATGCAAATTGTCTCAGAGACGAGAAAAAGAATGAAGCATGCCTTCATTATTATAGGTAATGGGCTGCTTTGGTCTGAATGTTTTTGTCCTCCCAAAATGCATGTGCCAAAGCCAGAGCCTCAGAGATGATGGCATCAGAAGTGTGGCAGTCACAAGGGAGGAACCTTGGTGAAGGGGACTCAGGCCCCTTGCCTGAGAGGCCGCAGTGTGACCCCTAGCCCCACACCACTACAGACAGTGGGAATTGCCAGGCTGTGGACTAAGAAGAGCATCCTCACCAAAACCCCACCATGACTGCCATCTTGGCCTTGATCGGTCCAGCCTCCAGGACAAATTAGAGGTCAGTCTCCCTCGTAAGCCACCCCGCTTATAGGTGACAGAGCCTAATGTTACCGGGCACCAAAGGCAGAGAGGCAGCTATGAAAAATGAGCAAAGTCAGTTTCGCTTCAGAGCACAGATGCCCACCTGTTCCCTCAGCCTTTTACAGCTGGGCCAGAGCGTCTCTGTCCCCAGGAGGAGAGCAGAGCCCACCCAGCGGGTGTCGGAGGCTAAGAACTGTGGCAGGAGTGAGACCTGTCCCTTAGCAAACCAGAGGGTTTCTATGTCCCTGTACTTTCTCGTGCGTGCGTTTGTGTTCTGTAGTTTTGATGAATTTAAAAAGGCATCTGATTCAGGAGGCAGCACAGTAGCTAGAGCAGTGAAATAGAAAACGTAAGTGCAAAGTTAGTAGGCAAAAGACAGCAAGTCAAGGAAAACAGAAGACACATAAGGCTGGTGGAATGCTCACTTGGATAGTGTGCTGCTTTGCCATGTGCGCCGCCCAGGTTTGGACCTGACCCCCTCTCACTGGAGGAAGCTTTGGCACTGTCTTTCACTCTTCCTCTGTTTCTGTCTAAAACACATGCACATGTGCGTGCGCGCACACACACACATACTCCAGGAGCCAATTATGTGTAACCAGGAGTGCAGGGAACGTCTTCACAGCAGGTTAGGAGTTGGCACTTGACTGCCTTGAGTCTGTCATTTCTCCTGCAAGCTTTCCACTCCTACCTCAGAAGCCTGCTCACTGCGCCATCCTTATAATTATCATGACCCCAAACTTTGAAGTCTCATGTCTCAAAGCCTGGTTTCAGTTGGTCATGGCTGAAAGCCTTCTGAGCAGCCGAGTCCCTCATCTCCTGCTCTCCTTTTTACTGCGCCTAGGCTGGTGAGAAAACCAGCTCCAGAATGGCATCCCAAGGGCCTGCTGTCTTAAGACCCTCAAGTATCACAGCCTGGGCTCCCCACAAAGCAGAGCCTGAGGTGAGATTGTGTGGTTTATCCAGGTAGAAGTGTGTGTGTATGTTGGGGGGGGGGGGGGTGGAAGACAGGGATGCCAGTACCACAGTGTTCTGACAAGCTGTCCACCATGAAGTGGTTTAGTCTGAAATTCAGTCAGATGTTTCATTTTTTTGTTTTTTTATTATTTATAAAAAGGAATCATTGACAAAACCATAGGATAAGAGGGGTGCAACTCCACACAATTCCCACCACCAGAGCTCCGTATCCCATCCCCTCCCCTTATAGCTTTCCTATTCTTTAATCCTTTGGGAGTATGGACCCAAGGCCATTGTGGGATACAGAAGGTGGAAGATCTGGCTTCTGTAATTGCTTCCCCATGGGTATTGACAGGTCGATCCATACTCCCAGTCTGCCTCTCTCTTTCCCTAGTAGGGTGGGGCTCTGGGGAAGCAGAGCTCCAGGACACATTGGTGGGGTTATCTGTCCAGGGAAGTCTGGTCTCAGCATGCTAGCATCTGGAACCTGGTGGCCGAAAAGAGAGTTAACATACAAAGCCAAACAAATTGTTGATCAGTCATGAACTTAAAGGCTGGAATAGTGCAGATGAAGAGTTAGGGGTTACTCCATTTGGTAGATAGCTAGTAGGCATCTTTTAGTTATATTCCAAAGGGCCTAGTTTTTTTTTTTCCCTGAGCCTGAAATCTGATATGCAGGTGCATCCAAGTTATTGTCTGGGGAGATGATATCATGGCTGGAAAAGGACCAGAAAGCTGGATCAGGGAAGAGAGTAGCTCCCTAATATGGGAAAGGGGTATATATATTGTTGACTGTAAACCCCCAGATGTTTCATCTTACAGGACATTCTCAGGAGCCTTATCAGCTGCTGGCTCCTGCCTCTCACTGGGCAGAGGCCCTCCTTGTGAGGACGTGAGGGGCACTCCTTCTCATGAACACACCTCCATCTTCTGTGACAGCAGTGGCTGAAAGTAGCTAGTTCTGTGCGTGAGAGAGCAGCAGCCTGTGCCGTGGAAGCAGTATGTGTTGCCGCTAGGCCTAGCCCTGCACACAGGCAGACCTGAATTCAGAGGTGGAACTGAGTTAGGCCGGGGAAGACAGCACAATGGCTGTGCAAAAGACTTTCATGCCTGAGGTTCCAAAGTCACAAGTTCAATTCCCTGGCACCACTATAAGCCAGAGCTAGGCAGTGCTCTGAGGGGTAAAAAGGCAGAACTGAGTTAGTATCCTTGCTGTGTGGTGAAGTTTACTCCCTCCCTCACTCCATACCCCTAAACACTCATTTCGAAAAAAGAGTTCAAGATAAAAGGATGAAATATGAAGAAAATATAGAAACATGTCTTAAAATTAAAGCACAAACCATAAGAGTGAATAAAAACTCACGTTATTAATTTTTTAAGAGCTCAGCTGGTATTACATATATCACAGGTATTCCATGTCTGAGCCTCCTGGCTCCTAGCACTGCATGCATCAGGCTGACACCTGACTTATTTCTGTATCTCACGTGAAAGAAATGAATATTCCTTAAAATTTTAGAAGTTATAGTCAAAAGATAATATAAGCTGTAAACTCAGAGATGCTTGCAATGTGTATCATAGGAAAACTCAGTGCCTAGATATTTAAACGATTGCTATAAATTAGTGTAAAAACATTTTAAAGCATACATACAATGGCAAGGTGGAATATATATATGAACAGACACCTCACATTCCAGAGGAAGCCCAGACTTCAAACACAGGGGAAGATGTGCATCATCATTAATAATAGAGAAATGGAAAATCAAAGCTCCGATGTGCATCCCTCCACACTGAAGTCTGGTTCACAGGTGAATTGGTGCGTTCTGGTGTGCTGACCAAAGACTGGACAGAAGGGCTGGGTGTAGCTCATGTATTTGCTGCAGCTGAAGACCAGGTTTGAGTCCTAGGCCATAATAGGGAGCACCTGCATGGGGGAGACTTCACCCTGTGAAATGGGGCTGTAGTATGTCCTTTCCTCTCCCTGTGTAGCACGTCTTTTCCTCTCCCTATGTAGCACGTCTTTTCCTCTCCCTGTGTAGCACGTCTTTTCCTCTCCCTGTGTAGCACGTCTTTTCCTCTCCCTATGTAGCACGTCTTTTCCTCTCCCTGTGTAGCACGTCTTTTCCTCTCCCTGTGTAGCACGTCTTTTCCTCTCCCTATGTAGCACGTCTTTTCCTCTCCCTGTGTAGCATGTCTTTTCCTCTCCCTGTGTAGCACGTCTTTTCCTCTCCCTGTGTAGCACGTCTTTTCCTCTCCCTATGTAGCACGTCTTTTCCTCTCCCTGTGTAGCACGTCTTTTCCTCTCCCTGTGTAGCACGTCTTTTCCTCTCCCTATGTAGCACGTCTTTTCCTCTCCCTTCTCTCCCCCTCTGTCTTAGAAGAAGGGCGTCCACTGGTAGTAGTGGAAACATGCAGGCACCATGTAGTCACCATGCTGGCAGCATGCACCAGCAGTGACCCCAATGGCAAAAAGGGAAAACAACAAAACTAGATTAGATATTGATGTAGAAATATAAACCGAGGCACCAAGACTTGCCTGGCTGGGGCTAGGGCTATGGTGGTGCACACCTGTATTTTTAGTTCTTTGTATCTTAAACTGAGTGGTTGAAACATGGCTTTGGCTATAGTATCACTTCTACATCTGCCCAGTGTAATATTTCACAAAGTAGAGGTGCAGAGATGAAGGTGGACAGATGTCACAGCTCTGGAACTGTGGCAACCCCCACCCCCACCCCAGTCTGTCCCTCGGTCTGACTGGGGAAGTGGCCCAGAATGGTGACGTTGCACAGGCACGAGCTCCCAACTCCATAGGAACAAAAAAGATGTTTGTCTTGAGCCACTCACTGTTCTGTCTTGGGATCTGTTGGAGACTAGCAGTGTGTGAGTGACAGGCCTCGTCCTGCAAGGTCTCCCAGCCTGGGAAGAGAAAGCAGGATTTAACCTGCTGGACAGGACGAATGATGGAGAGATAGATAAAAGAGGAGGCAGAATGAAGGGAGGGGGCAAAGAGGGGAAGTGGGCATGACACCTCAACACCAAAACTTTCCCCTGTGTGGTGGAGACTGACTTGAACTTGGGTCCTAGACGTGGCAAAGCAGGCACACTGTCCAGGTGAGCTGTTTGCTGGCCCCTTAGATCATTTAAAGGAAGTCCAGAACTCACTATTTGTCACTGTCTGAAGGAGGTCTCCTTTACCTTTGAACAGATGGTGATCTCGCTGCAGAACACCACCGCCACCAGCCGCCACCTGCGAGTCCTCCCACCCTCCACACCCTACTTCTCTCTGGGATTGGGTGAGTTCAGCAGAACTGACCCTCAGGGACTCCTGTTTTTTTTTTTAAACAATATTATTTACTATTGGATAGCTACAGAGAGAATTTGAGAGGGGAGGGGGAGGTAGAGAGGGAGGGAGGGAGAGAGAGAGAGAGAGAGACCTACAGCCCTGCTTCACCACTTATGAAGCTTTTCCCCTGCAGGTGGGGGCTAGGGGCTTGAACCTGGGTCTCTGAGCACTGTAATGTGTGCACCTAAACTGGTGAGCCACCACCTGGCCCCCAGGGACTCCTGCTTCTGTGTCCTCTGCCAGCAGACCCAGGGAGCCCTCCAGCACTCCCCTGTTCCCTTCTCTGAGGCCCCTCTTCCAACCTCTGGCTCTGTGTCTCCTTGCCCCTTCACCCTGAGGCCTTCCCTCCTCCTTCCTCCTTTGAACCACTGTCCTGGCTTCCCAGCCAGGCTTCATCTTACTGCCACATCACAATGTTTTTCTCAAGAACAGCTCTGATCAGGCCGGGGACCGCATAATGGTTCGGCAAAAGACTTTCATGCCTGAGGCTCCCAGGTCCCAGATTCAATCCCCAGCACCACCATAAGCCAGAAATGAGCAGTGCTCTGGTTTAAAAAAAAAAAATGAAAAAAGAAAAGAAAAAGAAAAATAAGGACAGTTCTGGTCACGTCCCCATCGCTCAGAAACCTCAGGTGTCTCCCCACCACCCACAGAGTCAGTTCTAAGCTCTCAGGCCAGGCTTGGTCCTCCATCACCCTTTTAGACCCTGCTGTTTACCTGAGTCCCTGGAGGTGGGTCTTCAGATCCTCAGTCAGTATTTTTATTTTTTTTTGTCATACACAGGGATGTTCCCAGGACAAGGGGGAATGGTGGCTCCTGGATTAACCTGCCAGTACACTGTCCAGTTTTTCCCCGACTGCCTTGGGGATTTTGATGATTTTATTTTAGTCGAGACCCAGTCGGCCCACACACTCCTGATCCCCCTGCAAGCCCGGAGGCCACCCCCAGTTCTGACGTGTGAGTAGACGCTACCCCTTGCGGGGAGTTTCTGGGTTGTACTAGTAGTTTCTGCACAGTCTTTCAGTGTCGGGCCCTGGTTGTCCTGCTGCCATTGGAGATCGGCTTGAGTGGCACACAGTAGGGAGGGTGCTGGCAGTCCCGCATAGGCCTGACCAGCTTCTGGAGGCCACCAAGTTGGGCCTGTGCCTCTCTGAAGCCAGGAAGGCGTGCCTGGAGCTGTCAGCAGATGCTGCCTCTGTGCCTGCGGTGTGGCTCTTTAGAGAAAGCTGGCTCTAACTGGGCTCCTCAGCTACAGACGTCGTCACCTGGGCCTGGGCTAGAGGTTGCGTCTCTGAGCGTAACCCCCCAGAGCTTTGCAATCTGGCTCTGACTGAGGCCTCAGTCCCCCGTGGCTACAAACTCCTTCTGCTCTATCCAAGGGCTCATAGGGCCCCATGGCACTGATGCCACCTGAGAGCAAGGGTCAGGACATGGCCTCCCTCACCCTCTCTGTCTGGTTACTTGGTTGATCCTTGCCATTGATTTGCAGAGCCCTGGTATCAGGAAAGCATGATAGCAGGGGTGCAGGGCCTGTTCGGAGTGACTTGTTATCTCCCTGTAACTGTAGTGTCACCAGTGCTGGAGTGTGGCTACTGCCTCATCGGGGGAGTGAAGATGACGAGATTCTTCTGCAGAAACGTGGGCTTCAGCGTCGGCAAGTTCTGCATCATGCCCAAGAGTAGCTGGCCGCCGCCAAGTTTCAGGGTGAGTGCTCACCTGGAAAAAGGGCCCGTCCTTGCTAGAGCACACGTCGGATTGGAGACATGGGAAACCGTTTTATTTTATTTTTTATTCCTACCAAGGTTATCACTGGGGCTCAGTGCCAACACTATAAATCCACCACTCCTACTGGCCTTTTTTTCTATTTTATTTGATAGGACAGAGAGAGATTGAGGGGTGAGGAAGAAATAGAGAGACACCTGGGAGCTGGGAGTTGGCACACCGGTTAGGCACACGTTACAATATGCAAGGACCCAGGTTCGCTTCCCACTTGCAGGGAGGAGGCTTCACAAGTGGTGAGACAGGTCTACCAGTGGCTGTCTTTCTCTTCTTCTTTATCTCCCACTGCCCCTCTCAATTTCTCTCTGTCCTATCCAATTAGATAAAAAGAGAAAAGAGAAAGGAAAGGGGAAAACTGGCCATCGGGAGTGGTGGCTTCATGCCCAGTAAGCGCCAGTGGTAACCTTGGTGGCAATAAAAAGGGGAGGGGGACTCCCCCTGCAGATGGGGAGTGGGGCTTGAACCTGGGTCCTTGCACATAATGATGTGTACACTCAGCCAGATGTACCACCACCTGCACCCAGAAAACCATTTTATAGCCCCTCTATCCAACTGCCACTGGATGAGAACCAGTCATCCTTGTCCTACCCCAGCTGCCCACGTGGCCCTGTACCACGTACCCCCCCCAACCTTCAAGACCAGGCTCACCTGTCACTGCATTTCTCCACTCCACCACTCACTGCCATTGCAAGTGTCTGACTGTGTCAGGGGCCACAAATGGAGTGCTCCTTAGTTGAGTTCTGTGGGCATATTCATGGGGCAGTAAATGCAATGCATTTAAAGCCAACCTTTAGAAATAGGGAGATTCCAGAGGGAGAAAAATAAAAAATCCATTTTTCCGGTCTCAGGAAATTAGATGCACATCCCAGGCCCAAATGCACTCTGGCCCTGCTGGCTACTGTTGGGAAACAGGTCCCACATGCCTCCTTTCTTCTCTGCCATGTTCCACCTCCACCCCCGCCTTCTAGAGCAGCAGAGTGCTGACACACTGTTGGGTTGATTGTTGTCTTTTTGTGTACATATTTCTCTGTACCCATGTCTCCTAAAAACAAGTGACAGTTCCGGAGGACACAATTCCAAGGCACACATTTCACTCAGTCCTGTCGCTGACCAGGTCCCTATAGGCACAGCTGTGTCCCTGACACATTGGGTAGTTTCTTGTGTGGCTGCCATGCTATGGCCTGTTGGCAAGATGGCAGCTGCCCTCATGACTCAAGTGTGGTCAGGTGTGGAGGCAAACTAGGGAGTTGTCACCAGCCACAAAGGGTGCTGTGGTGGTGGGGATGCTTTGGGAGCTCAACTCGTGGGTGAAGGCTTCTCTCAGGCCTCCTGCTTTGTGTCTGGACACTTGCTGGGGACCGTCCTCATACTCCTCCCAGCAAGCCATGTGTTAGAGGCGCTCTGAGATGGTGGCCATTGGTCTGTGGCTGGGGGACAAATCCTCCTGGGTGAAGGAGCCTCCTCTTTAGCAGGATGATTCTCCGGAGCCCTCAAATCACGAAGGAGGTGATTAGAGGAGAGGCACTGGTAGTTCAAGCACTGGATTCACAGATTTCTGCTTTTTGCTTAAGGCTGTCGCCATCTCTGGTTTCGTTGAGCAGCCTCCCTTTGGAATCCGGCCTTCAGTGTTTGAGCTGGCCCCAGGGCAGACCATATTAGTGGAGGTAGGTGTGCAGACCTCAGCGGAGAGCTCCTCCTCCACTCTCTCGACTGCTTGCATGATTTCATTTCCTCTGTGATTTCCTGACCCAAACATTCATTCTGCTCCAAGGCCCTTCCTTGCCTTCATGGCCTCTGTATAGAAAGAGGATCTCCCCTCCTCTGTGGGGTGATGTCAGGTGACTGTGTGATTACTGAAGTGCAGAAAGCCCTCACTTTTTTTTTTTTAGAGATTTTTTTAAAACGTTATTTAATTTGATAAGATAGAGAAAAATTGAAGGGGACTAGAGAGGGAGAGATGAAGTGCAGGGGGAGAAAGAGACCTGTATCACTGCTTTACTGCTTATGAAGCTTTTCCCCTGCAGTGGGGACTGGGGACTTGAACCCTGGTCCTTGCACATGGTAAGATGTGCACTTAACCAGGTGACACCAGCTGGCCCCTACCTTCCTTTTTTTTAATTTAATGTATCTGATAATATTTTATTTATTGGAGAGAGACAGAGAGAAATTGAGAGGGAAGGAAGAGATAGAGAGAGACACATGCGGCACTGTTGCACCACTCTTAAAGTTTCTCCTGGGGACCTGGGGCTTGAACCTAAATCTTTGTGCATGGTAACATGCGCTCAACAGGTGAGCCACCACTCTCAAAATATTTTATTTATTATTTTTCAGTGAGAGAGAGATAGAGAGAAAGATACACAGACCTGAGTGCTGCACAGCTCTGTCTTATGATGGCGCCAGGGATTGAGCCTCAGGCATGAAAGTCTTTGTGTGACCATTATGCCGTCTCCCCAGCCCACTACCGTAGCCTTTCTTTTTCTTTTCCTATTATTTATATATATATATTAGTGATTTAGAAGACTATAAGATAATAAAGGTATAATCCTCACCACTCCCATTACCAGAGTTCTGTGCCCCCATAGCCCCGTCCCCTCTAACAGTAACCATTGTAGTTCTCTCAATGTCACAGATATGGATTGATTATATATTTTTCACATTCATGCATTCAATTCTCTATATTTCACATATGAGTGAAATCGTTTAGTAGTTATCCATCACTTCCTTACTTCACTGTGCATAATCACTGCCAGTTCCACACACAAGAGTATTTTTTTAAAATATGCTTATGGGGGAGATTAATGATTTACAGTCAGCAGTAAATACAGTTGTTGGTACATGTGTAAAATTTCTCTGCAGAACACTCTCACCCCAGCTTAGGTCCTCCTCCACCATCCTGCACCAGGACCTGAAAGCCCTCCTCCCCCTGCAGAGTCCTTTCCTTTGGTGCAATACACCAAACCCAGTCCAAGTTCTGCTGTGTGTTCCCCTTCTGTACTTATTTCTCAATTTTGTCCATGAGTGAGATCAGCCCATATTCATCCTTCTCTTTCTGGCTTATCTCACTTATCGTGATGCCTTCAAGTTCCATCCAAGATGAGGTGAAGAAGGTGGATTCATTATTCTTAATAGCTGCGTAGTATTCCAATGTGTATATAGACCACAACTTTCTCAGCCTCTCATCTGTTGTTGGACACCTGGGTTGCTTCCACATTAATACAATCTATTTGTAACTGCTGAGTAGTACTCCACTGAGTATATGCCCCATGACCTTTCCTGCCTTATCCTTTCTCTGTGGTCCTCAAGCTTGTCTACACTGCAATCTTTGAGCACATTCCCCCCTCCATTCTGGTAGCTGGGTGCTAGTGGCTTTCTTCTCTTTCCTGTTTCATCCTTATTACATGGTCAGTAAGGCCTCTCTTCCTTGGGCCTTATGTTAAAAATTTGTAGAAGTTTCTAGAGTCTGACTTCCTATCTGTGAGCTTCTTCTTTCCTTGGTCTCCCTTTGGCTCGTCATACATTAGAGTTCTCAGCAGAAGAGCCTTCTGGGAAAAGTTGACGTCTTTCTGACCCCGCTGCACCAGGCTTCCCAGTCACCCCCTGCCCTGGTCCAGTAGTCTCATCTGTGCTGTCCTGTGACCTGGGCTGCCACCAAGCAGGTGTGGCCTTCCCGACTAGCCAGTTATGGGAAGGGGTTTCCACCTGTACCATGTCTGAGTAATGAGAGCCAAGTAACTTTTCAGCTGCACAGTGTAGCTGCCCTCCCAACCCCCTGAGAAACTTGCCAACATAGGATGTCTGGGCCCCAGTCCTGGGATTTTGAGTTACTGGTCTGGCAGGTAGCCTGGGTGCAGGACTTTCAAAGCTCCCCATTGATTCTTCTGTGCAGCTGAAGATTGGGGACTACTGTCATAAGATTTATATATGTATTGATTTTCTTTGTTTTTAAACATTTTATTTTAATGAGAGAAAAAGAGATATAGATAGAAAGACCAGAATATTGCTTGGCTCTGGCTTATGGTGGTGCTGGGGATTGAAACAGGAACCTAGGAGCCTCAAGCATGAAAGTCTTTTGCAGAGCCATTATGTTATCCCCTCCCCAGCCCCTGTATGTATTTACTGTGAGAAGAGAGAGAGAGAGAGAGAGAGAGAGAGGAGGAACTAGAACATCAGTCTGGCACATACAGTGTTGGGGATTGAACTCAGAACCTGATGCCTGTGAAGGCTTTATCCACTGTACCACCTCCTGGGCCACTCCTGGGCTTCTCTGACACAGTGTGAAAGAGGGCCTCCTTTATCAGCTGCTTTCTAGTGTTGAGTGGCTGGGGATGGGGTTCTCTTATTCATGTGCTCATCAGATGCCCAAGCAAAGTCTGGCTCTTAGGGTTGGAACCAGGCTAATTCAGGCTCATAGAAGGACTTTCTCGGCACCAAGGAAAGCTCCATGGATGGTGGAATTGTGCTGGGGTCCTCTCCTTTTCTAGTTCTCTTTCTCAAATTAAAAAGGGGGAGGGGTAAAAAAGCAGTGGAATCACATATGTGCAGGGCCTTAGTTGGGGAAAAGCAAGGAGCAAAGGGGCTTGGGTGTCTGCCTTAGTGTAGGCTGGGTGGAAGGAGAGTACGGGAACCCCTCATGGCTGCCAGCAGAACCAGGCTTCAATCCCCTAGGTCCTGTTCCTGCCAACAGAGCTGGGGAAAGCAGAGCAGACCTTCATCGTGGTGTGTGACAACTGCCAGGTCAAGGAGCTGGTGACTGAAGGTGGGTGGTTGCGTGCTTCCGGGGCTGGGGTGGGTGGCACCCAGCTCTAGACAGAATCTTAGTAGCATTGACTGTGGCACAGCTGTGCCCACTCTGGGTCAAGAGCACATGGAGGGGCTGCTGCAGCCACCAGGCACTGGCCGTCTAGTCTGGGCCCTTGCACGCTCACCAGACCCTAGAGATAGGCCAGTGTGACCGTCAGGACAGTTCCTAGGAGTTTTCTATGGACAGACAGATTAGCCTGGCGAGGGAAACTGACCTCATCTCCTTTGGGGAACCACCAGTAACTCTTCCACTACCAACTGGAGGCACCTCTAGGTTCAAGGAACAGTTTACTGGAGGCCAGGTGGTGGTGCGCCCAGTTAAACACATACATGCAATAAGACCGGGTTTGAGCCCCCACTCCCCACCTGAGGGGAACGCCTCACAAGTGCTGAAGCAGGTCTGCAGGTGTCTGTCTTTCTCTCCTCCTCTACCTCTCCCTCCCCTCTCAGTTTCTCTCTGTCTTATCCAATAAAACAGAATGGGGAAAAAATGACCTCCTGGAACAGTGTGTTCATAGTCTGGCGCCAAGCTCCAGTGATAACCCTGGTGGCACGGAAAAAAAAGGAGTTTATTGAATGTCCCAGTGCCCTTGATCCTTCTTTTCTTTCCACCGCCCTATCTGTTCGTCCATCCATCCATCCATCCATCCATCCACCCACCCATCCATCCACCCACCCACCCACCCATCCATCCATCCACCCACCCACCCACCCACCCATCCACCCATCCGTCCATCTACCCACCCACCCACCCACCCACAGTTTCAGTCAGCAAGCACTGAGTGCTCATTATGTTCTCAAAACCAGCTCCTTCTGATCCTATAGTCGGGGGAATGTGGATCTGTGTGATGACCCCCACTCCTGTCTCACTTCTGGGGGCCATCAGGGCCAGCGGCGCGCAGCTAAGAGCAGGGCGTCTGTGCCAGCCTCTGGCCCCCGACTTAAGCCCCAGTGCAACTACCACGTGTTTCCAGGAGTCGGGCAGCTGGTCGCTTTGGATCTGATCTATATTTCTGGTGACAAAAGCCAGCCAGAGCCTGGGGAGCTCACAGACTTAACAGCCCAGCACTTCATACGCTTCGAGCCGGAAAACCTTCAGTCCACAGTGAGGAAGCAGCTGGTTATTAGAAATGCGACGTGAGTGACCCCACCCATCCCCACATTGCTTTGAAGTGGGTCATTTTCTTCAGGTGGTTTGCAGTAAACGTTTATTTCTTAAGCTAGGGTGGGAGCAGCTCACAGTTGGGCATTTTATTTTATTTCAAATTCACCACTTCTGGCTGTCATATTTTTACTCTTTCTATTTTTTAAATATTTATTTATTCCCTTTTGTTGCCTTTGTTGTTTTATAGTTATTGCTATTGTTGTTACTGTTGTCATCGTTGTTGGATAGGACAGAGAGAAATGGAGAGAGGAGGGGAAGACGGGGGGGGGGGAGAAAGAGAGACACCTGCAGACCTGCTTCACCAGGGGCTTGAACTGGGATCCTTACACCGGTCCTTGCACTTTGCGTCACTTGCGCTAGCACTCACTGCCCTACTGTCCGACTCCCTACTCTTTCTATTTCTATAGAATAGGACACTGAGAAATTGAGAGGGGAAGGGGAGATAGAGAGGGAGAGAGACACTCTGTTACACTGCTCAAGAAATATCCTTCCCTGCAAGGGGGGAGCCCCAGATCCTTGAGCATGGGAACATGTGTTTAACCTAGTGCACCACCACCCCATCCCCATAGTTGGATTTTTTAATTAATTTTTTCCTACTCTTCCTTCCCCTCTCCCTCCCTGACCCCTACCCTTGTGCCTCAGAGGGAAGAGCAGGAGGGAGGCTCCTTCCCTGGGCTGGGGGAAGGACCTGGGTCCACACTGTCCATCATGGTCACCACTAGGTCTGTGTGGCTATTTAAATTGACATCGATGGGGGCTGGGCGGTAGCACAGTGGGATAAGCGCACATGGCACGAAGCACAAGGATCCCCATTTGAGCCCCTGGCTTCCCATCTACAGCGGGGTCACTTCATGGGTGGTAAAGCAGGTCTGCAGGTGTCTATCTCTCCCCCTCTCTGTCTTCCCCTCCTCTCTCCATTTCTCTCTGTCATATCCAGCAATAGCAGTGGCAGCAACAACAACAAGGGAGACAAAATGGGGAAAGGTGGCCTCCAGGAGCAGTGGATTCGTGGTGCAGGCACCGAGCCCCAGTGATAACCCTGGGGACAAAAACTAAAAGTTAGTTAAATAATTAATTAAATTTAACTGACAACGATTAAAATTAAAACCTGAGGGAGTCAGGCGGTAGTGCAGCGGGTTAAGCGCAAGTGGTGCAAAGCTCAAGGACTGGCATAAGGATCCTGGTTTGAGCCCCCAGCTCCCCACCTGCAAGGGAGTCATTTCACAGGTGGTGAAGCAGGTCTGCAGGTGTTTTATCTTTCTCTCCCCCTCTCTTTCTTCCCCTCCTCTCTTTATTTCTCTCTGTTCTATCCAGTAACAATGATAACAACAACAACAATAATAACTACAACAATAAAACAACAAGGGCAACAAAAGGGAATAAATAAATAAATATTAAAAAAATTAAAACCTGGGAGTCGGGCTGTAGCACAGCGGGTTAAGCGCAGGTGGCGCAAAGCACAAGGACCGGCATAAGGATCCCGGTTCGAACCCCGGCTCCCCACCTGCAGGGGAGTCGCTTCACAAGCGGTGAAGCAGGTCTGCAGGTGTCTAGCTTTCTCTCCTCCTCTCTGTCTTCCCCTCCTCTCTCCATTTCTCTCTGTCCTATCCAACAACGACAACAACAATAATAACTACAACAATAAAACAACAAGGGCAACAAAAGGGAATAAATAAATAAAATAAATAAATAAATAAATAAAACCTAAAACCCACCTCTGTGGTGGCAGCAGCCACAGTGCAAATGCTCCATGGAACTAGCAGCTGCCATGTCAGGAACAGTCCTCTGGGGAGGTCCCGCCCAGCCCATGAGAGAAGGTACCCGGCTACCTAGCCACCTGACCTGGGGTTGCTCAGCGTAGGGCTTCTCTTCTCACCCACTATCCCAAGAACAGCAACATCCTGGGAGCAGCTTCCAGAGGCCCAGAGTCACCCAGGTCCTCCCCAGAGGAGCCATGGGCTGGGAGCTCCTGGAGCATGTGGAGGGGGCCTCGGAGTCCCTCTCTCCCTAGCGTCCAGGTTGCCCTGACAGGCACGTGGAGCTGGCCTTCCACTGGCAGATCATGAAGCCCAACCTGAAGCCCCTCCTGCCCTGGGAAACCTTCAGCCTGGACAGCATCAAGTACCACCCGGACTGGGAGAGCGCCTTCTACATCACGCCCCAGCAGGGCCTGCTCAGCCCCCACATGGACCACGAGTTCATCCTGAGCTTTTCTCCTCATGAGGTCGGCTGGGTCCACCCTGTCAGCCTGCACCTTCCATCCGGGTTCTTTCAGTGACATGGAAGCCAGAGCTGGGCACGCTGAGATCTCTGGTGGCCTGCTGAGGTTGTTACTTGGCTGAGAGAGGAACCGGGGGCTGTGATTGTAGGATCCTAAACCCACCCACATCTCATCTTCAGAGACTCGGGGCCTGTTTCCATGGCGCTGGTGCCTTCTCTAGTTCATTTATTTATTATTATTATTATTATTATTATTATTATTATTATTATTTGGCCTCCAGGGCTATTTCTGGGACTCGGTGCCTGCACTACGAATCTACCACTCCTGGTAACCATTTTTTCCTTTTTTTAAATTTTTAATTTCTATTTTTATTTGACAGGACAGAGAGAAATTGACGGGGGGAGATAGAGGAGAAAGAGAAAGATAAGACACCTGCAGATCTGCTTCGCCCTTCATGAAACATTCCCCTGCAGGTGGGGACAGGGTCTAGAACCCAGGTCCTTGTGCACTGTAACATGTGCGCTTACTCAGGTGTACCACTGCCCGGTCCCCTATCTTATTTTACTAAGTATTTTTTATCTTATATGTAGTTAGTATCCTTTCTGATTTATTTGTTAGAGAGAGAGAGAGAGAGAGAACCAGAGCATCACTCTGGCACATGCAACCTCTATCAGAGATAGAACTTGGGACCTCATTCTTGAGAGTCCAGAACATTATCCACAGCACCGCCTCTTGGACTGCCTGCGTTTCTTCTATGTAAAGACAGCTCCCTCCCTGCCCATCCCACAGCAGCCCCTAGAGAGAGGAGGTGCAGGTTCCCGCAGGTGAGGGGGTTGCAGGTAGTGAGAAGCTGCTCTGCTTCACCTCACATCAAGAGAGTCTGCGGCCCAGGAGCCACCCAAGGCAGTACTGCTCCTCCCCATTCCAGTCACCGTTGCTCCCCAGTCCTGGTCTACTGTGTTGGCTGCTGCACCCCCTCCACTCCCCCACACCCCCCCAGGGCAGAGCGACTGGCTTTTCTGACACTTCAGATGTTTCCACCTAGGGAGGAGGCTCTCCTGCCATGCTGCTCCCTTTTCCAGTTTGTGTTTGTCTTGCAGCCCAGGGATTTTCACAGCGTGCTCCAGATGGTGCTGGAGGATATCCCAGAACCCATGAGGTGAGCAGGGTGGGGCCCTGGCTGAGGGGTAGAGGGAGCCTGCCCTGACCCTGGGGAGGCTATCAGCCCCTCAGTTCGGACAAGGAGGGCAGCCCGACCTAGAGCCAGAAACAGCCCACTGGACTATGGGCCAGAGCACCTGGCGTCCTGGAGCTAGGCTCAGCATTCGTGGGGCTCCAGGGCCTTACACTGAGGTCTGAGTCTAGGGGCTTCTGGAGGTAGCTGGGGGGGCAGCCTGAGCCAGACCTGGGGTTGAGCTACTTACTGTCAGGACTTCAGCTGATGCCAGTGATTTGGAAGCTATAAGAGGGGAACCTTTCATTCCTTTTTTTCCCCTGTGTATTCTGGGGGACTCCAACAATAGAACCCAATACCTCATACTCCCAAGGCATGTGCTCCACCACTCTGAGCTAGAAGAGTTTTCCTTTCTCTCTTTTTTGTATTGCCTTTATTTATTTATTGTATAGAGACAGCCAGAAATTGAGGGAGGGAAGGGGTTAATAGGGACAGAGACAGAGAGACACCTGCAGCACTGCTTCACCACTTGCAAAGCTTTCTTCCTGCAGGTGGAGACTGGGGTCTTGAACCCGGGCCCTTGCACATTGTAACGTGTGTTCAACCAGATGCACCATCACCCACTCCCTAGTTTTTTTTCTCTTTCTCTCTCCCCCCTTTTTTTTCCTTCCTTTATTCCCCTCCCCCCTTTCTTTTTCTCATCACTGGGACTTTATTACTCAGAACTGACTTTTTTCAGATGGAAGCAGGAGGAGCAGCCTAGGAAGTGGCACAGTGGATAGATAAGGTGTTGGAGTCTTAAGGATGAGAGTCTGAGTTCAGTCCCTGGCAATGTATATAGCAGAGTGATGATCTGGTTCTCCTTCTAATTTTTTTAAAGAAGGAAGTAGGGCTGGGGAGGCAGCATAGTAGTTATACAAAAAACTTTCATACCTGAGGCTCCAAAGTCCCAGGTTCAATCCCCCACAACACCCTAAACCAGAGCTGAGCAGTGCTCTGGTCTTTCTGATATATATATATGTCTTTTTAAAATAAAGCAAATAAATAAGGTGGGGTAGGTAGCATAATGGTTATGCAAAGAGAAAGACTTTTATGACTGAGGCTGTGGAGTCCCAGAGTCAATCCACTGTACCACCATAAGCCAGAGCTGAGCCGTGCTCTGGTAAAATAATAATAAAAATAAAATAAAATAAAACAAAGATTTTTAGAAGAAGAAGGAGAGAGCCCACTGCACCAAAGCCTTCCCCATTGGCAGTGGCCAGGCTCAGCCCTAGTTGTATTAGGGCAAAGCGGCACCCTCCCCGGTATGTTACCTTACTAGCATGGGAAATTTCCCTTTGTTTATTTCTTTCCCTGACCAAGAGTGAGAGACAGAGAGGGGACAAAGACAGAGAAGGAGGAACACCACAGTATTGCTTCACCACTCATGACACTTCTTTGGCCATGTGGTGGCCTGGGACTCGAACCCAGGTGCCGTGTGTTATAAATTGCGCACTCTGCCAGGTGAGCTGTCTTCCAGCCCCTGAATGGGTTTTCTTTTCACCAGAGTAGCCATTTGGGGGTGGGGCTGGGGTCTTTCAGGAGTTGTGCTCAGGGAAGGCTGTGTTCAGTTCAGGACCAGAAGCCATGAGGGACCAGTCTTTCTTCATGGACGACGTGATCGTCCTGGAGGTGGAGGTGAAAGGCTCAGTGGAACCATTCCAGGTGCTCCTAGAACCCTATGCCCTCATCATCCCTGGGGAGAACTACATTGGCATCACCATGAAGAAAGAATTTAAGGTGGGCTGCTGTCTCCCCTACCCCTTGCTGGCCCAGGTGGTGGCCATCCCAAGCCTTCAGCATGTTCCATCTGAACCCGCAGGGCTGTGAGGCTTTGGGCTCCCCAGAGGGCCTCACGACACCCTCCCAGAGGGTTCCTGGCCTATGGGGCCCCATAGCTGGCAGGGCCCCCGAAACTCCAAGCCCAACTCAGCTAGCACACTGCTGGGTCTACCTCAGTTTTTACCAGTGTCTCCAGCTTCCTCTGAAAGACCTAGTTGAGGAACTCAGTCCAGCATCCCTGGGCAGAACACAGAACTCTCAATTCCCACAGAGGGGCTGGTATCAGTGCTGTGGGAGGGCCAGGAACCCTCTGGGAGGGTGTCGTGAGGCCCTCTGGGGAGCCCAAAGCCTCACAGCCCTGCGGGTTCAGATGGAACATGCAGGGGCAGGACCTGGGGAGCCAGGGTGTGTTTTTCAGATGTGGAACAATAGCAAGTCACCCATCAGATACACATGGAGGAAGATCAGTGACTGCCACATTGTGGAAGTGGAGCCCTGTGAAGGGGCCATAGGTACCTGGGGGTGGTGGGAGGGGTGGTGACCTGCTCGGTGCTGCCTGAGGCAGGAGATGCCAGCTGAAGGGTCCTGTCCTGTCACCAGCACCAGTGGGCCAGTGTCAAGCAGCGAGGCCAGAAGGGAGAGGCTTTTAAAAAATTAATTTAAAAAATATTTGATTTATTTGTTGGAGACAGAAATCAAGAGGGAAAGGGGAGATAGGGAAAGATAGAGACAGAGAGACACCTGCAGCACTGCTTCACCACTTGTGAAGCTTGCCTCTCTGAAGGTGGGGACCAGGGGCTTGAACCCGGCTCCTTGCACATTGGAACGTGTGAGCTACACTAGGTGCTCCACCACGCAGCCCCAGTTAAATATATATATATATTTTAATCACCACCAGGGTTGTTGCTGGGGCTTGGTGTCTGCATGATGAATCCATTGCTCCTGGCAGCTATTTCTTTTCCTCTTTTTTTTTTTCCTCTTCTCCTTCTGACAGGACAAAGAGAAATTGAGAGGGGAGGAGGAGATAGAGAGGGAGAGAGACACCTGCATCCCTGCTTCACTTCTCATGAAGCTCCCCTCCACCCCGCCCAGCAGGTGGGGAACGGGGGGCTGGAACTCAGGTCCTTGCGCATGGCAAGGTGTGCATTTGACCAGGTGGGCCACCGCCCCGACCACAGAGAGAGACTCCTATCCTCCACCCCTCACTCTACCTGTCCTCCCCAGAGCCCAGTGAGGTTGAGCACTTTGAGTTGAACATTACCGGGAGTGTCCCCGGCCCAGCCAGCCTGGACCTGTTGTGTGACATCAAGAATTCGCCGTCACCAGCAGTGCTGCACATCGAGGCGACCTTCAAGGTGCTGCAGGCAGGGCTGAGAGGCGGGGGAGGCAGGGACCCTCTCCCTGCTGGTTGGCGGCCCAGTGACAGACCCCTCCTGGTGTCCTAGGGGCCTGTTCTCGTCATCAGTGTCTCAGCCCTCCATTTCGGCTTGCTCCGCCTGGGCCAGAAATCTACCAGCTGCATCCAGATCCAGAACGTGAGCCAGCTCCCAGCCACGTGGTCCCTGAGGGAGAGCCAGGACTGTCTGGAGGAGCGGTGTGAGCACGTGAGTGGGACCCACAGGCTCCCCAGCTGCCCCCGCCCCACCACTCCACCCAGAGCCCAAGTTTGCCTTTGTCGCGTGTGCGTTGTGACACTGGAGCTACTGCATTCTGCTGTAGCCAGAAGAGGAGAAGCCCCCCCCAGGTGTTTCTTGTCTCCCTGTACCCCCAATTCTCTGAGCCGCCAGGGGTCCCTTTTTAATATTTATTATTATTTATTCCCTTTTGTTGCCTTTGTTTTATTGTTGTAGTTATGATTTATGTCGTTGTTGTTGGATAGGACAGAGAGAAATGGAGAGAGGAGGGGAGGACAGAGAGGAGGAGAGAAAGACATCTGCAGATCTGCTTCACCACTTGTGAAGCGACTCCCCTGCAGGTGGGGAGCCAGGGGCTCAAACCAGGATCCTTAGGCCAGTCCTTGTGCTTTGCACCACGTGTGCTTTAGCCCACTGCACTACCGCCTGACTCCCTGGGGTCCCTTTTATCTCAGAACTTAGCCAGAACTGGATTGTCCTGTCTCTTTCTCTACTATCCAAGGCAGAAAAAGGATACAGGTTTCTTCTCCTCCTCCTTTTTAAATTTTATTGGGGAGCGGTTAGTGAATTATAGCAAATTTGTCATGTGTAAGCTTTCCCAGTTCTGCATAACCGGTGTATTTTACATACTCTTACCCCCCCCTTGGCAACCCCAACCACCCTCTCTCCCCCAGGTCCCCTGTTCCAGACCCTGTGTCCTTTGCTTTGGTGTATTCTACCCCCTGCTCCAGGCCAAGTTCTGTCCTGTGTTGTCTCTTTTTAAGTCTGTCTCCCAAGTTCCACCTGCAGGTGGAGTCATCCCGTGCTCATCTCTCTCTTCCTAACCTAGCCCCATCCAACACTCTCCCTCCTGCTTCCAGCCAAGTTGAGGTAAAGACTGAGATGTTAGAGTCTGTGTTCCAACGTCTAGGTCTTTGATAGTTGGCCTTGGTTCACCCCCATCGGTCACGTCACTCTGTCCTCCTGTTGTTTGTTCTTTTTGTTGCTGGTGTTTGAGTTCCCATTTCGGTTTTACCACAGATGGCCTCACTTGGAGTGAGAGTTCCTACTCTTTCTCTTGTAGGACTCCTTTCTGTAATTCTTACAAGACAGGGTTGTTGGTAGTCAGCTTCTTTAGTTTCTGTATGTTTGGGAAGCTTTGATTTCTCCTTCATATTTGAAGGCTAGTTTAGCAGGATAGAATTTTTTTTTTCTCCAGGGTTATTGCCTGCACCACGAATCCACCACTCCTGGAGGCCATTTTTCCCCCTTTTGTTGCCCTTGTTGTTGTAGCCTCGTTGTGGTTATTATTATTGCCATTGTTGATGTTGTTCGTTGTTGGATAGGACAGAGAGAAATGGAGAGAGGAGGGGAAGACAGAGAGGGGGAGAGAAAGATAGACACCTGCAGACCTGCTTCACCGCCTGTGAAGCGACTTCCCTGCAGGTGGGGAGCCGGGGGCTAGAACCGGGATCCTTACGCCAGTCCCTGTCCTTTGCGCCACATGTGCTTAACCCACTGCGCCACCGCCCGACCCCCAGGATAGAATATTTTTGAGGTGACAATTACTATCTCTCTCTTTTTTTTTTTAATTTTTATTAGCTTTATTGGATAGAGACAGCCAGAAATTGAGGGGGGGGGGTGATAGAGAAGGAGAGAGACAGAGAAACACCTGCAGCCCTGCTTCACCACTTGCAAAGCTTCCCCCTGCAGGTGGGGACTGGGGGCTCGAACCCTGGTCTTTGCACATTGTAACGTGCACTCAGCCAGATGCACCACCACCTGGCCCATGATTCCTATCTCTTAGTGCTGTAAAAATGTCATTTCACATCCTTCTTGCCAGGACACAGGTTTCTCCCTCTGTCAGAGCAGCCTGAGTCTGGAAGGAAATGGGCAGCGGAATTGGGCAGGTGGTTTTCAGCTTCCTTAGGGGAGGAGACAGCCACCTTCCTGAGGATGGTGCCTGCAGTTTGTGTGCTTGCCACCAGGTGGTGCTGGGCTTAAACCTAACGACAGGGTCATGCTTTTCTTGCTAGAACAGACTGCCTGGAGCCCAGACTTGTGGGGAAAAAACAGAAACAGAAAAACTGCAGATCAGGAGGTGGTGCAGTAAAGTGTTAGATTCTCAAGCATGGGGTCCTGCGTTTGATCCCTGGCATTGCAGGTGCTAGAGTGCTGCTCTGCTTCTCTGTCTCTTCCCTTCAACTCTCATTAACAAGTAAATCCTAAAAAGCAATCAAACAAGTTTTAAAGTTGAACAACAGTAAAGGAATACATCTGGCAGGGGAGAACATATAATGGTTCTGCAAAAGACTCTCGTGCCTTTAAAAAAAACAAAAAACTTTCCTGCCTGAGGTTCTGAGATCCCAGCAACACCATAAGCTAGAACTGTGCAGTGGTTTTGGCATCTCTCTCTCTCTCTCTCTCCCTCTCTGTCTCTCTCATTAAAATAAATAAAATATACTTAAGAAAATAAAGGAATACACCATCCTCAATTGGGTGGGGGGGAGGTGAAAGGCAGGTACTATGATGCCAACTGGACTTCCCTGGGCAGACGACCCCACCAGTGTGTCCTGGAGCTCTGCTTCCCCAGAACCCCACCCAACTAGGGAAAGAGCGAGGCAAGCTGGGAGTATGAATCAACTTGCCAGCGCCCATGTTCAGCGGGAAAGTAATTACAGAAGTAATTACCTTCCATCTTCTGCATCCCATAATGCCCTGGGTCCATATTCCCAGAGGGATAAAGAATAGGGAAAAAAAGAAGAAGAAGAAAAAAAAAAGAAAGGCTAACAGAACCGGAGGCATCCCACTCCCAGATCTCAAACTGTATTATAGGGCCACTGTCATCAAAACTGCTTGGTACTGGAGCATGAACAGACACACTGACCAGTGAGCCCCACACCTATGGACATCTAATCTTTGACAAAGGGGCCCAGACTATTACATGGGGAAAGCAGAGTCTCTTCAACAAACGGTGTTGGAAAAATGGGTTGAAACATGCAGAAGAATGAAACTGAATCACTGTATTTCACCAAATACAAAAGTAAATTCCAAGTGGATCAAGGACTTGGATGTTAGACCACAAACTATCAGATACTTAGAGGAAAATATTGGCAGAACTCTTTTCCGCATAAATTTTAAAGACATTTTCAATGAAATGAATCCAATTACAAAGAAGACTAAGGCAAGTATAAACCTATGGGACTACATCAAATTAAAAAGCTTCTTCACAGCAAAAGAAACCACTACCCAAACCAAGAGACCCCTCACAGAATGGGAGAAGATCTTTACATGCCATACATCAAATAAGAGTTTAATAACCAACATATATAAAGAGCTTGCCAGACTCAACAACAAGAAAACAAATAACCCCATCCAAAAATGGGAGGAGGACTTGGACAGAATATTCACTAAAGAAGAGATCCAAAAGGCCGAGAAACACATGAAAAAATGCTCCAAGTCTCTGATTGTCAGAGAAATGCAAATCAAGACAACAATGAGATATCACTTCACTCCTGTGAGAATGTCGTACGTCAGAAAAGGTAACAGCAGCAAATGCTGGAGAGGGTGTGGGGTCAAAGGAACCCTCCTACACTGCTGGTGGGAATGTCAATTGGTCCATCCTCTGTGGAGAACAGTCTGGAGAACTCTCAGAAGGGTAGAAATGGACCTACCCTATGACCCTGCAATTCCTCTCCTGGGGATATATCCTAAGGAACCCAACACATCCATCCAAAAAGATCTGTGTACACATATGTTCTTGGCAGCACAATTTGTAATAGCCAAAACCTGGAAGCAACCCAGGTGTCCAACAACAGATGAGTGGCTGAGCAAGTTGTGGTATATATACACAATGGAATACTACTCAGCTGTAAAAAATGGTGACTTCACCGTTTTCAGCCGATCTTGGATGGACCTTGAAAAATTCATGTTATGTGAAATAAGTCAGAAACAGAAGGATGCATATGGGATGATCTCACTCTCAGGCAGAAGATCAGAAACGAAAACACAAGTAGAACCTGAAGGTTGATGAATGACGTAGTGGGGGTTGTATTGTTAAATGGGAAACTGGGGAATGTTATGCATGTACAAACTATTGTATTTACTGTTGAATGTAAAACATTAATTCCCCAATAAAGAAATAAATTTAAAAAAAAGAAAAAGAAAGGCTAGTAGTACTAGGATAGATGTAACTTTGTTTTGTTTTGTTTAGTACTTTTTCTTTTGTTCATTCTCTTCTTCCCCTCCCCCCCCCCCCCCAGCTTAGCTCAACTCAGGCTTACGGTGGTGCTGGGAACTGAACTTGGAAGCATAGAACTTCAGGGCTGAGAGTCTTTTGCAGAACCATTATGCTGTCTCCCCAGCTCCAGACATAGCCTTTGTCCTCAGAACACCTGGGCTCCTGCTTGGCTATGCTCTCCCACTGACTTGCCTCCTTCTGAGATGACTCTGTGAAAGTGGGGGTGGGGGCAGCGGGGAGGGGCCCTAACTGGGCACTGTCCACACCATTTTCCCTCCTCACACTTCTTTTCCACTGACCTCCCAAACAGGTGTCACCTTTCGATATCGAGCCCTCCAGTGGCCACATGCTCCCCTTGGGGCAGTGCAAGGTAAACATCACCTTGGAGGCCTTGTCCTGCCAACGCCTGGAAACCGTCCTGGAGCTGATGGTGGTGAATGGGGCCTGGAGGTGAGGGGGACTGGGGAGAGCGGGTCCGCTGCCCCCGGCGCAAAGTCACAGCTTCTGTATTTAAACAGCCTGCGTGATTAAGTATCTCTAGACATTTCAAAGGAGAAAGGGGCTGACTGGTGCTTATTTGGCCTATAAAACTTGGAAACCACAGAGAAGTAGCTCCCCGGAGATAATTCACTGGTAACATTATGGGGTACATTCTTGTAGTGCGTGTGTAGTGAAGGGATGTAAATCAATACAACCCCATTCACGTAATTGTTATGAGAACAGCTCCTAGCAGTGGTTGTCACCTCAGCGCCTGAGGACAGTTCCCCAGGAGTATTATGCACTTTGCCAGGTGTGACAACCCAGGTTAAAGCCCCTGGTCACCACATAGGGGCACCTGCACAGGGGAAGGAAGCTTCCTGAGCACTGGAGCTATGCTGTGGTGTCTCTCATTTTTTCTCTATCTGGAAAAAAAAAAAAAGATGAAGTCCTCTGGGAGCAGTGAAGTCATGCAGACATGGAGCCCCAACAAAACTCGGTTGGCAAAAAATATATATTGTTTAGTGGCCAGACGGTGGAGCGCACGGCTGAGCACACACGTTGCCATGCGCAGGGACCCAAATCCAAGCCCTGGCTACCCACCTGCAGGGGAGAGCTTCATGAGTGTGATAGCAGGTTGCAGGTGTCTACCTTTCTCCCTTTCTTTCTTTTTCTTTCTTTTCTTTCTTTTTCTTTCTTTTTTTTTTTTTTTTTTGGATAGGACAGGGAAATTGAGAGGGGAAGGGAGGGGAAGATAGCCAGGGAGTCTATTTCCCTTTCTATCTCTCCTCTCTAATAAAAAAGTAGAAAAGAAAAAATGGCCTTGAGGAGTGGCGGATGAATAGTGCTGACACTGAGTCCAGCAATAACTCTGGCAGTAAAAAAAATTAAAAATATGTTGTTTGTAGGTTAAATATGCATATGCTCTGTCACCCAGCCTTTCTTTTTTTAATATTTATTTATTTATTCCCTTTTTATTGCCTTTGTTGTTTTTTTATTTTTTATTTTTTATTATCTTTATTTATTGGATAGAGACAGTCAGAAATCGAGAAGGTAGGGGAGATAGGGAGAGAGAGACACCTGCAGCCCTGCTTCACCACTTGCAAAGCTTTCCTTCTGCAGGTGGGGACCGGGGACTTAAACCCGGGTCCTTGTTCACTGTAACACGTGCTCTTAATCAGGCGCGCCACCACCCGGTCCCTGCCTTTGTTGTTTTTATTGTTGTAGTTATTGTCGTCTGTCTTCGTTGTTGGATAGGACAGAGAGAAATGGAGAGAGGAGGGGAAGACAGAGAGGGGGAGAGAAAGACAGACACCTGCAGACCTGCTTCACCGCCTGTGAAGCGACTCCCCTGCAGGTGGGGAGCCAGGGGCTCGAACCGGGATCCTTCTGCCTGTCCTTCACTTTGCGCCACATGCGCTTAACCCGCTGCACTACAGCCCGACTCCCCCAGTAGCCTTTCTTTTTGTAGGGTCTATTTACTTATTCACGAGAGAGGGATAAAGAACAAGCCAAAGCTTCACTCTGGCACAGGTGATGCCTGTGATTAAAATTAGTGCTTTATGCTTGAAAGTCAAACACTTTATCCCCTGCACCACCTCGCAAGCCCCACCAATAGCTCTTCTGTGTCCGCTCACAAAGAAACACTAGGGAGATACATGCACACACCCTGGCATCTCAGGTGTGCATCTCAGGGAAAGGAGACAGAAATGTGGTACTTGGGAGTCGGGCAGTAATGCAGCGGGTTAAGTGCACATGGCGTGAAGTGCAAGGACTGGTGTAAGGATCCCGGTTCGAGCCTCCGGTGGTGAAGCAGGTCTGCAGGTGTCTATCTTTCTCTGCCCCTCTCTGTCTTCCCCTCCTCTCTCCATTTCTCTCTGTCCTATCTAACAACGATGACATCAATAGCAACAATAAAAAAACAACAAGGGCAACAAAAGGGAAAATAAATAAATAAAATTTTTTTTTAAAAAAAAGTGGTACTCACCAACAAACACCAAACAAGTCAATGTCTTCCCTTGTGAAAGAAAGAGTTCTCATGGGGAGTCAGGCTGTAGCGCAGCGGGTTAAGCGCAGGTGGCGCAAAGCACAAGGACCGACATTAGGATCCCGGTTCGAACCCCGGCTCCCCACCTGCAGGGGAGTCACTTCACAAGTGGTGAAGCAGGTCTGCAGGTGTCTATCTTTCTCTCCCCTCTCTGTCTTCCCCTCCTCTCTCCATTTCTCTCTGTCCTATCCAACAACGACAACAACAATAACAACTACAACAATAAAACAAGGGCAACAAAAGGGAATAAATAAATAAAATAAATATTAAAAAATATATATTAAAAAAAAAAAAAGAAAGAGTTCTCACATATATGAAAACAGAGTGGGTGGTCAGGGAGGTGGCGCAGTGGATAAGGCTTTGGAGACTCTCAAGCATGAGGTCCCAAGTTCATCTCCGGCAGCACATGTATCAGAATAATGTCTGGTTCTTTCTCTCCTATCATTTTTCATGAATAAATAAATAACATCTTAAAAAAGAAAAGTAAAAAGTAAAAATAGTAATCTGTTAGTATTTTGTGCCTACAGTGACCCCTCAGGTTCTCCCCCAGGACATCCAGAGAGAGCTCAGTGGGGAAGGTTTGTGCCTTGGCATACACACAATGCAGTTTTGAACCCCAACACCACATAGGGGGGTTCTTCCCCAACTCTGTCCCACCACTCTTATCTCATCTTTCTGAAACGGAGTCCTGGAGAGGAAAAAGCTGGCACGTGAGGCCCCGCTCTATAAACAAGCAGTTCCCTTCCTGAAAGCTCATTTTTGTTTTGTCAGGCTTGGATTTGGTGCCCTTTACTTTGTCTATTTGTTTGTTCTTTTGTTTTGCTTTCCTCTCTGACAATCCCTGTTTCTGAATGCAGGGGGATTGATTTCCTTAAGGAACAGGTGGTTTTGAGCTTCCGCCTAGGTTTCCTCTAGGTGGGTGTAGGCATGGAGAGTGACCTTTCCCAAGGAGTGAAGTCTATGGGAGGGAGCACCCTCAGTACAGAGCCAGCTTCCCAACCCTCCTGGAAGAGGAAGGAGCCAGAGCCAGAGGGGAAAACAGCCGAGACACATAGTTAAGAGGCTCAGCCAGATCTGCCCTGCCCTGACCTCTCTGCCTCTCTGCAGGCCCACACCACATTCTTCCTTAGGAGTAGCCTGGCCATGCTAACCTGTCAGCTGGCCTTTACACACACATACGCACACGCGCGCGCACACACACACCCTTTCCTGCACCCCTCTCACAGCCTGTGATGCTTCATTCCCTTGATAAGGAATCTCTCTAGAACCCTCACCAGGGGTTTTAAATAGTTCCGTTCTTGAGGCCGGGTACTGGTGCACTTGGTTTAGCATACACGTTACCAAGTGCAAGGACCCAGATTCAAGCCCACCTTTCCCACCTGCAGGGGAGAAGCTTCAGGAACAGTAAAGCGGTGCGACAGATAGATGTCTCTTTCTCTCTCCCTCTCTATCTCCCCTTCCCTCTCAATTCCTCTCTGTCCTATTAAATCAGAAACAGTGTATTCGTTGTATAGGCACAGAGCCCCAGGGATAACCTGGTGGTACTGAAATAATAATAGTTTAATTCATTTTTTTCCTCCAGTTAATCTGGTCACATCCTGCTGTTTTATTTCTTTCTCATTGAAATAACCTTGATTCACTTCTTTGTTCTGATATTCTCGCAAATAGCGCACGGTCTGGTTCAATGGATCCTCTTCCAACATGCAGACGTAGCAGGTGTCAGTCCCCAGCCCCTCTCCAGATGCTCACTGACGCCGCCCTGCATCCTCAGCAACACTGGCTGTTCCCCGTTTCCTAGAGCTCATCTTCCCAGAGTTCACAGAGGGTTTGCTCTGCTTCACATCTTTCTGGTGCTTATTTGCCATTGTCTTCTTTGGAGGATTATCTGTTGGGGGCTTTTCTCACATGTTTCTGTAAGTTCTCAACAGGAGTTAGATAAGAATTGCGTTGAGTTTACAGGTTACCACCACGCAGGGGGCCTGGGTTCAAGTCCCCAACCCCTACTTGATGTGATAGGGAGCTTCGTGAGTGGTGGGGCAGTACTGCAGGTGTCTCTTCTATCTGTCTCTTTCTGTCTCTTTCTCTGCCTCTATCAGAAAAGCAAGAAAAAGGGGTTGGGGGAGTGGCCACCAAGAGCCATAGAGTTGCCATGCAGGCCCTGAGCTCCAGCAGTCACTCTGGTGGCAAAAAAAAAAAAAAGGAAAAGAAAAGAAAAGAAAAGAAAAGAAAAGAAAAGAAAAGAAAAGAAAAGAAAAAACTGTGTCAAGGGGCCAAAGAGATAGCTCACCTGGTAGGGCATATGCCTTGCCATGGCTGCTGCCCACCTTTGAGCCCCAGCACCACATGGAAGTTCTGGTACCAACAAAAGTTCTGGTACTGTGGTGGCTCTCTCCTTCCCCCACCCTCCCTCTCCGTCTGAATAAAAGCTTTGGTGCTGTGGTGTCCACCTCTCCCTCCTCCCCTCCCTCACTGCTTGAAAAAGTTGAGCTAGAGCAGTAAATCCTTGTTGACAGCAAAAAGATAAAAGAAACAGCAGGGTCGGCAAAGTGGCCCCCTTGGATAGGGCACTTTGTCAAGTGCCTGACCCTGACCCTGACCCTGACCCCCACCAGTGCTTTGGTGCCTCTCCCTCCCTCCCTCCCTGCCTCCCCACTCTCCCTCTTTGTGTGTGTCTATCAGAGAAAGAAAGAAAGAGGAAGGAAGACACATAACAGATTCTTAGGGTTGGTAAATAGCTCACAAGGCCCTGGGTTCAAGCCCTGGCACTCAGGAAGCTCCAAGAATGGCAGAGCTGTGCTGTGGCGTCTCTCCTCACTCTCTGTCTCTTCTCTTTTTCCATCTCTCTGAAGAATGTAAGAAAAGCGGCGCAGGGCGGCGTCATCCGTGTGTCTGGCCCTGGAGTCTTCTCCCTGGGAGTCTCTGTGTAGACATCTTGTCACCTGTGAGCAGGGCCAGCCCTGCACTTCTTTTTTTTTTCTTTTTCTTCTTCCCAGAGCACTGCTCAGCTCTGGTTTGTGGTGGTGTGGGGGATTGAACCTGGGACTTCAGAGCCTCAGGCATGAGAGTCTCTTTGCATAACCATTATGCTATCTATCCCCACCCAGACCTTTTCTTGTGACCCGTGTGCCTTTTGTTTCCTGTGTCCCAGCTATCTGCCTGTGTATGCAGAAGTGCAGAAGCCCCACGTGTACCTGCTCAACAGCTTTGTGGAGGTCAGCAACCTCTATGTGGGCGTACCCACAAAGGCCGTCATCACGCTCATCAATGGCACGCTCCTGCCCACCCAGTTCTACTGGGGTAAGGTGAGTGAGCCCACTCTGTGCACTGGGCTGCACCATGGGCACCAGGTCTCAGACATGGGGGTACTGCCCTCCCAGATGCCCCAGAACAGAGGTTTAGGCTCCCTTCCCCCAGACTTACACACTGGTCAGAAAAGCTGGACTTCTTGAAGGAGCAGCACTCCAGTCTCACCCTGCCTCCTTGGAATTCCAGTTCCCTTCCTGAGAAGGTTTGTTTGTTTGTTTTTGTCATCAATGGAGGTCGGTGCTGGCTCTGTGAATCCACCACTCTAAGCAGCCACTTTTCCCCCTTTATTTTTCTTTCCTTTCTGTTTTATTTGATAAGACAGAGGGATATTGAGAGTTGATAGGGAGAGAGAAAGAGAGACACCTGTAGCCCTGCTTGTGAAACAGCTGTATAGGTGGGGGACGGGGGCTCAAACCTGGGTCCTTGCGCACATGGTAACATATGTGCTCAGCCTGGTGCACCACCACACAGCCCCCTGGTTTTTTCTCTAAAGACTTTCTTTTTTAAAATGTGTTTATTTGTATTGGGGGTGATGGTTTACATTGAACAGCATTATAGTTGTTGGTGTGTGTGTAAAATTTCTCAGTTCTCTGCAGAACACCCTCCAGCCTAGGTGCACCAGGACCCATAAGCCCCACCTCCCATTTAAAATGTATTTTGTTTTACTTATTTATTTTTGGATAGAGACAGAATTGAGAGGAAGAAAGAGAGATCTACAGCACTGCTTCATGGCCAAGGAAGCTTCCCTCCTATAGGTGGGGACCAGGGGTTTGAACCCAGGCCCTTGACTATTGTAGCATGTGAACACTACCAGGTGTGCCTCTGCCCAGCCCTAAGGAAAGTCTTGTGAACACAGCTAGACCTGAAAGCCAGTGCGACCCAGGACTGTCCACACAGATGTGGACACCCAGCAGTGGCTCTTCCCAGAGCCATAATACAGCAGGGACCCGACCTGTGCTGCAGAGGTAGCCGGTAGCCCCCCACCTCCCAGAGCAGCTGTTAGCCAGGAACCCCTCTGGGCTGAGGCCCCTGCCTAAGAGGCCAGATGAGTGCCCAGCTGGGACCCCATGCCCCAGTGCATCCTGGGAGTCCAGCATGTAACCCCAAAACACCCTTGTGTCTGCCAGCTCCTGGGGCACCAAGCAAGCTCCTGCACCATCAAAGTCTTCCCCAGACAGGGCCTGCTGGGCCCCAGCGAAGAACGCCTGCTCCACCTGGAGTTCACTGCTAACACCCAGGTGAGTGTGGCGCTGAGGGCCTGTGACCAGGAGGGACCCTGCACCATGTACCTGTGTCAGCAGGGATTGTCTGTTCGCATCCTCTCCCGGCCTTTGTGCTGGGGAGAGAATTCTCACTCTTTTAAAAACTCAAGTGTAGGAGTCGGGCGGTGGCGCAGTGGGTTAAGCGCATGTGGCGCAAAGCGCAGGGACCGGCATAAGGATCCCGGCTCGAGCCCCCGGCTCCCCACCTGCAGGGGAGTCACTTCACAGGCGGTGAAGCAGGTCTGCAGGTGTCTACCTTTCTCTCCCCCCTCTGTCTTCCCCTCCTCTCTCCATTTCTCTCTGTCCTATCCAAAAATGGCAATAATAATAACTACAACAATAAAAAAGGGCAACAAAAGGGAATAAATAAATAAATATAAACAAACAACAACAACAAAAACTTAAGTGTACTCATTGGGGCCTGGAGAGAGCTCAGTGGGTAGAGCACATGCCCTGACAGTGCATGAGGCCCACTGTATGCCAGGACTGAACACTGCTCTGATCTCAGTCATGAAAGTAAATAATCTTTAAAAAAAAAAAAAAAATTCAGGGGCCAGGCGGTAGCACAGTGAGTTAAGTGCACATAGCGCAAAGTGTAAGGATCCAGGTTCAAGCCCCTGGCTCCCTATCTGTAGGGTGGTCATTTCACAAGTGGTGAAGCAGGTCACAAGGTGTCTGTCTTTCTCTCCCCCTCTGTCTTCCCCTCTCAGTTTCTCTCTGTCCTATCCAACTATAACAATAACAACAATAAGGGCAACAAAATGGGAAAAATGGCCTCCAGGGGCAGTGGATTCGTGGTGAAGGCTCTGAGCTCCAGCAATAACCCTGGAGGGAAAAAAATCATTCAGGGAACCAGGAGGTAGTGCACCAGGTTAAGCACACATGGCACAAAGCAAAAGGACTGGTGCAAAGATCCCAGCTCCCTACCTGCAGGGGCGTCACTTTGCAAGCGGTGAAGCAGGTCTGCAGGTGTCTATATTTCCCCTTCTCTGTCTTCCCCTCCTATCTCAATTTCTCTCTGTCCTATCTAACGACAACAGCAACAACAACAATGGAATAAAGATGGCCTCCAGGAGCAGTGGATTCATAGTGTAGGCACAGAGCCCCAGCGATAACCCTGGAGGCAAAAAAAAAAAAAATTCAGGGGGGCAGGGGAAAGCAGGGCCGGGTGGTGGCACACCTGATTGATCGCACATGTTACAATGTGCAAGGACCCAGGATTGAGCCCCTGGTCCCCACCTGCAGGGGCGAAAGCTTCAAGAGTGGTGAAGCAGTGCTGCAGGTGTCTCTCTGTCTCTCTCCCCCTCTAATCTCCCCCTCTCCTCTCAATTTCTCGCTGTCTCTATCCAATAAGTAAGTAAAGATAATAAAAACTTTTAAAAAGAAGGCCTTTGTGTGGCGCCCTACACAGTACTGGCTCATGCTATGGAAGACCCATTGAGGTGAAGCAAAGCCCCAGGACTGAGTGTAGGGACGGCCCCTGTCGGCCTTTCTTACAGGAAGAGCTGACAGACCTGGCCTTCCCCTGCCACATAACCGGCATGGATAAGCCACTGGTCCTGGGCATCTCCGGGAAGCCCCAGGGGCTGAATGTGACCATTGAAGTCTTTGAAGAGAGTTCTGAATGCAGGTGAGCTCCCTGCTCCCCCTCTCCAGGCCAAGGCCTGAGGACTGAGGTAACCACACAGAGGAAGGTGGCAGGGGACAGGACTGTGGATACTGTGGGCTTTCCTGGGGGGCAGGTCAGTGCACCTCTGGCCAGGGAGAGTTTGGGGGATTGGATCTGAGGCCTCTCGGTGTCACAGGTGGATGTCTGTGAGGCAGCCACTGCTGAGGGAGCGCGAGGCTGAAGCCTGCCTCCTGGGCAGCTATTGCACCCCTGCCCAAGGCAGCTCGCTGGGCAGGGTCCAGGGCGGCCTGTGACCTCACACCCAGGGCGGGGGTAGTGTTCCCTTCTCAGATGTGTACCCCGGCCACCCAGAGGAGCTCCGCCTGGACTTTGGCTCGACGGTGCCGCTGCGGACCCTGGTGACCCGCCAGGTCACCCTGACCAACCTCTCCCCGATACTGGCCCCCTTCACCCTCGAGTTTGAGTACTTCCGGAGCCCCCAAGACAGCCTGAGCCGGAAACCCAGCCTGTAAGCCTGGCTTCAGTCAGAGGCCGTTCCTGGGATGGGGGAGCGGGGGCCAGTGGCAGCTGGGGTGGAGGCTCTGTGTGGCTCAGGTGGCCAGAGAGTGGGTGGTGTGAGAAGTGCAAAGCTGTGCTCTCACAGGGAGGCATGTGGGAAGATGGTGCCTGCTGCTGGCTCCTGGCCTGGGAGAGGGCTTGTGGGAGAGGCTGGCACTTCTGCCCCTTCTCCTCAGCCCGGCCTCCTCAGGAGGGCTCCTCGTAGGTCAGGCTTTACCTGTATGTAGGTGGAGGAAGCCATGTGGGCAGAGATGGTCATAAGAGAGCCAATGTGGGGACTGGCTGATGGCGCAGCAGGTTAAACGCACATGGCGTGAAACGCCAGGACCGGCGTAAGGATCCCGGTTCAAGCCCCCGGCTCCCCACCTGCAGGGGAGTCACTTCACAAGCGGTGAAGCAGGTCTGCAGGTGTCTGTCTTTCTCTCCCCCTCTCTGTCCTATCCAACAATGACAGCAATAACAACAACAATAATAATAACAAAAACAAGGGCAACAAAAGGGGAAAAAATAGTCTCCAGGAGCAGGGGACTCATATAATGCAGGCATCATGGAATCCCAGAAATAACCCTAGAGTCAAAAAGAAAATTTTTTTAAAAAATTAAATTTAAAAAAGCCAGCTTGTGATCAAGGAACAGTGGGAGGGCACAAAGTCTACCACTGCCCTGTGGATGCCTAATGGATAAAACAGAAAGTGGTCAGGACATAGCTCACTCAGCAGAGCGCATAGCCTGCCTGTGTAAGGACCTGGGTTCAAGCCCCAGCACCACAGGGAAGCACCATGGGCAGCATCAGGGAAAGCTCTACACATGGCAGAGTGGTGCCGTGGTATCTCTCTTCCTCTCTGCCTCTCTCTCTCCCTCTTTTTTTTTTAATTTATTTTATTTATTTATTCCCTTTTGTTGCCCTTGTTGTTTTTTATTGTTGTAGTTATTATTGTTGTCGTCATTGTTGGATAGGACAGAGAGAAATGGAGAGAGGAGGGGAAGACAGAGAGGGGGAGAGAAAGATAGACACCTGCAGACCTGCTTCACTGCCTGTGAAGCTACTCCCCTGCAGGTGAGGAGCCGGGGTTCGAACCGGGATCCTTATGCCGGTCCTTGTGCTTTGCGCCACCTGCGCTTAACCCGCTGCACTACAGCCCGACTCCCTCTCTCTCCCTCTTTATCTGAAAAATAAAAGAATGAAAAAATGGGCCGTAGAGTGGTGTGGCAGAAGCTACGAGACCGTCCTCCAGAGAGCCCGCTGCAAGCATCCTGCAGACACTGCAGGCACCTCACCTTCTAATGTCCAGCCTAACCGGCACTGCTGGTGACAGGGGGGGACACTGGCCCTTCCTCCCAGGAGAATCAGCGCATGTGCCATGCTGGATAGGTGGATAGGTGTTGGCAGGCTGGCCACTGCGTGCCCACAGGCTGGGATAGAGGCGAGAGTGTGAGCTGGATCTATGACCTGGGTCTTCTGGACAGAGAGCTTGGGGAGTCCTCCTGGGTTTCTTGGGGAGCAATCCCTGGGGGCAGCCAGCGGCCTGCAGTGAGGATACATGGGAGGTGGGGATGCAGGGCCACTGTCCTCTGCCAGTACCTGGCTGGGTGCTGGAGGCCAGGGGTGGGGGCCAGGCCTGAGGAGGCCGCAGATGGCCTGATGCTGTTCCCATGTTCCATCTTATCAAGGCCTGACATTCCGGTTTCCCTGCTGAAGACGGCGAGGATGCAGAAGCAGCTGGCCAAGCGAGAGGAGCACTGTAAGGGGGGTGCCAGTGGCCCAACGAGGATGTAGGTGCTGCCCTGGTGGGGGTGGGGGGCGGTGGGGTGCAGAGACTCAGCTCAGTGCTTTTTCTAGCAAGGTCCCTGAGGTGCCCAGCCCTGGCTAGAACAGAAGGCTTGCACACGGCCTGAGTGATGGCTCAGAAGGGAGGCCTCCCACTGGGGCCTTCCCCCCAGGAACTCCCAGGAGGACTTCCAGGAGGAGGTGTGGGTTAGTCTGACCAAGGAGAGGCTGGAAGGTGGCTTGTCTTGGGGTGGGGGTGGAATCCTGAGCCCCATACTGGTCCCCCCCACCAGTCTTTATGGAAAACATGCTGTCCTATGGGAAAGGCGCAGCTTTCTTCCCCCACGTGGCCCAGGGCTTGCTGGGCGCCCACCAGCAGCTCAGAATCAACATCACAGGCTGTGCGAACATGTGGGGCGAGTACTGGGACAAGCTCATCTGCACAGTAAGAACACGGGAAGGAGGCTGGTCCCACCCACCCCCCAGGCCCACGCTGCTCCAGCACCTGGCCCTCCACTCACCTTGCTCAGGGGCTGCCCTGTCAGCAGCCACTGCTGGGATCCTGGCCCAGACAGCCGAGGCAGGAGGGAGGTCCTGGTGGGCGGGGGATGGGGGGGACCTCCCACACCTCCTCCAGCAGAGGAGCTGGCTGTCTGGGCTGGGCTACAGCCAGATGGAGCCACAGCCTCACCTGGACTGGAGTCAGTCATAGTCCCATCATCCTGGTCACTGACTGTCACCCAGCATGAATGGAGCACTTGCTGTGTGTGGGTCCCCATGGGCTGGGTTGTAACATGTGTCCCCCGCTCCGTGACTTACTCAGTTACTGCCCAGAAGAGTGCCATGAGAGATTCCGGGCAGGTTGGTTATAGGGGCCACTTGCTTGAAGTTGTTGGCATTGATACACGGCAAAGGACCGTCACTGCACAAAGAGTGCTTCGCTAACAGTAGCAGGGAGGGAAAGGCAGTGTTGAGGTGGAGGTGGTGGCTGATGAGTGTATAAAAGGGTGCCGTCATGAGGGCAGTAAGGTGACTTACCTGGAAGGGTACATGCCCTACCATACGTGAGGGCCCAGGTACAAACCCTGGCACAACATGGCAGCACCAGGGGAAATGCCATAGATGGTGAGATGCCCACAGGGAACCCTGGGCTCACTCTTCAGCACCGTTTATAACCTAGAGGTGCTCTGATTGCCCTCTCGTGAAAAGAAAAAGAAAGTCTATTTCTTTTTATTTTATTATTTTTTTTAAATATTTTTATTTATTATTAGAGACAGAGAGAAATTGAGAAGATGGGGGGAACAGAGAGGGAGAGAAACAGAGAGACACTTGCAGCCCTGCTTTACCATTTGTGAAGCTTTCCCCTGCAGATAGAGACCAGAGGCTTGAACCCATGTCCTTGCACATTGTAACGTGTGCATTTAACCAGGTGCACCACCACTAGGCCCCAAGTCTATTTCTTTCTTTTTTGTTTTTTTTTTTTTTATTTTGGGTTTTTTTTGTATTTATTTATTCCCTTTTGTTGCCCTTGTTATTTTTTATTGTTGTAGTTATTATTGATGTCGTCATTGTTGGATAGGACAGAGAGAAATGGAGAGAGGAGGGGGAGAGAAAGATAGACACCTGCAGACCTGCTTCACCACCTGTGAAGCGACTCCCCTGTAGGTGGAGAGCCGGGGGCTCAAACTGGCATCCTTACGCTGGTCCTTGCGCTTTACGCCATGTGCACTCAACCCGCTGGAGCACTCAACCGCCTGACTCCCTCTATTTCTTTTTATTATAGATTTTTTTTCCAGACACTGCTTATCTCTTGTTTGTGGAATCAGGATTGAAATAAATGAATAAATAATTCGTAGTGATTTTTTTATTAGCAGAGAGCAGTGGTCACTTTCCATTTCAAAGATACAGACTTTGACCCAAGGGGCACTAAGAGGTGACTGGTGGTCAGCCCTGAAAAGTGTTCTGGTCACGGGCTGCAGGAGAGCTAAGAGGGCGAGGGAGATGGAGGTGTGGGCCCCTTTCCAAGAGGCCCCCATGAAAATGACCAAGCTGTGAAGCCCCCAGGCTGGCTGGGGAAAGACAGGTCTTGTGTTGAGGGGGCTGGGGCCCAAGGAATGTGGCAGCATCCACTGACTACAGCGTGTTTGCAGGTGGGAGACCAGGCACCCACTGTCATCCCGGTGTACCTGGTGGCAGTGGGCTGTCCCATCAGCTCCCTGAGGCCCACCTACCGCATCGCTGACCAATTCCAGAAGGAGCCTATTATCAGGTAGCCCTCCTTGGCCACATCCTCTGCTCCATGGGCTGCCCCTGACTGACCTGTTGCTCTCTAGCTGGCCCAGGACCCCTGTAAAGAAAGCCCCAGGATGACAGGGCTGCCACCCACGCATCTTAGGGAGCCTTGAAAGGGTTACAGCAAGGCCAAGGTCAGTGCCAGTCCCAGCATGCCTCACTACTGCAGAGCTGGGATCAGCCAGTTGAGAACAGGGGTGCTCAGGGGCTGGTGGGTAACCCTGGATCACAGACCTACAGGCACTCTGGGGCAGAACTCCAGCCTTGACAGACTCTAGGCTGACAGGCTAGTGTGGGGCTTCCCCCAAACCCCCCCCCCCCTTGAAGCAGCTGTGCCTGCAGGCTGGCTGTGGTCACACTCAGCCTGCTGTCCCACCTCCAGGTTTGGCACACAGGTCTCAGGAGGAGTCACAATCATCCGGACCATTCGCCTGAACAACTCCAGTCCCTGTGGTAAGACGCTCAGTAGTCCTCTTGCTCCAGGCTGTGCCATGCCAAGTGAGGAGGGTGGGGCTGGGAGAGCAGACGCCCCAAGGTCAGGACTCAGGAGTCCAGGTGGCCTGAGACTCCCAAAGGTCCAAGGTGAAGAGTCGCCAAGCCGTTGTGAGGTTGGCATGTAAACGGGAATCAGTGAACAACAGATCTAAAAGTGTCTATCTTTCCCTCTCTGTCTCCCCACCCCTCTCAGTGTTTATCTGACTTGTCAAGTAAGAGACAGAAAATAAGTAAACAAACAAATTTTAGAGTTTGTAGTCTCTCATCCATTTTGATTTGACCTTGGTATGTCATACTGATTTTTTAATGTTTTATAAAGTTTTTTTTAACATTTTTAATATTTATTTATTTTCCATTGTGTTGCCCTTGTTTTATTTTTTTATTGTTGTAGTTATTATTGTTGTAGTTATTATTGATGTCATTGGCTAGGACAGAGAAATGGAGAGAGGAGGGGAAGACAGAGAGGGGGAGAGAAAGACAGACACCTGCAGACCTGCTTCACCGCCTGTGAAGTGACTCCCCTGCAGGTGGGCAGCCTGCCAGGCGCAGTGCATGGGGACCTGGGGACCCAGAGGGAGCAGGGCAGAGGGAGCTCTGCTGAGATGGCCATTCCTGCCTGGTGGGACAGTGTGGCCTGCGCTGACTGAAGAGGAAGCTGTGTGCTGGGCTCTGTGGGGAGGTCTCCGGACCCCATGAGGGCATGCAAGATGTTGCCCAAGAGGACATTTTTTCCCTTTTTTTATTTTATTCATTTATTCACTCCCTTTTGTTGTCCTTGTTTTTTATTATTGTTGTTGTCATTGTTGGATAGGACAGAGAGAAATGGAGAGAGGAGGGGAAGACAGAGAGGGGGAGAGAAAGACAGACACCTGCAGACCTGCTTCACCGCCTGTGAAGCGACTCCCCTGCAGGTGGGGAGCCAGGGGCTCGAACTGGGATCCTTATGCTGGTCCTTGTGCTTTGTGCCACCTGCACTTAACCCGTTGCACTACCGCCTGACTCCTTTTCCCTCCTTTAAAAATTTTTTTAACTGTTTGATTTGATAGGGTAAAGAAATTGAGAGTGGGCGGGGCCAGGTGGTAGCACAAAGAGTTGAGCCTACATGGGGCAAAGCCAGGACCGGCATAAGGATGCTGGTGTGAGCCCCTAGCTCCCCACCTGTAGGGGGCGTCGCTTCACAAGCAGTGAAACAGGAATGCAGGTGTCTTGCTCTCCCCTCTCTGTCTTCCTCTCCTCTCTTGATTTCTCTCTGTCCTATCCAACAATGACGACAGCAATAACAATAGTACCAACAACAACAATAAACAACAAGGGAAACAAAAGGAAAAAAATAGTCTCCAGGAGCAGTGGATTCATAATGCAGGCACTGAGCCCCAGCAATAACCCTAGAGGTATAAAAAAAGAAAGAAAAGAAAGAAGAGTGGTCTGGGAGGTGGCACAGTGGATAAAACACTGGATTCTCAACCATGAAGTCCTGAGTTCAATCCCCAGCAGCACATGTACCAGTGTGATATCTGGTTCTTTCTCTCTCTGCCTATCTTTCTCATGAATAAATAAATAAATTTAAAAAAAAAGACATTGAGAGAGGATAAGGGAGAGAGACAGAGAGACACTGCAGACCTGCTTCACTGCTTGTGACGCTTCCCCCTACAGGTAGGGAACGGGGACTCATACCTAGGTCCTCTCGCCTGTTAACGTATGCACTTGAGTGGGTACACCACTGCCTGGACCCCCAAGTTCATGTGTTTCAATTCTTTGTTATCTTTTAGGAGGAAAAAAAAAAAGGCCGGTCCATGTATTTTTGCCTTTGGGTTTTATGATTGATTTCACTTTATTTTCTCCTTTATTTTGCTTTCAGTGATTTCATTTTTCTTTCACTTTGCTCAGTTAGGGATTTCTCTTCTGCTTTCTTTTCCTGGCTTCCTTCCCTTCATGGTACTCAAAGTCACAAGCACTCTTCTCTAGCCAGACTGTGTGACAACAACTATGTGTGTTGGGGGGGGGGGTGCTGAAGCAGGTGGCAGGCACTACTCCAAAGAAACACAAAGCAGGGACCCCTGGGTGGGAGTTCACCAAGTGTCCCAAGGTCAACTAGTGACTAATCGGGTGTAAACTGGGGGGTGGGTGAGATCTGGCGATGGCGGACAACTTATCCTGCAAGCTTGCTTGCTATGGAGGGGGGAGAGAGAGAAGGTGATACTGGAGAGGTCACTGGCTGAGGTAGGCAGGTGAGGGGACCCACCTTTGCCATTGGGGAGCAGAAAGTGGCTGAAGCCGTGGGGGGGGTAGGTGCAGATCAAATGGAGGCTGTGGCTGGACTTCACGTGGGCTTTAGGGAGGACAGGCCAATGTGCAGATTGGGAAGGAAAATGAGTCAGAGATCAGTGGCGAGTAGAGTGTGGACCCAGCTTAGGTTGGGAACAGGTTTGAAAGTGGGACCCAGGGCCAGCAGCATAGCTCACTTGGATATGCTGCTTTGCCTGTGCATAGCCTAGGTTCAAGTCCAGCCCCCACCACATTGAAGGAAGCTTCATTGCTATGGTGTCTCTCTCTCTCTTAAAAAAAGGGGGGGTCAGGCGGTAGTGCAGCAGGCTAAGTGCACGTGGCACAAAGCATAAGGATCCTGGCTGGAGGTCCTAGGTTTGATCCCCGCCATCACAGATGCCAGAATAATGCTCTGGTGTTTGCTCGCTCGCTCTCCCTCTCTCCCTTTCTCTCCACTCTCCCCCATGTTAATAAATAAGAAAGTCTAAAAAGAAAAAAGGGGGGCAGAGAAGACAGCATCATGGTTACTCAAAAGACTTTCCTGCCTGAAACCCTGAAGTCCCAGGTTTAGTCCTATACTGCCATAAGCCAGAGCTGTGCAGGGCTCTGGAAAATAATAATAATGATATAAAAGGAATTGCCCGGAGGGCTGGGGATGGAGCTCCATGGGCAAAGAGCATGCCGTGCACGCATGAAGCCCTGGGTTCGGTCCCCGGCACCCAGCTTCCCCCATCAGAGCAGTAGGAACACGGCCTGGCAGTGGTGTCAGAGAGCCAACAAGGCCCCATTCCAGCCGAGTGAGTATCAGAGACCGGCAGCTGTGGGAGGGGCTCCAGGGATGCTCCACCGGCTCTGCACTCTGAGCACCCTCCCCCTTCAGACATCCGCCTGGACTGGGAGACCTACAGTCCGGACTGCAGGGAGGACAAGCTGCTGGACCTACTGGTGTTCTACGGCCCCCTCTTCCCGCTGCGGGACCACCTGGGAAACGAGCTCCTGTCCCCTGAGACCCCAGGGAGCGTGACTGGGCCCCCAAGTTGTCCCTCCAGTGGGTCAGACTACAGCCCCGATGCCCCATCTGTAAGCAGGGCTGGAGGGGAGAGGGCAAGGGTGGGCTGCCCCCCAGGGGTGTGACTGGTGGGAGCCTCAACAACTCCTTGATGGCAGGCCCAGAAGGTCATCTCAGTCATCCTGCAGGAGCACGAGGGGGTGCCCTCCAGCCTGTACCAGATCAGCCCCAGGCAGCTGGTGAGTTGAGGTGGGGCAGGGAGCTGCCTCAGGGCACCTGTGCCGCCACAGGGTAGGGGGTAGGGCAGTGCTGAGGCTGCCTGTCCATGCCAGGTGGTCCCTGCGGGGGGCAGCAGCTCCATCAGCATCTCCTTCACACCTCTCGTGCTTGGCCCCGAGATCCTGCACAAGGTGGATTGCGCTGGCTACGCCCTGGGCTTCATGAGCTTGGACAATGAGGTGAGCCCTCCCCCATGGGGGCCTATGCGAGGGGTCCCCGCCCGCCAGGGGCCACCAGCACTGAGGCCCTCTTCTCGGTAGGTGGAGAGGGAACTCCCTGGGAAGAGGCGCCGTGGGCAGGACTTCGCTGTGGGCCCCCTGAGGCTGGACCTGCATGGCTGCGTGAGGCCTGCACAGTGAGTGGGCCAGTGGCCTGGGTCTCCTCTACGTCTGGGGCTGGGGGGTGGGGGAACAGGGGGAGTTTCACCGTAGCCCCTGGAGGCTCAGCCCACCGACAGTGCCTGTCCCCGGCAGACTGAGCATGGAGCTGGACTACGGCAGAGGCATGGTCTTCCGGCACCAGGCCAGCGACCTTATCCCCGAGCATCCCTGCTCTGGGGTGAGTCTGCTGCCTCTCTCTCCAGCCCCACCTGACCACAGCCAGGATGCTGTGTCCCCACAGACCCCTTTCGGGGACAGTCTGAGAGCCCAAGTCCCCCCCCCCCAGCACCCTCTCCCCCACCTGAGCCCCGGAATAAAGACCTGCCTCTCCAGCTCCCCCATCCCCCCCACCAGGTGCTGGCTGAGCTGGTGACCACCCAGCACCTGAAGCTGACCAACAACACGGAGATCCCCCACTACTTCCGGCTGCTGGTCTCCAAGCCGTTCTCTGTCTCTCAAGAAGGGGCGAAGCACAGCCGCGGAGCCCCCATCCAGGGAACGGCGGCAGAGGACAAGCAGCTGGTGCTCCCCCCACAGGAGAACATGCTGGTCAGTGCCCGGGAACCCCGCACGTGCCTGGACCCAGCTCCCTCTCACACACACCGACAGCTCAACCCACTCCAGTCCTGACACAAACTGCACATGCAGGCACTTGCTGTAGACTCGTGATGTGCAGCCCACCCCAGCCCTCTGCATGGGGGCCCCCCCTAAAGACGTCATTCATCCTGGCGAGGGGACGAACAGTCAAGCGCAGTCTCGACTGTTCACTACCTGTAGCCCCCAGCCCCTTTTTAACCAGAGCACTGCTCTACTCTGGCTTGTGGTGTGGGACTGAACCTGGGATCTCAGAGCCTCATGCAGGAGTCTTTTTGTGGAACTGTTATGCTCTCTCCCCCTGCCCCCCACCTGCCCCCTTCTGAAAGGTATAAGCTGACAACTAGAGCTCCCCGGTCTGTGGCATCAGCAGATATTTTCATGTTTTTCAGTTGAGTGAAATGTAGGGATGGTTAATCCTTGCCTATGGTTTAATACTTCTCTGGGAAGCCCAGTTTCCCCACAAAAGGACATGGCATCCATTACTCCCACCATGTGCTTACTCAGTGGCCCAGCAGCTGGTTCCAGACCAGAATTTTCTGCCACGCTCTCGATTCCAACTCAGTCTTTGCAGACGTGGCTCCCAGTCTTCCTCCCCATATCTGTGCCTCTTTTCAGCAGTGTGTTTTACCTTCCCCACGTTGCCCAAGTTAGCACCCTGACACTCCACAGTGCCCACCCGCCAAGCCCTGCTGCCTCCTCCTCAATCTCCCTCAGCATGTCCCATAGCTCCATCTTGGTCTAGAACTAAGGCCCTTCCTGTGGGGCCCAAATTACACCCCCAGTCTCCTGACAGCCTCACATCCATTCATGCTCCTTACAGCAAGTAACCATGGATGTCTTCCTAATGAAAACCTGTCAGAGGCCCCGCTCTGTGCCCGTGGGCTTGTCCACATCTGGTCGTGTGAGGGGTACAGGGAGGTCTGCTTATCTTCTCCCTTCTGGGCCCCCAGCTGCAGGGCAGAGGCAACCTTGCTACAGTACTGACATCAGGGGCCAGAACACGTGTGGAATGGGAGCAGCTGATAGGGGTCTGGGTGGTAGGGCAGGAGGGTACAGCTGGGCTGCCGGCTGGGCAGGGCCGTGTCAGTCTGGGCGGCAGGCTGCGTGGGTCAGGGACAGAGGTGGGACCTGGGCGGCTCTGCAGAGGCCATGGGTGGGTGGGAAGGACAGAACTCTGGGGGTGCCACCACCTCAGCAGCAGCCTGCGGTGACAGTCTCGTCCACGCCTGCTCAGGTGAACGTGTCCTTCTCGCTCTCGCTGGAGCTGCTCTCCTATCAGAAGCTCCCAGCTGACCAGATGCTGCCCGGAGTGGAGATTCAGAAGAAAGCAAATGGCGAAAAAGAGATGGTGTTCACTCAGAACCTGCTGCTGCAGTACAACAACCAGACCATGCAGGTGAGTCTCATCTGTCCCCACGGTGAGGGGCGGATGGAGCTGGACTCCATGGTGGGGCCAGGGGAGGTGGGCAGGAGCCTTGAAACCTGGCCCAGAGGTCCCCTTCACCCCGGAAGAGGCCTTGCACAGGGGGACAAGGCTCCTCCATCCTTACCTGTCTAAAAGAGCTTAGAGCTAGGTAAGGAGCTGTCAGGTAGAAAGTCAGGGTAGCTTCGTGGAGGAGGTGCTGTGAGACAGCTCCTGTTAAATCAGAGAAGGGAGACCACATCCAGAGGCTGAGGGAGTGACCTGATAGGCAGGTGGAGTGAGCACCTGAGGGGGGACTCACGGGCGAGCGGTACCATCCTAGTTCCATCAGTTCATCAGGGTGTGGGATGAGGGCTGAGCTAGAGGCTACGGGGACGTCTCGACCCAGAGCCCATGAGGGTTCAGCACCCTTGGTTTCGATGCTACGCGCACGGCCCCATCACCCACCCCTCAGAAGCCTCAAACTGGGCGTGTAGAGACCCAGCTCGGAGCAGTTCAGCATGAACAGGACCGTCCGGACCATGGCTTCTGTCCTCCAGGTGGTGCCCCTGCGGGCCGTCGTGGCCGTGCCCGAGCTGCAGCTCTCCACCAGCTGGGTGGACTTCGGAACCTGCTTCGTGAACCAGGGCCGGGTGCGAGAGGTCTACCTGCTGAACCTGAGCGGCTGCACAAGCTACTGGACCGTGCTGATGGGTAGGCCACCCCCCAAACCCTGGGATGCTGGATCCCAGCCATGCAGGGGGACAGGGAGGCTCCTGGGGCAGCGTGTGGAGCCACCAGCCCTCCCGTGTGCCACCTCCCCTCTGAGCAGGCCAGCAGAAGCCAGACAAGGACCCCGCAGCTTTCTGGGTGTCCCCAAGCAGCGGGCTGCTGCAGGCACGGTCTGTCAATGCTCCTCCAACCTCCATCCCTCTTCAGATTCTCTTCAAGGCCAGGTACAGCCCCCCCCCCCATCCCCCTTGTCTCTGCCCCCCACCTGGAGCCCGTCCTAACCATAACCCCTCCCCCGCAGTAACAGTCAGCTGTACGAGTCCACGCTGGTGGTGGAAGGCGTGCTCGGGGAGAAGGTGTGCATGCTGAGGCTGCGGGGCAAAGGCTCTAATGATGAGAAATACATGGTACGCCAGTAGGGGTCTCTGTCTTCACTCAGCCAGTGTTGGAAATAAACGTGGCCCAGTGCTCGGACCCGGGTCTCTTGCTGGGGAGGGAGGGAGACACAGGATGGAAGGCCCTGTTTCTGGAAGTCATTGCAGTGCAGGCCCTGCATCCTGTGTCCTCGGAGCTAACAATGGACAGGCCACAACATCATGGAGACCATGGTAAGAACCAGTCGTCAGAAAACACCACGGCCACTGAGGTCTGCTAACACTCGTTTACTACACCTCTGGCACCTCCACTCCCACAGGAATCACACGGTCAGCCCGCCCGGGCTTCCATCCGTGCTTCCACTTCCCGAATTAGCAGCAGTGCCTCCATTTGTCCACTATCGCTACTTCCGATTTCCCCACATGACCTCATTTCTGTAGTGCTGTTTTCCTGTTGCTAGAGGACCATTTGGGTAGTGCCTGGGGCCTGCTGGGCTCAGTTTCCCGGATATTCAAAGACAGCAGCGGCTCCCATCCCAGTCCCGATGCACATGGAGACCACCCCGTATGCCCTGTGGAAGCAAAACGGTGTTGACTGGGGGACGGCGCACGACCCCAACCATGGTGCTCTCTCAGACTGGCTGAGCTGGGTGAACTTGGGCTTTCAGTGGCAGGAAGGGGTAAGCGGTTGATGTCCTGAGTGCCCACCCTGGCACCACCCCCACGTTCACAGGTATGTGTATGCATGTACACCTCCCCAGGAGACCCCTCTACAGACTCTGCCTCACCTCTGCCCACGGCGTTTCAGCTCATTGAGTAGTGTGATGACCTGCCGAGTCCCAGTGCAGCCCAATGGGTGGCCCAAGGCCACCGCACCCCCCAGCGGGTTCACCTTCTCAGGTGGGATTCCCAGCTTCTCCACACAGTAGACGGCCTGCGAGGAGCAGAGAAGCCCCAGTTACTGCCCCCCAGGTCTCTAGCTGTGCTGCCCAGCAACCGACCGATGTACAGAGCAAAACTCACCTGGCTCGCAAAGGCCTCATTGATCTCAAAGATGTCCACGTCGTTCACCGTCAGCCCTGCGGGCAAAGGGGAAAAGTCCTGGGCTGACCCAGTGGCCACTCAGCAGGCTGCCCAGGGCCCTGCCCACCTTTGGCCTGCCCATTCCAGATGGATGAGTGGGTCCCAGCTTGGAGATCTAGAAGAACCTGGGGTGCCAGCCTGACCCGCCTTTATAGCAGCCACGATTTGATTCCCCTCCTGCGACAGCATGAAGAACAAGAGAGGGATCCAGGCTGGATCAAAACGTCCAGTCTGAAAGACATATTGCAAAAGCCTCACCTGCTTTTTGCAAAGCCTCAGGAATGGCGTAGGCAGGGCCAATGCCCATGATGTCGGGGGGCACTCCGACCACTGCATAGGACCTCAGGACCCCAAGGATGGGAAGGCCCAGCTCTTCTGCCTTGGACCTCCGGGCCAGCAGGATGGCAGCTGCCCCATCACTGACCTGGCTGGAGTTCCCTAGAGGCGAGTCGAAGTGTAAGGAGGCCCGCAGGGCACGGTGGGGAGGACCAGCCCTCCCATGCCCACCCTTCCTGTGGGGAACACTCACCAGCTGTGCTTGAGCCATTCTTCTTGAAGGAAGGCTTCAGCTTGGCCAGGCCTTCCATGGTCGTGTTGGGGCGGATCCCCTCATCCTGGCTCACGGTGATGGTGCTCTCGTTGCCCTTGTCATCTCGGGTCATGGTGGTCACAGGCACGATTTCAGCTTGGAAAAAGCCCTTGCTCTGGGCTCTGGCTGCCCTGCCAGCACCATGGACAGAGAGGCTCAGGCCCCGTGGCCCTCAACTGCTGCCCATCTGGGCAGATGCACAAGCTCAGGCTGCTACTGGCTGCTCGCATGCTCACCTTGTGGGGAGCTCTGAGGGACTAGGGTGGGTTCCCCACTCTCCCCACCTGCCCCTGGGGTGGGAGGTCCGAGGCCTTTGGGGCCCTTCTTCATCACCACCTGCCCAACCCCAACCTCGAAGGGGACAAGATCTGGAGATGGTGGCGCCCCTCTGAGCCCTTCACAGAGACACAGCCTGCTGGTTCCCATGCTGAAGTAAGGACAGAGCCCCAGGAGCCTGTGTGCTGGGTTATGGCAGCTCGCTCTCGTCTGCTTCCCCGCTGCCACTTAATGTGACATACAGCAAGCTCCCTGACGAACCTGAAGACCTCAACAGTTTTCCAACACTAGACGTTGAGGGTGATCCCTCAAGTCACGTAAAATGACGTGCTCTGGGGAAATCCAACTCACAGCTTACAACAAATTCTCAAGTTTCCTTGCCCCAAAGAACTCAGAACCACTCCCTCCGAGAAGCCCACCAGCCTAGACCCCGGTCCATCCCTCCTCCCCTGACTAGCTTCAGCCTGCACCTGCCCAGAGCTTTAAGTCTGGGGCTTTCTCTGATGTCACCCCCACCTCAGGCTGTGACCCACAGCCTATGCTGGTTCCACATTCTGCTATCCAGAGAAGCTGTGGCTCCCCTGTCTAGTCACCTGACCAAAACCAGCTAGAGTCCTGGCCCTCACTATCAGTATCAATAGATGGGAATATCCCCGTATTCCTATATTGGCTACCTTGGACATCCCAGTGCCAACAGATGGGGAAGCTGAGGCCCAGCTTGAGAGAAGACACTAAGTCCACAGACTAGTAGAACACAGGACTGCCGGTGCCGCCCACCACTCCCTCCTAGGAGGCACGAGGCCTAGAAAGCATCTCTTGGCTGCTGTCTCCTGAGACCCTGGACAGTCTCAAAACCTTACTTTCCTGCATTAAAACACCCCTCCCCCAACCACACTCACTTCTGCTGTGAAGCCAGCGCAAAGGCATCCTGCTTCTCCCTGGAAATGCCAAACCGCTCAGCTACGTTCTCTGATGTTATCCTAGAGAGCAGACAGCAAAGCACACAGCACTGGGGGGTTGGACCAGAACACAGGGCTGTTCTTGGGACCCTGGGCCCCAGGGGCTGCAGGTGGGAGGGCAAGAGAGCTGTGCCTGCCCAGAACAAGGGTGGTGGCTTGGTGGAGTGGGGGGGGGGCACGGACGGGGAGTCGGGTGGCCAGGTCCCGGGAAGCTGCACACCAGGAAAGGAGTGGGATGGCCGCTGTCGACTCTTGGCTGTTTTTCCTGCACTTCAAGGAAGGTTGCTCCAGTGGGGGAGATAGTCCCCAAGCCCCCTTGGGAAGGCTAAACCTAGGCTTCCCTCCCCTTACTGGGGGCTGGTGGTTAGTGGTTTACAGTTGACAGTAAAATGAAACCTAGGCTTTCACTTGCCTTGGCTGGAGCCCATCCTGGGAGCTGGAAAGCACAATCCTCTGACTGGTTTCAGTCTTCCCTCAGGCATATGATCACTGGACATGGAGGCAGCCAAGGCAGCCCCCCTCTACTTCAAATATCATGCAGCCCAAAGGGCCAGGGGTCCCTGGGGACAGAGCTAAGGTGCTGTGCAAAAGTGACATACTTCCACCCTTGCATCTGGCCAGGCCCATGGGCCCCCTTTGGCATGTCTGCTAATCAAAAAGCCTTCTGCTTCAACCTTCTGGACCTCCCAGGTTTTGAAAAGTACAGCTGCCTTCATCCCTTGTATAACGGAGTCCCCTCAGGGTGGAAGGAGTTTGGAAATGCAGGATCAGAGAGAGAGAGAGCCTGTAGGCCTCAGCAAAGGGAAGTCCAGAGCGGTTTTAAGTCCTGCTACCAGAGGTCTTGCAGGGGAGACCAAGTCTGGGGCCAAGAGGCCAGAGCTTGGCATTGCTGGACCCAAAAGGATCCAAGTTCTGTGCTCCTGCACCCTGGCAGGAGCTATGGGTTGGCACTCACCCCATAGGAATCAGGCAATCTCTCGCCTTCTCCTTCTCCACCAAGCGGGAAGTAATGTTCCCAGGGTTCCCTCTGTCAGCCAGGGACATGGACTCCACCCTGAGCAGGAGGAAGAGCAAGTGATCACAAGGAGGATTCCCCAAGGGCAAGTGCTGAGAAGGAACCTGGGGATTTCCCCAGAAAATACAATGGACTGTTGGGGAACCCCAGGCAGGGCATAGGCCAGCAAGACAAATTTGGGGGTGCAGGCTGCTGAGCCCCCCCGCTGGCTATCTCCACCAGGACAGAAAGCACTGCATGGTCTGCACTCCCAGGCCAAGCTTCCCTCACACAACCATTCCTGTAGCCTGTCAGCCAACCACTATGCCCACAGCATGGCACACGCAGAAGCCTGGCTGGGGCTTGCCTTCAGGGGTAACACAGTCAGAGGGGAGGAAAAAAAGCAAGTACAAAGGGGCTGGGTGGTAGTGCACATGGTAGAGCACACACGTTGCCACGCACAAGGACAGAAGTTGAAGCCCCCAGTCCCCACCTGTAAGGAAGAAACTTCACATGTGGTGAAACAGTGCTGCAGGTGTCTCTTACCCTCCTCCCCAATTTCTATCAAAAAAGAAAGAAAAAGCAGCCCAGAGTCGCGGACTTGTCGTGTAGGCACCAAGCCACAGTGATAACACTGGCGGCAAAAAATAAATTTAAATAAACCACAAAGGGCAGCGGAGATAGCCTGAAGGTTATATATAAAAAGACTTCCTGCCTGAGTCTCCAAACTCCCAGGCTCTGCACCTCCATGAACCAGAGCTGAGCAGCGTTATGGTAAAATGGGAAGGAAAAAAAAAAAAAAATGGGGAAAAGTTGAAAGTAATCACAAAGCTGAAGATCAAAAGGTCGTCTGCCCTGGGCAGACAGGAGGTGCTAGAAGCTGAGAAGTCATGACAGTATGATCAAAAAAGGTACTGAGGAGGCGGGGACCAGTCACATGATCTATGCCCTAGAGTGTTTGCTTCTGTCAATCTTCCCATCAACTTCAACAAGGCTGAGCTCTTTTTTTTTTAAACCAGCGCACTGCTCAGCTCTGGCTTATGGTGGTGCGGGGGATTGAACCTAGGACTTTGGAGCCTCAGGCATGAGAGTCTGTTTGCATAACCATTATGCTTTGGGGGACTGAACCTAGGACTTTGGAGCCTCAGGCATGAGAGTGTTTGCATAACCATTATGCTATCTACCCTCCGCCCTAAGGCTGAGCTCTTAACAGCTGAGAGAGGCTGTGTAACTCATCCATGGTCACTCAGTCACGATTCAAATTTAGGTAGTCTGGTTCCAGAACCCCACTCTGAACTAGGACGTCCTGGGTGAGTCTTCATAATTAAAGCCAGTTTAACTGGGCGGGGGGGGGGGGGGGGGGGGTTAATGTGTGAGACTACAGGGTTTGCAGGCCCGAGGAGCCAGGTAACCCAGGTTCCATCCCTGCCACAAGCCAGCAGTGAGCAGTGCTCACTATAGCAGCTGAGGAAACAGCTCAACTGGCAAGAGCGTATTAGAGTTGCATGCTGTAAGTTCCCAGGTCGACCCTGGCACTACAAGTATCAGAGTGGTGCTCTGGTTCCTTCCTCTCCCCAGCCTCATGTGAAACTCATATAATGGGTTATTGGAAAAGTCATGACTTTTAAAGAAATGTCATGACTTTTCCAGCAACCAATATATTAAGTGTGGAGGACAGTCAGCCTGTGACACGGGTCAGTCCTAGACTGAAGCTTAGTATCCTAGTGATAAGGACCCCCCTCCTTTTTTTTTAATTCTATGTATTTATTATTAGAGACAAATTTCTAGCGGAAAGGGGATAGAGAGGGAGAGAGCCAGAGAGACACCTGCAGCCCTGCTTCACCACTCGTGAAGCTTTTCCCCTGCAGGTGGGGACCGGGGACTTGAACCCGGGTTCTTACGCACTGTAGTATGTGGTATATCCCTGTGATAAGGTCTTTAACCAGATGCACTTAAAGAAGCACGTGAAGGCCCTGGCCCTTCTCCAATTATCCACCCCCGCTCCCCAAGTAGACAAAGGGACCTGAGAGCAACTGGCAGATCAGGCAATGCCCCTTGCCTGATCAAAGTCCTTGTCACGTTGTCTTTGGCTTTATTTACAATGGCAATATTTCCCATTAAGATAAACACCAGAAACAGGAATTAAAGGTAGAAGGAGCTGCTTGCCTCCCAGAGCCTGACAGAGCCCTCGCTCGGCTGGCCTCCTAACACCAGCCACCTAGCCTGCAGCCCCCAAACCTGGGCCCCAGGACCCTCCCTGGAAGTATTGCCCAACACAACTTCTGCAGCTCCATGTGCCACAGCCCAAGATGGAAGCTATAGCTGACAGTCACCAAACCACCTCCCTCAGAACCTGACTGGCCATTGGAGGTTGCCAGCTCTATACCAGGGTAGGAGACATGGGGGCAGAGGCCTAATGTAAAATGAACCAACTAGCAAAAAAAATAAATTTAAATGGACCAACTAGCTACGGAGGAGGCAGGGGCCGTGTGGCTTTGGGGAGCCAGAAGTGTAACTTCTCTCCTGAGCCTTATGAACCAACAAGGGTCACAAAGAAACCCAAATGCTAGAGTTCCTCAAAAGACCTGCCCACATTTTTCAGCCTGTGAAGCTAATTTCCTTTCCCTGTTCGTGCCAGGAGGTATGAGCAGTTCTGGGGCAGCCAGAGCCAGGGGTTGCTTCTGGGCTGCACTTGTGGGCATCTCCTCCCAGCAGGCTGCCAGGAGGGGCCAGGGAAGAATCCTGACATCGTGGCCTCTGGACACACTGGAGGTAAAATTAGTTTCACTGGTGCAAGTAGGTTAATAAGCTCTGGCAGAAAGAAATTCTTACCCACATGCCATGCCAATGTCATAAGACCCATTTCTGATGCCACCTGCAACAAAAGCATTTCATAAACATCCTTCACCAGAGTCCATCCATTCTGGGAACAGGGGAGCCTCTCCCCCACCTGGTCTCTAGACAGGACTCAGCCCCAATCTCTAGAGAAAAGACCCAGATATGTCAGGGAAAGAGGTGGGTCAGTAGCAAGGAACTCTCCTTGGCTTTCTGTGGTTAGAGTCCTCTCAGTAATCCTTACTCCTTGACTTTTCTGGCCCAAACTCCTGAAGTCAGACCAGAGCCAGGTCATCACAGTGGACACCCACCCCGTCACAACTTACCGGCGATGCTGGCCACCGCCTGCAGCCCTGACGAACACTGTCTATTGACAGTGGACAAAGGCACGGTTTCTGGGATGTCACTGAAATGCAAAGTGGGACCAGTTACACAGGTTCGCAAGGACAAGCAGGCCTGTGTTCCTGGCCAACATGACTGCCTCCCCCACATCCCACCCCCAGTTGGGCAGAACAGAGCTGGGAGGTAAAGCCAGCAGGCCTGGCTCCCAGACCAGGTCTGTAATGGTGCTCGCTCCCCTGGGACTCTCAAGCACAGGCCCTTCCAGCCTGTGATTCTCCAAAGAGATCAAGCACAACCTACAGGCAAGGAAAGGAAGGTAGGGTCACATAGGCCCTCCTTTCTCCATACAGATAAGAACTGGAAGTTATACATCCATTTACCTCAAAGAACAGAGAAGAGGGCCTGGTACCAGGGCATAGCACGAGGGCAAAAGAAACGTCTGAAGACTGAGGCTGTCCCCTATCCTTAACATTAGTGAGGACAAAGCTAGCTCCGTTTCCTTTCTCTCTGGAAAATCCATTCCCAGCTGGACGGAGAGACCTGATGGTATCATGTGTTATGGCCATGCTTGTTTGTGTGGGCTCTCCTAGGTTGTCACACTGGTCCTAGCCCTGGAAGCTGGTGGGGCTGCCACCCCCAACACCCACCAAGTAACCTGCCCAGGTGAAGGGTACAAGGCCCTCCTGAGATCTACAAACTCAGAACTCGAGGAATGAAAGCATGTTGGTGGTTCTGGTATACAGCCAAGGTTAAGGAGCCCAAGGCTAGTGCCCTAGCCAGGACTCACTGAGATCCACTCCAGTAGCTAAGTTCTCAGGCCTATGCAGCCTGTTTAGCTCTTCCCAGGCCAGCCCTTCACCCAGTCCACTAAGTGTTCATGAAATATCTCAGCATGAAGGCCCTGGAGGATACTGAAATGCCTACAGTAGTAGAGATGCCCAATCTATTGCTCCACAGAAAATGAATCAATAAAGGCCAAGGGAAAGCACCACATGGAAACCCAATGTGATGCTTGGTGTGTCTCTTCTCTCCTAAAGAAATAATGAAAAAGGGGGGGAGGGTGGTACACCTGGTTAAGCGCACACATTACAGTGCACAAGGACCCAGGTTCAAGGCCCCCGGTCCCCACCTGCAGGGGGAAAGCTTCACCACTCGTGAAGCAGGGCTGCAAGTGTCTCTCTCTCTTCTTCTCTATCTGCCCCTTCCCTCTTGATTTCTGTTCAATAGTGGTAGTTGTACATGAGAAAAGCCATAGGTTTAATCCCTGGTGCCATATTAAAAAGGAGAAGACGCAAAGCACAAGGACTGGCTGAAGGATCCCGGTTCGAGACCCCGGCTCCCCACCTGCAGGGGAGTCGCTTCACAGGTGGTGAAGCAGGTCTGCAGGTGTCTTATCTTTCTCTCCCCCTCTCTGTCTCCCCTCTTCTCTCCATTTCTATCTGTCCTATCCAACAATGGCATCAACAACAATAATAATAACCACAAGGCTACAACAACAAGGACAACAAAAGGGGGAAAAGAAATGGCCTCCAGGAGCAGTGGACTCACGGTGCAGGCACTGAGCCCAGCAATAACCCTGGAGGCCAAAAAAAAAAAAAGAAGAAGAACCAATAGCAGAGAGAGATTGGAAACAGTAAGGTGGATGCCAAAGCCACATCACGAGGAAGTGCACAGAAAGGGAGGGAGTTTACGTTAAGTGGGGAAGCTGGAGGAAGTCAGGCCAAAATTATGAAATTGTTTGGACCTGGCTTACAACTAGGGCAGAGAGGAGGCAGGGACAGCACTCCAAAAGGATGGAATGACAACAGAAGAGGAGCAGTGAAAGTGAGGAAATAAGGCTGGAGTGTCAGACCTGAACTGCTCCCAGCCCCTACAGATTTTGCTTATGTCTGTTTCTTCACTGGCTAGTGTGCTATTGTTTCTTCTCTATACAGCTAGCCGGAAGTCCACAGCTAAGTGGATCTTAAATCCACACCTGAAAATAAAGTGCTTCTCTCTTCTTAAGGATGACAAGTAGTGATGGGCAAATGTGCTAGGGCACCTCCTGGGCTACCCTGTCTTCAAATCTCTGATAGGATACCCTTAGATGCACCAGCTTGCACAACTGGCAGAAAGCTGTGTCTACCTGGCATTTAGAATGGCATAAAAGGATAGAGTCCACGCTTACACAAGAGACAAAGCAGCATGTTGAATTTGGCTAAAACTCAGGCTATGGAAGAGTTCGTTTTTTTTTTTTTTTTTTTTTCCTCCAGTCCCCAAAAGCTTGTTTTTATCTGGCTCATAGCCAGGTAACACAACCTCCTTTGAAGTTGGCCTAAGGTTAGGTTCACAGGACAGAGTGTCAAGGGCCCTGGTTGTTTCCAGCCTAGTGTCCAACACAATCTCTCCCACCCACAGGCTGAGTTCTCTGGTCTTGAGGCCTAGACAAGAATCAAAATAACCCACCCAGAGCTAGAACTAGAAGTTTTACCTGAGAAACTGGGCAATCCGGGCCATGACTGCCCCAGCTCCTGGCTGAAGCACATTGCCTGTGAACAACAAACCTTTATTCAGTGCCAGGTAGCAGTCTAGCACTAGCGTACAAACCGCTGTGATTAGCAGGGAAGGGATATTCCAGAGCTTCAGAAAAACAAGCTCTTGGCAAGCTCATTAGAGGCTCTGAAGTTTTAACTCTGGACCAAAAGGACCCAGTTTTGCGGCACTCGTCTTGGTCAGCTACACCCAACCCTTAAGAAGATCCTGAGCTCCCCAGGCCACCACCCTCCTTTTCCAAATCAGGATATACTGAGCACATGGCTTGTCTGTAAAGGCGATATGGAAAGGGAAATAAATGCAAAGCTTGAAGCCTAACAAGACGCTCATGTCAGGGAAAAAAGTCTCTCTGAAAATGCACACCTCTCCCGAGTGTCCTCTGCCAAGCCCTGCTGGCGTCCTGGGGGTGGCACCTATTTGTTGAGACATCAAATTATATTTTCACGCTGGAGGTGGACTAGATGTGGGGGGGTAAAAGGCTGTCCTGAAGATCAGAAAAGTCTGGATTAAAGTCCAAGGTCTGTTGCAAACTGCTTAAGCATCAGTTTCTCCATCTGCGAGTGAGGGGCAGTGGTTAGCGCTCCCTCTGTTCTGTCCTGGGGTAGACAGGCTGTGACCGTGTCTCCAAGCCCCTGTTGCTGGCAGAGTGCATGAGAATGTCTCTTGAAACCTTAGCTAGCTAGCACTCCTCCGTAGAAAGGGCTGAGAAGTGTCTAAAGTGAGTTTCAACCCAAATGAAATGATTACATTCACCAGTGTGGAGAAGTGGAGGGGGGCGCATGCGCGCTATCCAGCGCTAACAGAGATAGCAGTCACCTGCTTGGAACTCCTTGAACACCGGCTGGGGAGGGGGGAGAGGAGTAGGGGACCCTGGAGGGGCTGGAGGGCCGGAGGACCCAGCACCCCGCCTGAGGGGGGGTCAGACTCACCCACGCAAATGTCCCCCAGCTGCACGGGGCTCAGCTTGACGTCTTGCAGAACGGCGGTCAAGACTGTGGAGAGCAGCTCGTCCGGGGTGGTGTCCTGCAGCGGGGACGGTGACTCCCAGCTCATCGTGCACCTGGCTAGCAGGACCCCCGTCTCCCACGCCCACCAGAGAGCAGCCACAGCTCCGGCACCCATAGGAGCCGAGCAGATGCCCCAGCCCGCAGCCCACCCTGGGGCTCACACCCAGCGCCCAGGCCGGCCGAGAGGCCTCACCTTGAAGCCGCCGCGGCCCGCTCGCCCAATGGCCGTGCGTCGTCCGTGCACCACCACCACGTCCTCGGGGGACGCCGGCGAGGCCCCACTCAGGCATGGCGCCGCCTGCAGCGCCGGCTCCGGGCCCGAATAGGGCCGGCCCTTCAGGTGGCCCAGCACCACCTGCAGCCTCCGCATCGCGCAGCTTGTCTGGGGGTACACCTCCGTGCAGACGGGGACCAGCCCGGGCGCAGGCGCAGAACCGCCTCTCGGCTCCGGCCACCCCAAACACCGCGCACCATTCCGCGGGACTGGTGAGACCGGTCTTCAAGAGGCCCCGCCCACCTCCCGCCGCAACCAATAAGAAGATGATCCTGACTCGAGTCCCGCCCCCCCCACCCCCACCCCGTGCCACAAAGCGAACCACTCAGAGCCGGGGTCACGATCATCAGGAGGGGCTACCTAAGCCCCGCCCACCACAGCCGGGAAACCTCGTCGCTCGCTCTTCTTTCTCTTTATTTTTTACTTGAAAGAAATATTCTTTTTTATTTGGTATGCAGTTTTCAAATAATTTTTCCTTTCTTTATTTGATAGGAAAGAGAATTGAGAGGGCAAGGGGAGAGAGACCTGCAGACCTACTTCACAGCTGAAGAATCTTTCCACCCCCACCCCCGCCCCGTAGGTGGGGGTCAGGGACTTGAACCTTGGTCCTTGCTCAGGATAACGTGTGTGCTCAACTGGGTCCGCCAACCGGGGGCCCCTTGCAGTGGGGTTTTGCAATGTCACTGCCAGTTTCTCCTATAACCTTTCACCTATATTCCTATCGGCTGCCTTGCTCTCAGTTGTTTCTACTGAGGAGTCCTGGACTCTTCTCTCTCTTAAAGATTTATTTTGGGGCCAGGTGGTGGAGCACCAGGTTGAGTACTCACATTTCATTGCTCAAGTACCTGGGTTAAAGCCCGTAGTCCCTACCTGCAAGGGGAAAGCTTCATGAATGGTGAATCAGGGTTGCAGATGTCTATCTCTTCCCCTGACTCTATTCCCCCTCCCCTCTTAATTTCTCTCTGTCTTTAGCTAATAAATAAATAAATTTTAAAAAAATTATTCATTTAAAAATATATTTTGTGTGTGAGAGAAAGACACAATAGAGCACTGTCCCATCATAAGCCCTGCAGGCATTCCAACCCCGGGATGGCAAGAAAAGATAGCATTCTATGGGGCCAGGTGGTAGCCAGCCAGGTTAAGCACACTAATTGACATTCGCAAGGACCCAGGTTTTAGCCCCTGCTTTAGCCCCTTCCCACCCGGAAGGGCCTCACTTCATAAGCGATGAAGCAGGTTCCCAGCTGTCTATCTTTATCTTCCTTCCTCTCTCAATTTCTTTCTGTCCTAGCCAATTAAAAAAAAAAAAAAGGCCACCAGGAACTGTGTGCGCTCCCAAGAGATTCTGGAGGGAGGGTGTGTAGAGTGGAGCCCAGGCCTGCCCCTGGGTGGACTTATAGTGCCAGCACTGAGCCCCAGTGGTAACCCTAAAGGCAATGAAGGAAAGGAAGGAAGAGGGAGTCAGGCGGGTTAAGCACACATGGCGCAAAACGCAAGGACCAGAGTAAGGATCCTGGCTTGAGCCCTCCCCACACCTGCAGGGGGTCACTTCACTGACAGTGAAGCAAATTTGCAGGTGTCTCTTTCCCTCCCCCTCTCTGTCTACCCTCCTCTCTCCATTTCTCTCTGTCCTATCCAACAACAATGACATCAATAACAACGATAATAATAACCACAAAAAAGATTTTTTAAAAAAAAGGGCAACAAAAGGGAAAAAAATAGCCTCCAGGAGCAGTGGATTCGTGGAGCAATAACCCTGGAGGGGAGAAAAAAAATAAGGGAAGGAAGAAAGAAAGAAAGAAAGAAAGAAAATCTACCTGTTGAGTCATCTTTTCAGTCCTAATACATCTTCTTCCTTCCCAGTCTTCTGAAACCCAGCTGAAGTGCCTAAATGCCCCCTGTGCTCTTGAGTCTTCCCCTCAATGTACTTGGGCTATCCTGGAAAGTCTAGAAGAGAACTAGGGTATGGGAGAGGTGGGAGAGCAAAAGGCGTCATATACAGAGGCACAGTAATGTGACAAGTTCCCTATCTGAAGAGAGAGCACTACATAGATTTTACAATCAATTTTACACTCATTTAGGATATTTTATTAAGTGTCCTTCCCCCTGTAGACTAGTATCTCCACCAAGGAAAATACTTTTGTGTCCCGAGTGTCTGAAAATGCTTGACACTTGGTAATACCTGTTGAATTAATGAGCAAGGTGAATGAACCAGGGCTCTCCAGGTCAGAACTGTGTTACCCCTGGCCCCGGCCCCAAAGAGCAAAGTTTTGTGCCACCTGGAGTCCCAATGGCACTGTGCGCCTTTGGGTCTTGGAGAGTAATGCTGGGTTTCTTCAGCCAAGTTTGACCTCCAATCCTGGAAGGCAAGGTCAGGGTCACCATCTTTTGAGGGCAAGGCAATGGTTAGCTTAGGCTTTGGAAGCAGTATGTTCTTTCTTTCTTGGATAGAGACAGAGAGAGATTGAGGAGGGAGGGGAGATAAAAAGGGAGAGAGACAGAGAGAGACCTGCAGCCCTGCTTCACCACATGTGAAGCTTTCCCCCCCACCCAGGTGGGGTCCAGGGGTTTGAGCCTGGGTCCTTGTGCGCTGCAATGTGTGCGCTTAACCAGGTGTGCCACCGCCTGCCACCCCCCTTTATTCCAGAGCTCTACTCAGCTCTAGCTAATGGTGGTGCTGGGGATTGAACCTGGGAACTCTGGTGCCTCAGGCATGAAAGTCTTTTTGCATAACCATTATGCAATCTCCCTAGCCCCCTATATGTCCTTTCCACAGCCACCTGGCAGTGAACAGCAGTCGCTTCCCCATACTTACCTAGAGCAATGCTCAGCTCTGGCTTATGGTAGTGTGTGATACTGAACCTGGAGACTTTGGAGTCTCAGGCTTTTGAATCTATTTGCATAACCGTTATGCTACTTTCACCTCCTTCTCCCTGCCCCTGTGCTCTTATTCATGCTTGTTTATTTTTTATTGTTTACTTATTAACAAGAAGGAACCAGAGAGCTGGAGAGATAACATGTGATTATGCAAAATACCTTAAATCCTAAGGCTCTGAAGTCCCAGGCTCAGTCCCCAGCACTGCTATAAACCACAGCTGAGCAGCACTCTAGTCTTGCTCTCTTTGTCTCTCTTTCATTAAAAATAAATTATTTGAGAGAGAGAACATCAGAGCATCAGTCTGGCACTTGAGATATCAGGGATCAAACTCAGGTCCTCATGCTCTGGAGTTCAACACTTACATCCTCTGTGCCACCACAAGGGCCACATATCCTGACAGGGGCAGAATTGTGTGCTCCCAAGAGATTTTGGAGGGAGGGTGTGTGGAGTGGTGCCCAGGCCTGCCCCAGCAAACTTTCTCTCCCACCATTTAAACTAGGTCGGTGGAGCTCCCCAGACTTCCAAAGGCGGGTCTGGGATGCCCAGTTCCCCCTAAGACCTCAGGCCAGGGGCAGGCGCCCCTCCTCCGCACCTCAGTTGGGGCTCCAGATTGCAGGGTGGGGAGGGATGACACTTCTCGGAAAACGAAACCCGACCAGGCGGGGCGGGGCGGAACCCGATCGAATAGTGTGTGTGCTGGGAGGGGAAAGAGGAAGCGGGGGCAGTCTTGTGCCATGGCAGCCGCAGTCCCGGAGCCGGGGTCCTCGCCCCCCGCGGCCCCCTCGCCCCCCGCGGCCCCCACGACCCCCGAGGCCCCCGCGCCCTCCGCGCCCGCCGCGGCCTCCCTGCCCCTGGCTGCGCTCAACATGCGCGTGCGGCGCCGTCTGTCGCTGTTCCTGAACGTGCGCACCGCGGTGGCGGCCGACTGGAGCGCGCTGGCGGAGGAGATGGGCTTCGAGTACCTGGAGATCCGGCAGCTGGAGGCGCGGCCCGACCCCACGGGCAGCCTGCTGGAGGCCTGGCAGGGCCGCCCCGGAGCCTCGGTGGCGCGCCTGCTGGAGCTGCTCTCCAAGCTGGGCCGTGAGGACGTGCTGGTGGAGCTGGGGCCCAGCATTGGTGAGGACGCCCCCCCCCCCTTTCCTTGCCACTTTGGGCAGGTGGTCAGGGGCAGATTGGGGAGCACTTGGGAGAGTGCTTCCTGCCTGAAGGTGTTAGGGGAGGCCTGGGGGTGGGGTAGCAACCGTGAGAAACCAGTTCCCTCTTTCAGTAGCCGGAATGACAGGGCTTGGAGGAGGAAGGAGGTGAAGGCCCAGAGAGCCAGAGAAGGGGGATAAACCGTGTAGGTGAAAGCCGTGATATTGGGCCAGGGTCAGAACTGGGGGGTGTCCTAGGTGGGGAGGTACCCAGGGAAATCAGCAGGGCAGGCAAGGGACTGAAAACTGATGTCCCGGAGAAATGCAGGTACCTGCCTCCCGCTGACACTAAGTGCAGGTGTCCAGGTGTGGGTGCAGGGGCTCCTGCTTGCTTGAAACGTCTGTCCTTGGCATCTCTTGGGTACCCCCGCCTTTTTTTTTTTAATTTGATGGATAGAGAGAAATTGAGAGGGGAGTGGGGGATAGGGAGAGAGAAAGAGACACTCATGAAGTGTACATAACCACAGCATCTCTTGAACCATTTTTTTGTATTTGGTAAGAGAGAGAAATGAGAGGGGAAGAGATACTGAGGGAGAGAGAAAGATTGAAGCCTGCAGACCTGCTTCACCACTTGTGAAGCAACCCCCTGCAGGTGGGGAGCGGGAGTTCGAATCTAGGATCTTCTGCATGGTAATATGTCCGCTCAACCTGGTGCGCTACCAGCCCCTCCCCCGCCCCTCCCTTCTTGTGTGTCCAATCCCCTGCTCATGTCAACTGTGGACCCTAGAAACAGACTTTACCGGGGCCAAGTGGTGGTATACATGTTACAATATGCAAGGACCAGGGTTCAAACCCTCAGTCCCCACCTACAGGGGGAAACCTTTGCAAGTAGTGAAGCAGGGCTGCAGGTGTTTCTCTGTTTTCTTCGCTATCTTTCCCATCCCTCTCTATCTCTCTGTCTCTATCCAGTAAATAAATAAACAGACCTTCTGTTCCATTCTCAGGAGCTGCTGGTGGGGGCTGGGTTGGGGGGGGCATCAGAGAGGCGCAATTTGTTCTCAGTGGCTTCGCCGGTAGCCAGAACACCTCTGACCTCCTGCCTGTTAGTCAGAGACAGGCAAGAGCTCTCCTCTTCTCAGCTTTTCAACTGTGGAAAGCACCAGGGGGGTTAGAGAAAAAAATCTGAGTGGGGGAGTCAGGTAGTAGCACAGTAGGTTAAATGCACATGGCGCAAAGCCCAAGGACCAGAGTAAGGATCCCGGTTCGAGCCCCCGGCTCCCCACCTGCAGGGGAGTCGCTTCACAAGCGGTGAAGCAGGTCTGCAGGTGTCTATCTTTCTCTCCCCCTCTGTCCTCCCCTCCTCTCTCAATTTCTCTCTGTCCTATCCAACAATGGTGACAAAAAAATAATAACTATAACAATAAAACAAGGGCAACAAAAAGGAATAAATAAATATTAAAAAAAAAAAAACATGAGTGGCCAGGAAGGTGCAGCAGAGGCTGGGATTCTACCTGGCTTCGGGGAGAGTTCTGGACCCTCCTGGGAAGCCTGCCAGATCTCGCCTCTATCCCACAGAAAAGGACTGCCAGAAATACCTCCTGAAGCAGCAGCAGGAGGAGAATGAGAAGCCCTTACAGGTGCCTGCTGTAGACAGCAGTGTGCCACGGACTGAAGAGCTGGCGGGCATTACCATACTCGATGACCCCCTGGGTAAGTGCCCGGTGCTGCTCCTCTGGCTATTATGGTGGCATTAGGGGAATGGATGCTGAGAGGCTGGCAAGATAGATCATCTGGTGGGGTGTCTGCTTTGTCATAGTATTCTTGATCCAGGTTTGAGCCCTAGTACACCACATGGGAGCACTACAGACCAAGGTAAGCTTCAGTGCTGTGTTCTCTCTCTCTCTCTCTCTGAGACAAAAAGTTGTCCTGGAGCAGTGAAATTGTTCCAGTGAGGAAAGAGAAGCAATGGATGCTGAAAGCATGTGGGTTTGGGGACCTTGGCAGAGTCCACCTCCATGAGACTCAATTTCCTTCCCCAGAAAAGGGGAAGAAGAGCCTACTTCCGGGTTGCTGTGCCACTCTCACAGTTGTGCCTCACGGTCCACCCAGGCAGAGGGTAGTGAGGATATGAATACTCACCTTTTATCTCCTGGAGAGGGCATTTTCTCTGAGCTGTGCCATTGCATGACTGGTGTAGGGTTCTAAACCAGGACCGCCTGGGCTGAAGGCTCCAGGCAGAGTTCTGACCGCCACCCTGTGCTCCCCACCCAGGGCACATGCCCGAGCGCTTTGACGCCTTCATCTGCTACTGCCCCAGCGACATCGAGTTTGTGCAGATGATGATTCAGCAGCTGGAACAGACCAACTACCGGCTAAAACTGTGCGTGTCCGATCGAGACGTCCTGCCTGGCACCTGTGTCTGGTCCATTGCCAGCGAGCTCATTGAGAAGAGGTTGGCGAGGTGGCAGGGGGGCAAGTGGGTGGGATCACAAAGCCCAGCTCAGGGATCCAGATGCTGGGCTTCTCCCAGCCAGGTCTTGAGCACAGCAGATCCCTCCTGGTGCCAACACAGATGCCACAGCACCTGCAACATGCCCCCTCTCCCCCTAGGTGCCGCCGAATGGTGGTGGTTGTCTCTGATGATTACCTGCAGAGTAAGGAGTGTGATTTCCAGACCAAGTTTGCACTCAGCCTCTCTCCAGGTAAAATGAGCCCTGCCCTTGCCAGAAGGGATTGGGTGAGTTAGGCTTCACAGGGTGACCATCTTGCCTCATTGGGGGCCCTGGAGGGAGCCCAAGGAAAGCCCCTGGGTCTCTCCTGCCTGAGTGTGTGGGTGAGTACATGCCTGCATGCTTAGTGGGGGGCAAAGGTGGAGGCTTGTTACTGGAAACTGGCCCCACCCCACTGTGGAGCAGGGCTTGATGCCAGCTGTCCTCCCCTTGGCTCACAGGTGCCCATCAGAAGCGCCTGATCCCCATCAAGTACAAGCCAATGAAGAAGGAGTTCCCCAGCATCCTGCGGTTCATCACTGTCTGCGACTACACCAACCCCTGCACCAAGTCCTGGTTCTGGTCCCGCCTCGCCAAGGCCCTGTCCTTGCCCTGAAGATAGCCCCAGGTCCCAGGGTGTGCATGCATCCGTCTGCCTGCCCACACCACTTCCTGCAGCCCTCCGGGGCTCTGCTGCCCATCAGTGCCCAGAGAAGCCAACACCAGAGGCACTTGTGCAATGCTTGGTTCCTGCGTGGAACTGGAGGCTGTGTGTCCTCTTACTGGGTTGTCAGTCAGGACAGCAAAAATCAGGGCCAACTGGCAAAGAGAGAGAGCATCTGAGGACTTTTCCTCCACCTGAGAACTAAGGAAGAGAGCAGGCAGGAGCTGTGTTCAAACCACTGATCTGGGCCTCCCAGAGAGGTAGATCTTGGCTGGCTGCGTGGACCACGCACTGTCTGCTGCCGGGACCACAGCACTGCATGGCAGCTGCTTCCATAGAGCTGCCTGCCCAGCTCACATCCCTCTTCCTCCTGCAGCCTCGTCTCAAGCCTGACTCTCCAGTGGATCCAGTTCCCATCTACCTCTTTGACTCCTCCCAGACTCTGCCCACCATCCTTTTGACAAATCCCCAGGAGGCAGACCTGAGTGTCTGGGGCTGCTTTCTGTTTTCCCTCCAAAGATGCCTATGGTCCCCATGCTTGACTTGTGATGGAATCCCGGTCTTTGGGATTGTTGTCAAGTTTGGGCTTGTGGCCAGGGCATCTTGGAAGTGTGAGCTGGGCACTGTTCTCCCTGGGATGTTCACAAGGAACCTTCACACTATCCATCTCAGCCTTAATTACCTTGTAAAGTTGTTAGCTGAGACTAGTTTGTAGGAGTTCGATGCCCCCAAGCTTGCTGGTACGCGACACATAACAAACACACAGAGAGGTGTCTACACGGACACGTGAAGCCTTATACCCTCACACAGATGCCTTCGTGTGCACGCGGCCTTGGGGCCGCCCCTGGGAATGGCTGGATGGGAAGGTCTCACCACTGAGGGAGGGGTTATAACCAGGTTCCTTTTCTCTTTTTCTTCTCTGCTTTGAAACTAGATTCTGGACAGAACCTGATGTGCCAACATGTGTTGCCCTCTGTAAAGCACAGTGAGGGAGAGAGTTGCTTGGGCTCATGCAGCAAGTGAACCGCAGACACTGCTGCTTTTCCCTCCTGGCAGGGTTCATCTCTTACCGCAAATCCTCCTCCAGGAAGTGCCAAGTTCTCAAGTCTCCATGTCCCAGGGTCAACTTCAGGGCCCCAGATCTCATAGAGATCATGTCTTTTCTGTTCCACCTCCAGCTAGCAAAATGGCTTTCCTGGGGTCTCAGGAAGAACTGGAGACCCTCACCACCACATAATGAATGAAGCATTTAGCTGTCACGCACTTCTCTGTACCAACTTGGAGATACTGGGGAGGATTTCTAGATAATTTTGTTTTGTTTTGTTTTTCCAGAGCACTCCTCAGCTCAGGTTGATGATGCAGGGGATTGAACCTGGGACCTTGGAGCTTCAGGCATGAGAGTCTGTTATACCATTTCCCCCACCCTAGACAATTTCAAGAAAGTGTCTTTTTTTAATATTTTTTATTTTTTTAATTTCTTTATTGGGGAATTAATGTTTTACATTCGACAGTAAATACAATAGTTTTTACATGCATAACATTTCCCAGTTTTCCATACAATAGTACAACCCCCACTAGGTCCTCTGTCATCCTTCTTGGACCTGTACTTTCCTCCCCACCCCCACCCCGGAGTCTTATCAAGAAAGTCTCTTTCACGCCTATCTATTTTCTATGCTTTATGAAAGTTTCTTTCTTTATTTTTTTTTTTCTTTTTTTGCCTCCAGCGTTACCACTGGAGCTCGGTGCCAGCACTACAAATCTACTGGCTCCTGTGGCCATTTTTGCCTTTTTTTTTTTTTTTATAGGTTAGAACACAGAGAAATAGAGAGAGCAGAGGAAGATAGAGAGGGAGACAGATAGAAACCTGCAGACCTGTTTCATTTGTGAAGCAACCCCCCTGCAGGTGGGGAGCCTGGGGCTCAAACCAGGTTCCTTGCACGAGTCTTTGCTCTTGGTACTATGTGTGTTTAACCCAGTGTGCTACCACCCATCCCCCAAGAGTTTCCAGTTACTGAGAAACACCTTTGTCTCATATTTCTCCTTCCATATCGTAGATTTTTAAATAAAGGGTTTTCTACTTTGCAATCAGCCAGGTTTATTTGTGTCTGGAAAGTGTTTGGAAGCAGTAACCTGGAATACGACTCTCCTGAGACACTGATCTGGGGAGATAGCATAATGGTCATGAAGAGAGACTTTCATTCCTGAGGCACCAAAGATTCCAGGTTCAAACCCCCAGTACCATCAGACACCAGAGTTTAGCAGAGCCCTGGCTGGTGAAAAAGGAGGAGGAGGAGGAGGAGGAGGAGGAGGAGGAGGAGGAGGAGGAGGAAGGGGAGGAGGAGGAGAGAAGAAGTTGATCCATAAGGTTGGCTCTGCTAAATTTGAGAGGAACTTCCTGGAGGCTGGGCCCCCCTCCTCACAGGCCCCAGGGCTGCAGGCAGGCCCAGGACTAGTCGGTCACCTTAACTCCATATACTGGAGACAGTGCTCACCCCTGTCAAACTTGGTAATCTCTGAATTGTGCCAGATTCCTGGATTTGGTTTGTCAGTGGGCAGGGGCTGCTCTTCTGGGCTCCAATAAGAATCTGGCGAACCTTGGGAGTCAGGTGGTATCGCCGCAGGTTAAGCGCACGTGGCGCAAAGCAAGGACCGGCATATGATCCCGGTTGGAGCCCCCAGCTCCCCACCTGCAAGGTAGTCGCTTCACAAGCGGCGAAGCAGGTCTGCAGGTGTCTATCTTTCCCCCTCTCTGTCTTCCCTTCCTCTCTCCATTTCTCTCTGTCCTATCCAACAACAACGACATCAATAATAACTACAACAATAAAACAACAAGGGCAACTAAAGGGAATAAATAAATAAAATTTTTAAAAAAAAAGAATCTAGCGAACCCTAATTCCACCTCAGAGACCTCTGAAATGAGTTGTTAGCAAGAATGGTCATGCTTAGCAGTTATGCTCAAAGCCTTGTTTCCTAGTAATGGTGACTTGGGGGTTGAATGGGGGGGGCTTATAAAATTCTCACCCTTAACATTGTGAGAGCACTTTCTGTGAACCTTAATTCACCAAGCATTCTAAACAGTGACTAACTGAGAACTGGCAATAGTTTGAAAACTGGAGGATGCCGGTGTGAACCAGACTAGAATGGTTTCACATTCCAGAAGGAGAATTCAAGAATTGCAGAAAGAACACAAGCAGTGCCGCTGGACTGGCAGAGAGGTCGGGGAGGAGGGGCTCACACCTGTTCAGGGGAGCATTGCTCTCACTGGCTGTTGTTTGCCAGGCAGTGCAGAAATAATTATCTAGAAAGCCTTTGGGAGGGGGGGAAGGGCAGTGGCGCACCCTGTTAAGCGCAAACAGTACTAAGCACAAGGACTCGTGCAAACATCTGTGTCTGAGCCCCTGGCTCCCATGTCCAGGTGGGAAGCTTCACAAGCAGCAAAGCAGATCTGTAGGTGTGTATCTTCCTCTCTCGCTCTCTATCTCCTCCCTCCCTTCTCAATTTCTCTCTGTCTCTCTTTCTCTCTCTTTTTTTTTTTTGTGCCTCCAGGATTATTGCTGGGGCTCAGTGCAATTTTCCCCATTTTGTTGCCCTCGTTGTTGTTAATATTGTTGTCATTACTGTTGTTGGATAGGACAGAGGGAAATCGAGAGAGAGGGAAAGATAGAAAGGGGGAGAGAAAGATAGACACCTGCAGACCTGCTTCATCACTTGTGAGGCAACACCCCTGCAGGTGGGGAGCAGGGGCCTCAAACTGGGACCCTTGTTCCGGTCTTTGCACGCTTAACCCGCTGTGCTACCACTCTGTGCTCCCCCCCCCCCCTTTAAACCAGAGCATTGTTCAGCTCTGGCTTATGGTGGTGCAGGGGCTTGAACCTGGGACTTTGGAGCCTAAAGCATGAGAGGCTGTTTGCATAACCATTATGTTATCTACCCTTCACCTGCCTCTCAATTTCTTTATGTCTTAACAAATAAAATGGAAAAAATGGCCACCAGGAGTAGTGGATTTGTAGTGCTTGCACCAAGCTCCCAGTGATAACGCTGGAAGCTAAAAAAAAAAAAAAAAAAAAAAAAAAGCCTTTGGGAACTTCTGGTTCTGAGATAATAACAAGCATGTACACAGCTCCCTTTTACCTGTCAAGTAAAAAAAAAATCCTTGGAGCTGGGTGGTGGTGCATCTGGTTGAGTGCACATGTTACCATGTGCAGGGACCCAGGTTCAAGCTCCCAGTCCTTGTGCAGGAGGAAAACTTCACAAATGGTGAAGCAGGGCTGCAGGTGTCTCTCTGTCTCTCCCCTTCTCTATCTCCTCCTTCCCTCTCAATTTCTGGCTGTCTCTATCCAATAGGTAAATAAAGACAATAAAAAAATAAAAATAAAATTTAAAAAATTCCAGGGGGGCTTATATACAAAAGAAGCATAGAGAGATCCTGAAAGGTAGAGAGAAGACAGACAGACAGACAGACCAGGGACTCTGGGACCCACAGCAAGACATGCAGGGAATCTCCTGTATCTCAGAAATCAGAAAACCAGAAACCAATGGGCACAGAGAGTAAGCGTTGAGGGGCCGGTGGTGGTGCACCTGTTAGAATGTGTAAGGATGGAGGGTCGAGCTCCTGGTCCCCACCTGCAAAAGAGAAGCTTCACAAGTGGTGAAGTAGCACTACAAGTGCCTCTGTTTCTCTCTTCCCATCTATGTCCACCTTCCTTCTCAATTGCTCTTTGTCCTACCTATCAAACATATTTTTTAATGTTTATTTATTTATTCCCTTTTGTTGCCCTTGTTGTTTTATTGTTGTAGTTATTATTGGTGTTGTTATTGATGTCACTGTTGGATAGGACAGAGAGAAGTAGAGACAGGAGGGGAAGACAGAGAGGGGGAGAGAAAGATAGACACTTGCAGACCTGCTTCACTGCCTGTGAAGTGACTCCCCTGCAGATGGGGAGCCGGGGCTAAACCGGGATCCTTATGCTGGTTCTTGCGCTTTGCGCCACGTGCGCTTAACCCGCTGGGCTACTGCCTGACTCCCAATAAATAAAATACTTTTAAAAAATTTATTTTATGGGCTGAGGAAACAGCATAATGGTTATGCAGAAGCCTTTCAAGCCTGAGGCTCTGAGGTCCGAGGTTCAATCCCCAGCACCACCATAAGCCAGAACTAAGCAATGTTCTGGTAAAAAAAAAAAAAAATTATGAGAGAGGGACACAAGAGGACAAAATACTGTTCAGTCACATATGCTGGCGATGGAGCCCAGGGCCGTGTGTTCACAAAGCCTATGTTCTCCACACTGAGCCACTTCCTTGCCAGCTGCTGTTCTTTTTTTAAAATAGACTGACCCAGCCTCTCTTCAGAGAGTGGGGCAGTCCCTACCATTTACTTTTTTCTTTTTTTTTGCTTCCAGGGTTATTGCTGGGGCTCAGTGCCTGCACTACAAATCCACTGCTCCTGGAGGCTACTTTTTCCCTTTTGTTGCCCTTGTTTTTTTCTCATTGTTGTTGTTATTACTGCCATCGTTGTTGGATAGGACAGAGAGAAATGGCGAGAGGAAGGGAAGACAGAGAGGGGGAGAGAAAGATAGACACCTGCAGACCTGCTTCACTGCTCATGAAGCAACACCCTGCAGGTGGGGAGCCAGAGGCCCGAATTGGGATCCTTACGCCGGGCACTTGTACTTGCGCCACGTGGGGCTTAACCCGCTTCGCCACCGCCAGGCCCCCAGTAGAAGAAGTTCTATCTAGTACTTTGGTGTTTCTCCCTCACTTTGTTTCTCTACGTTAACAAGAAAGTAGCCTATAGGGCGGGGGAGACAGCATAATGGTTATGCAAACAGATTCTCATGCCTGAGCCTCCTAAATCCCAGGTTCAATCCCCCACACCACCATAAGCCAGAGCTGAGCAGTGCTCTGGTGTTTCTCTCTCTCTGCATCTCTCTTAAAAATAAAATTTAAAAAATTTTTAAAAAAGAAAAAATAGATAGAAAAAATTTAAAAAAAAGAAAGTAGCCTATAGATAAAATTAATTTAAGAGGAATCTTGGAACAGAAAGAAAGAAGAACAAAAGAATAAGCCTGTAGGCTAGATGATCCCTTTGCCACTTGAGTCTTAAAAATTATACCTTCTGGGAAGTAAATAAACTGTCTCTAAGACTGTGGGAGCAATGGTGGTTATTGCTGGGAGATCGAGCCGGTGCACAGAACTTCGGTGGTGG